>NC_134706.1:95762361-96108194 GCF_043290135.1 Rhipicephalus microplus | reverse complement strand
TTCTGTGGCTTTACAAGCCGGCACATACACGATTACAAGGTACGCCATAAAATGAGCCTATAAATATTTGTAACCATTGGTCAGCAAAACAAAAAGATGCCCTCATTAAATACGCTTCTTTTTTTTTCACATAAGACTCAAAACGACCCACACTTAAAAAAAAATGGTGAATCGAACTAGGAACTCGCTCGAACTCAGACTCACCCTGGTAAAACTCAGCCGGGCTAATTCGGACTGAGGCTTACGTAAGTATAACTCAGCGAGACTCCCTTAGACTGTGACTCACGCCTCAATCTGAGTCTTTCAATTCCTCTGTTAGGCTCATCAGTGAGTTTGCCGACTTACAATCGGAACACATCTCTCGTTCACGGCACGCGTTGGTGAAGACCTTTTGTGTGCGGGAGAATGAGGAAGATTGGGAGGATGGTTGCTATGCCCACATGACGATAATAGGGATGATCTTTACCGATCTACGTAAGAAGAAACCAACGAAAAACACGAATGCAGCGTAGTAACCAGTAAAGACAGGTGCTGGACCTAAAACTAAATGTTATTAAAGAAAAGCCTACAAAAATTAACCAAAAGCACATGCTTAAAAATACTATCTAAACCACAGTTGCACAATTAACCGTACATTCCCAACAAATGTTTCAAGGTGATATGAAGCAGCCGATTTCCATGGAACACCAAAATATCAACGCCAAGTATACCCGCTATCTATATCGCTTGTTCTTTATCTGTGAGGAAAGCTGGGGGGTCCTTCACTCATGACACTTCACTCTGTTTTTATTTCGAAGGCTTCACGAGTTTCGCGTTAAACCTTTTTCATCCTTTGCCAATGACATTCAATGATTTGAAAGAAATTCCTTTGCAATGCGGCCGTGTCTACGGAGATCTGATGGGTCGAGGCCTAGTGACACCTATATGCAGTGTGAACAATTAACCTTCAGGCACAAAACTGACTTCTTCGCTAGTCTCTGTGTCCCCAATATATCAGTGTCATCTGCAAAGGAACAGCTAGATTGAACGTGAATATTTTGAAGCCCTAAAAACAAGAAAGGGCAAAGTGCAAGGCATGTATAAGTGATTTTTCAGTTGTCCTTACAGCTAGATGAGGAATTTGCGTTGCTAGATAGCTGGTGCACGTGGCATTGATCATGGCAGTGTGCTGTTTGTACCGTTTTGACACGCTTCTTGCCTTTGTAGTGTTAGGTGTGCAGCTGTGGAACAGCTCAGCCTATTTTTCACGAGTGCGCTTCTGGTAAATGGATTTGCGGACTTTCCGCCATAAACATTTCCCTCGATGTCCTGTCAGGTTGAGCTCCTTAGTTCGCTCTTACAAAAATATTACAGACCAACTCACCGAGCAAGCTACATATGTGGCGTCCTTCTTGAAAATCAGTTAAATCTGATTCTATATATATAGTTAGTTGAATTAAGTCCCAGATAAAAACTGGTGGAGGAAAGGCAGACTACTTGGTTTGATAGCGCGGAGTGGGGAATCGCACGGTGTGTAGGACAAATCACGTTGAAAATGTTATTGTGTTTTGTCTGCTTTCATCTTCTGCGCGTTACGTCACAGTTCACGCAAACTTAATTTATGGTGATCACCATTTCATCCAATATTGTTGGTCTTGCTCAACCTGCCGATGATATGTGGATCGTTTCTGTTTGATATAGCATTTTGTATAGTAACTGTCATTTACCCCCCTTTTTTCATTAAAGGCCATGCATGTGGTCTACTTTCTTAACTGTTTTTAATATGCCCTAAACAGCTAGCCCTTCTTCAGTTATAGCAACATATTCTATACACATCGCGATTCTACCCTACCCGTCCCTAGTTCTGGCCCCCACCCTTCGCATTCGAACTGCCTCTGTTCTTCGACTCACTTGCACAGTCATAATTATGAATACTCCATTACCGACTTTCCACCCATTTCATCATTGTTCAAAGCCCGCCTCAGATATTACATATTCTCGTAAGCTAGAATATGTCGACAGTCCTCGTCAAACACCACTATCGGCGTTGCCACTGACCGGGATTCGCTGCAATACAGTGAACTCGAAAGTATCTTAAAATTTACGTCTAAATCTAATGCAACATTAATATTAGGAGCATTCGACAAGTTTTTTTTATAGTCCACATATTTAACTTGAAATTGCAAGTGAACTAATTTTGATGCGTTTGCGAAGTGGACAGAATTAAGGCCAGATTGGTGACAGAAGGTGCAAAATGAACGTAGGCTGAAAAAAAAAAATCCTATTTAAATTGCGCGCAAATAAAACACGTCGTCGTCGTTGGCGGCGGCGTGCCGACTGGTTGGCGTCGGCAACGGCGGCGTAGTCAAAATTGTTGGTGGCAGCGCGCCGACTCCTCGGCGCACACTTCTAGTTCTAGCATGAAACACTAAATTTCCCACGTTTGGTCATCGAATATTCGAGATAACTCGACTCCGTTATCATCGCGTCCCATTAGGAATTACCATTCTGCAAAGTTCACGCCTATCCCAGCGCGCACTAACAATTTTAAGCATTCTTTTTTTCCTCGCACTACAACCGACTAGAATAACCTTCGATCCGCATGAAATTCTTTCATCCGATAATGTGCTGACATCTATTGATCGAATGTATGTTTGACTTATAAATTTTATATTAGTATTTCACAGTGTTTTTTTAAAATAATTTTTATTGTCCTGTTCATTGTTTTTACCCGACTAAAGAGTGTATAATTGATATAACGACTCTGTAACACCCCCACTCCTGCTTGGGCCCATTTGTGGCCTGCACTATTGTATAAATAAATAAATAAATAAATAAATAAATAAATAAATAAATAAATAAATAAATAAATAAATAAATAAATAAATAAATATTTATTCAATTCATTATTCAATGAATGAATAAATAAACTAGAAACTCAATGGCTGCCTGAAACGGCGTGTTGTGTTCATTATGCGAGGTATTTTTTGGCTAACCAAAGGCTCTTCTACCGAAAATACACCACTAGAAGCATATTTTTGCCTTCGTAGCATGACCGCATTTCATTTTCCATAAGACGTTCTGAATTGTGTAGTGAACGTGACGAGTCACGACCATTATAGGCGCGACGTGGAAAATAAGTGAACGTCCGTAACTGCACGGAGCAGGAACCGTTATCAAAACTTGTGGCGAACGGTTTTTCGTTTCACCTAGCCTTACAAATTTTGCTCTAAAAGACTTCTTGGTACCATTCGTAGTTTTGCCCACGTTACACCAAACTACGAGAGTGTATTACGGCAGCATACGGCATCTCTGGCTTTTAAACATTACACAGTTAACGCAGAGAACTCAAATTTGTCTCTAAATTACCTTTGGGACTTTGTCTACCAGTCTAATGTGTTTGTAAAAAAACGCCAAAACCATTTCAGAACCCCTTAAAAGCAGTGTATGATATATTAGAATAATATAATAATAATAAAACACTCATCCATAGGCCTTCGCAATAGACGCATGCCCGGATCTCCAACCAAGTGTACGACCCGTAAGAGGTGTTGTTTGGGGCATTTTTTTGTTATTACATTGAGAAATTTTGAGCTCAAAACTTCATTAACAAATAATGATTGTATGGAACAGTATGACTGCAGCGTGGCTATATATATCTTCCACTCTGAGCGTGCCTGATGACGTGCGATATTCTAACCATAGAGTTTCCTAATTTTTTCCCCTAAAAGTATATGAGGAAACTCTATGATTCTAACCACGTATGCTTTGAAGAAGGTTGGCTTCTTAGTGTATATTAACAACAGGACGTTCACGCACGAAAAAATGCACATGCACTAAAAACCGAAACCAACGCCTCCTAGATTTCTAGTGCCTGCCGGATTATCGACGATCACTTGGGAAGCGGTGGTTGTCGGAACTACAGTGGTGACGTCACTCAAGTAAAATTGTCTTTAAATAAATTTTTACGTTTTTCGAGCTTATATGCAACAAAAATTTTGTAAAAAGTTTTTAAAAGGGTAAACGTAATTGTAATAAATTCTACGTAAGTGAGGTTGTCATTCAGCAAGCAACTTTTTTTAATGCATCGCATCCTCTACAATTAGTAGGAAACGCCGTCATTGCCAATCTCAAAGGCTGAGTACAAAGACCTTAATTACTACGTAGACAGCGCCGCCATAGATGACCGGCGTTTTACGCGCATCCGGCAGGCACAAGAAATCTAGGAGGCATTGCCGAAACCAGAGTCTGCCGAAACCTATATAGTTCGGGATCTCTCCGCTTGGTGTCGTACAGTGGCGGCCACGGCTAGAGTGCCTCGATGCGCGCGCCCCCGCTTAGAGTGGTGTCAGCTTTTGCAAGGGCAGATGCCACCGCCTCGGCTTCGGCGCCAGCGCGACCGCCATTTTGGTGCCTCCGGCCGGTAGTTCGTGCTTGGCGTGTGAGGTGTTGTTGGGCAGTGTTCATTCCCTTACAGTTTTATGCACCCATCTCCGCATCACCATGCCCGGCTGCTGCGTGCCGCAGTGCTCGAATCACTCGAGAAACGGATGGAAGTTGTACCGGTTTCCAAGAGACCCAAAAAGAAGGCTTCTTTGGACCGTTAAAATCAAACGAGACAAGTGGCAACCGACTGATACGTCGCACGTATGCAGCGTAAGTAAACATTTTTTTTTTTAGTGCGTCGTATTCTGACTGGTCAGCATTATTTAGGGCGCCGTTGTTTTTTATTTAGGTGCGCAATGTAAACGCAGGACAGCCAAACGTCGTGCAGGGTACTGTGTGGCGTGCTCGTGTTAAAAGATCACGCTTTAAGAAAATGCGTCAAGTACGGGGGCTTCGGAAGCCCCCGTGTCGATAACATTTCATGCTGGTTCAAGGGCCTCGAGTGTGCTACTACATTCATAGGAATTGCGACTAGTTTCAGTGCCCTTGCACGGGAAAGTGTTGCCTTGGCAGCAGCGTTGTGAAATCCTTCCCACCCCCTACCCGAGGTTGTTAATTTCGTGCACTGCGCTTCGCAGCTATTTTGCTCGCGAGACCGGCTGCCGCTGTCGTGACCGTCCGCCTCGCAGCCCGAAGACAGACTTCGTGAAATTGCCGTACTCGCTCGCCAACTCGCCCCGACAGCGTACGCGTCGACCGGGTGCTGGCGGAGTTGAGCTGAACGAAAAGTAGGCAAGAGATGGGGACGCAGGAGGTGTAGTTAAACAGATGAGAATTTAGAAAGTGGAGGAGGGAGAAAATTATATGCAAGGGCAGAAAACGGGGAGTGAGTTCAGGCCGCGTGCCGGCGAGCGAGTACGGAAATCTGACGGCGCCTGACTGCTGTCGAACTTCAAGAGTACGGCACGTAGAGTTCACGTAATTCACATAAGAGGAAATTGGACGTGAAATGCGCGCATATGGCCTCGCAGAGAATTAACATAGGCTCGGGTGCGTGGTAGGGGGATTTCACAACGCTTACGAGGCCTGCCCATGTTTATTCGTGCACGCGTTGGCACTGATCGGTCGAAATTTGAACGCCTCTTGTGAAATCAAGCCGTTTGAACATAAACATGCTGTTCCTGCGAAAAACTCGTAATATTACGAGGCCGGACTTCTGCCCGTCTTGTGTGTATCGTCGTATGTATACTTGGGAATCAGGAACACTTCAGTGACGAACAAAACAAGCGCTGTTACGGAGTGTTGTCATTTTTACCTGACAAATAAATTCGATTGCATTGGGAACTTGGAGGCTTGGGTACAAAGCTTTCGATAGAACGAAATCTGTAACGCTCGCTATAAAATCAGACCTGGTCCTTTGTCGGCACAATAGACTAATATTTTATTCACATGAATTCAGGAATCCTTACAGATCTTCAGTGCGAAAATTGAAAGGGTTATTATAACAGCAGGCTGGGTCTATGATCGCGCTCACTGAAGTGGCTTACGTGAAAGCGCGCGTGAGCTCAATTAGTTTCCTTCTTTTTGTGCTTCAAAGTTGCTGCTAGTTCCTGCTGCGAATCATACTGAATGCATACATGAAATCTTGTTTATTGACAGTGACAGACATTCGTTTTTCTTCTGCCAGTGTGTTAATTTTTAATTCTGGTTTTATTTGCAGGCTCACTTTGAAGAGAACAACTATGAGCAACATCGTGCGGATGGCTGGAAGAAGTTGAAACCAAATGCCGTCCCAACTTTGTTCACATTCAAACGTAAGATTGAACTTTTTTCTTGCATTACATAAAGCAGCACCAGTTGCAAGTACTCTATGTACCTGGGATTTCTACGAAGCTAACACCAAATAGGTCCTCATATGCTGCGTCCACATTAGTGCATAAATTCTGGAAATGCAGTCACGGACAAAGCTAGGAAATGCGAACACAAAAATGTGAATCAGACCACGCAAAATCGAAAAATACTGCTAATATTAGACGGTCAAATAATGGCACGCTATTAGTGCGTTTGGAAAGCTACATTTCCCAACTTTGTTTGTGTGATTACGTTGCATCACTTTGACTTGCATGTAAAAAAAAAAATTGCGATACTTGAGTGTTGTGGTTTATATTTCTTGTTTGCATTTTTTGGTCATGACTGTATATACGTCTGGATTTCAGTGTTTACAGGCATGACCCACTGCACAACAGTTTTCCGCTACTTAGCACACGGTCGTGTACTGCTAGGATGTCAGGTGCAGTGGCTATGTTATTTACAAAGGGGGAAAACGGGAACCATTATGTATACGAGATCCACGATGCACGAGCCCCCACTACAGTGCGCCTCATTACCTGTGTTGCGTTGGCGTGTTAAGCTTGAAAAAAAAACTGCACTCTTTCCTGTCTTTCTTGTTTTTTTTCTTCAAGTTTGTGCAGCAATTCAATTTTTCAAGTATGAACCAACTAGTCTGCAAAAAAGTATTGCGTGTTAAGCCCTACAATCAAATAATCAATAAACTGCATAGGGAGCGAATGTCAGTTGAGCCCTCCACAACGGCGCACACGTGTAGCTCTGGCATATGAAGCTCCAATTTGAATTAGAGCCATTTATTGTGGGGAGAAATTTTGAGCACAATTTAATTATGGTATTTTAAGACCTTCCCCTATCCCTTGTGGAAAGGGCGGGGGAAGGACAAGTGTCTTCCTCACGTCAATAACTAAGCCGGTATCTGCTGCATGTGTTACATTTGTAAAATTAACAAGCTAGACATGAACTGGCATTGCTTGAATATGTTCATGAATACATACATTTCTGCTTGCAGCACTGCCTAAGGAACGAAAGCCACCAAAAGAAAGAACTGTGCCTGCACCCTCCAGCAACGAGACCAACAAATCTCCTCCTGGTCTGCGTCAATATCCAGCTGCAGTTAAAACTACCCTAGAGACCCCACAAAACCACGCCGTTCCTGAATCTACATTTTTTATTTTTAAACATTTCATTTCGTACTGCATTTGGTTTGTCTTGTATCTGACTTTGATTTTCACTAGTGGGACAACGCAGCATTAAGGCGCACAAATAAATGGCCTGTTCACTGAAATCGTGGGTGTCGTTTCATAAAGGTACACTGGTAAAGCATGTTACTCTCGGGTATGCTGCCTGCACAGTGCATGAAATGGTGAGGCAGGGGAAGGTGGTACCGAATGTCAGATAATGTGTGTGTGTGTGTGTTATATATACACACACACGCAAGTATATAAAGTACAGCGATTCCTGCCTTTGCTATTCGGCTGATTCACAAAGACCCAAATATTGCATTCCTTTCAGCAAGCGTAGTAATAAAAGTTCATGCGCCCCTCCGTCTTAACGACGACAACAGTTTAACGCGAATCTTTCTGGTGTGGGAGTTCGTGGCTCATTTCATTCGGTCTATGTCAGCCCCTGGCGCATTGTACAAGCACAGACCACCAGTTTGTATGACGTGCGTTGTTCCATTTAACAATTAGGCAACAACAGCACTAAGAGGTGTCCAAGTTGCACCAAAAAAAAAAGCTCGCCAACGAGTACTTCTTTCCTACCATACGCGAGCACCGCAAGCGGTAATGCGCTTCGCATGCTGCCTCACTACGGCAGGAGCCGTAATGGCGGCCGTCGTAGCAGACGACGCGGCTGTCCTCACCCTCAGCGGAGCGCGCGGGCATCAAGGCACCCTAGCCACGGCTTGGTGGCGCTAGCCACCGCCCGATCTAAAGGGTACAGCCATATCCATCCATCCATCCGGAGTGGTGGCGGCATATTAGCGGCATGACATGCACATGGACATGCGTGCCGGCCTTTGTTCAGGCTTGTGTAAAAGTGTCAAGTCGTATTAGTTTTGTTGAACTGTTCCGTGAGATAGAGAGGAAAGACGTTGCAGTCTCTATGGAGTCTGCATAGAATTTTATGCATGTTCCTGTGCACTTGTGCACACGCTGACATGATGCCCCAGACACAAAGAGGTGGTGAAGCGAGTTGCGCCGTTGGAAAGTTGGCCGCCTCTCAGGTGGGAAAATTCGTCGTGTTTTTTGTAACTTTGTCTGGTAAGGTATCTTGAGGATGAAGACGATGCGTTCACTGACCAAGCCAAGATACAAAGGTACGTTTAGGCATCGTTTAGGGACCCGTACGTCTCCTCATGTTTTGACCGCATATTCATCCTCTGCTTAGAACTGTGTCACTTTTCAGACGGCAAAGTTCTCGTTCCTGGAGCTGAATCAATACACTGGTGTGTCTGTTGCAGAATGCCTGGCCGCGCCGTAAGATCATCTTCCTTACCGGTCCCGCCCTACGATGTGCTGTCCTCTGCATTCGAGTGAGTGGCAGCAGCTTCTATTTTTTTTTCTTTGTGTAAATTTTTAGGCATTTGCAGAAAATTTTCATAAAGTTGCCGAATGAGGAAGCAGCTTAGTGGACTGCCTGCGACCAAGAACTTCCTAAGTAACCAAGACGCGCATTGCAGCACATAGAGGGACCGCGGCGACGCACCGTATCAGTGCTGTAATGACCAATCTGTTGTTCAACCGAATCGGCGTACTGTCGGCATCAAATGATACGCGAACAGCGGAGCGCGTGGCGCAAGCCTTATCAGTGGCATAGTGCGTGCCGTCGACCAGTCATTGGCACAGACAGGCCCGCACATACGGTGTGGCAGCACTGCGCGATCCCTATATAGGGCACTATTTCTGCTTGTGTTCCAGGTATGGTATTTGAAAGGAACAAAAAAAAAAAAATCGGAGGTTAAACTACTGCAGCCGAAGGCGAGTATTGTAGCACGGTTTGTCAAGATGCAGTCCATCATCACGGAATTCCTGGCTAATTCCATTTATACTAGACGAAAGTCGGTTCATAATGGTGGCAATTTCATGCTGTTTCACTTCGTGTCAGTAAAGCGAAACAGTTCGCGCTCTCTCTTCTGAACAAACGCTCAGCGTTTCCAGTTAAAGTGACGCGTTTTCAGGTCGGTCTCTGAAAGAAGAGTGCAGGTGAAGCAGCGCTGGCAAATGAGATGCGACATTCGTTTGAAAATCAACCGCAAACCGATTATATTTCTACTTTTGTTTTATTGCGCCAAGTCACCAATTGCACTGCGACGCTGAAGTAAACGCAAGGAATTGCGAGTGATGCGATCAAAAGTGCTTGGCAAGCCCACGATGGCCACCATACGAAAACTAGAGCAGAAACGGAGATAACGCACTGTAGGGGGATCGCGAAGTGCTGCCAAACTGGGTGTGCAGGCCTGTCAATAGTGATGACTGGACGGCCAACACTATACATGGCTTGCACTGACGTCACGGTGAGGAACCCTGGGATACCGTTCGGCCATGCCGGTGCAGTGGTGTGGTCAGCCGTAGCGATCGTGCGTCCGCTGCCAGCGCGTCGCAATGGTGATCTGTGCAATTGTGGGATGCTCAAACCGTACTTGTTGGTCCAAATCAACAAACAAAAACTTCTTTCGCCTTCTGAAGGTGATCGAGCATCAGGGCGACCGCACGAAAGAGTTGTGTGAAACGACGTAGTAAAGAGATAAGCTAGGACTCTGCACACTCGTGTGGCACACACTTTTCATCACTGATGCTGTCACTTTGCCAGCACGGTAAAGGAACCAGTCTGGTGAGTTACTTTGTTGCCTTGTTGCAGCCTCAACTGTCTTCACTGTGTCGTCCCTGATGGAAAAAGTGGCAAGAAAGTCGTCAGCCTTCTTCAAAAGCGTGTCAAGGTTGTCTTCCAAGTTCTCTTCGAGATACAGCTTTCTCAAGTGGGCAGGCTGTGTTTTTACAGGCTCCTGAAAGCTTTCGCAATACTCTGGAAGCACAGAAAATACTGCCGGTGTGACACCTGTGCTCTGAAATGCTCTGTACATGTCACCAAGCTCCTCTTGGGTTGCTGGTGGGATGTCCATTCGTTTTTTTTATTCGTGCACTCCTGAACTGCTGCTGTTAATGACGTCGTCCAGTTTGCGCTTGTTCCCTCTCGACGAAGTGAAGTCGATGTCCTTTAGCCTCTTGAACTGCACCTTCTCCACGTACGCTAGAAGCCAGATGTTCGTTTTTGAGGTGCAGCTTGTAGCGTTTTTCATCTTTACACCTGTTTCAACTGCATACAGGCAGGCTCCAACATGAGAACAGGCCTCACCTGCTCCTGCCATACAGGTGCAATGAGCAGTGAGCACGACCCCGCTTTTCTGGCACAAAATTCACACATGCAGAGGCTGGTCCCGCAACTTTTGCGAATGTTTCACCTGCAAGAGATAAAAAAAAGGCAATGCACAAGTGTTTCTTGCCCACATCTCTGCGCGAGCGCTCGTCACTGTTGATCGCGTCTCGAAACGTAACCACCCGCTGCGGTGGCTCAGTGGCTAAGGCGTTGCGCTGCTGAGCACGAGGTCGCGGGTTCGATTCCCGGCTGCGGCGGCCGCTTTTCTGATGGAGGCGAAAAGCAAAAACGCCCGTGCGTGCGAGATTTCGGCGCACGATAGTTCCCCAGTTGGTCAAAATTAAACCAGAGCCCTCCACTACGGCGCGCCTCATCGCCTGCGTTGCGGCAGCGCGTTAAAACTCTACAATCAATCAAAACCTAACCGGAAACAGCTAAGAGTTGTTCTAGCGCGACCATTTCTATTTCGAGCATTCCGTGCAAGATTTTCGAACCAACGAAATAGTAAAAAATATCCCGGTTGCTTACCTCTCCGAGCAGAAGCACTTTGTCGTCTTGTAGCTGTTTTGCCGAGAGGGACTTGACCCACCCGCTCGTGAAGTAATTATGTGCTTCGGTAGCCTTGAAAGCCTTCATCTCTTCTAGTGTCAGGAAGTTGGCAGAAAAGACGAGGTAGTTGAGAATGTCGCCGTAACTCATCTCCGGAAACAAGTCCACATCGCCGTCCGTGCTCGGTCGCAGCATAAAGGGGTCCTCGTTGTCGCACAGTCGCACCTTTTCCGCATATCGCACGCGTGCAGGCCCCGTAAGGTCTGAGCGGTAGGTCGCGTTTAAAGGTTTTTTGCTCGCTACCAGCGGCATGCCGCAGAAAAAGCGCGAAAAGCAATTGCTAGCTCAGCAGCAAACGCGTGCGCTCCCCGAACTGCTCACGCGGCAATGCCGGCACCACTGCGCCGACTGCACCAATGTGGCTACCGCCGTGCTAGCGCTCGAGCGTGACGTCTTGTGCAAGCTATCTATACTGTTTCTAATGCTTGAAACGCGCGCTCCGCTGTTCGGGTTTCATTTGACGCCGATAGTGCATTCTGCGCCAGTTCTCGACAACTCTTCGGGAAACGACGCGCGAGTTCATGGCGTCAGAGTTCACAGCCGCTGTGGCACCCTTTCTGGGGCAAACGAATCGAGTAGGCTTTGTCTACTGTGGCTATCAACATTCGCACAGCTCGGCCCACTGTTAGGGGGAACACGCAAGCCCATGGCTTACGCTCCACGCAGCGCCAGGCATGTCAAGCGACGAAAAGCAACCGCATTCGCAGAACGTCGAAGGGGCGGTGCATGGCGAGCTTCGTCTGTTTGCGAACCACCCCTTCGCTTTGCTTGTGCGCGCCGGCGTTGCTGTGACAGTGCCATTCATTCGCATGTCAAGAGATGCGAAATTTTTCAGTGACACATTATCTCCTGCCCATTGTGAAAAAAGAAAAATTAAAATATTTATTCCAGCTTTTCAGCATCAAGAAATAAAAATAATGATGAGTACAAAAAATATTCATGCTGTACGCCTAGTAACGCGTAAAGTCTCCGTTCCCGTTTAGCACATCCCTCATTCTCCGGGGCAGGGATTCATAGAGCTCATCCGTGAGCGTCTTGTCCATTCTCAAACGTTTTCACTCATCTTGAACCGCTTTCCACGGTGTTTTGGCTGACGCCCCATGGATTCCATGGCGCGCCAGAGCTGCTTTGTTTATGCCCCACACATTTCCTATTATGTTTATGTGAGGCGACCGTGGTGGCCACTCCAGGACAGTAACACCTTTGTTTTCCAGGAGCTTCTTTGCTTTCTTCGATGTATGAATGGGTGACTTGTCCTGTTGAAATATGAAATCGTCATGAAAGATGTCGCTGGTGACGTGTGGGAGTGCCACATTCTCCAACAGGTCACAGCACTTGTCTGCCGTGAAATTTCCTTGGATTCTGAAGAGGGGCCTAAGGCCTTGGCTTGTGATGCATCCCCACACCACGACACTTCTTCCGCTCGTGGTCACTCGCTGCACGTAATCTGGTTTGTAGCTGGAAGGTCGAAGAAAAGAGTTAAGCTGCTGTTCATTCAGCTCATTAAGGCGACAGAAAAAATTAAGCCGCAGCGATTTGTATTGAAGGGTAAGGGTAAGGGTAGGATTGTATTACTCTAGGAAAGTAAAGTGACTATGTCCCCTAGAAGTTCAGTAATTGATATCTCGCCTTGACCTAAAATGTCAATTGTTTTGACACAGCAAAAAAGTTGCAAGAAATATTGGCCGGGAAGCGAACGTAAAGCAAGAATAGGGCCAAACATGAGGGAAGAGGCATGTACCACAGCCCGTAACACGTGGCAGTTTGTAGTATATATGCGCTCAACAGTGAAAAAAAAAAAAAAAATTCTTGGTATTTCGAGTGACTGGGACACTTTCTGCTGTTGATGACAGTCTGTAGTAAACCTTGACTCATCTGTGAACACCACATGCTTCCATTGATCGACGTTAAAATCATGATGTTCCTGGGTGAACAGCAACCTTTATTTTTGTTGTTTTTTCGCAGAAGTGGCTTTTTTACGGCGGTTGCAACTGCTGAGGCCAGCTTCAGGGAGTTGTTGCTTCACAGTCATTTCCGACGCTTCGGTCCCCAGATTAGCACGGATTTCTTGAACTGAAGCAGTTAGCTTGACGGCGACAAACGCAACTATTTCACAATCTTGCTGCTCGGTGGTCACACGCGACCTAGGCTTGCGAGGAGCGTCCTTGATTCGGCGCTAATCTCTCAACGCCTGTACGATCCTGTTGACAGTCTTCAGCGGTCGATAAGTCACGGATGAAATTGCATGCTGGGTGTAGCCTTGCAGAGATAGTTCGGCGATTTACCTTCTTTGGAGGTCGGGAACCCTAGCCATTCTGTGTCCTTCTAATTTCCGGCAGTTAAAGCCTGTTCACGAACATGCGCTTCTATGCTGGCATTTCAGAATAAAGGACCGATAGCTTTGAATGCTTCTTCTATATATAAAGATTCTTGTTGCGCTCGCAGGCACAGCGATAAAGTGGTTCGCAAGCAGACAACGATCGCCATGCCCCACCCCTTCGCACTTCTGCGCGCGCATGTGGTTGCTTTTCGCCGCTTGACATGCATGGCGCTGCGCGAAGCGCTGGTCACGTGCTTGCGCGTTCTCCATAACAGTGGGCCGAGCTGTACATCTTTTTTGTTTGGTTTCAGTGTGTGTACTCCTCGTGTCACCTGTGGAAAGCTGGTGGCTTGTGGAATTCTTGTCACCACAGTGCTACAATAAGATTGCATCAAGCATAATAGTGTTGTTACTTGGACATTGGCACGTTTACAGTGACAGCGTGCTGTAATGCTGCTTGTTGATGAAGCAGATATTTCTGTTCATTGTTTGCACCTTTTACATGTAAATCAAAACTTCAACCTTTGAGGGTGGGAGAGTTATAAACCTGTAGCCTTCCTCTCCTGTTCTCCCCGATTTTCTGTGAAGCACTTGAAATACGCCACGTTCGAAAATCCAAAAGGTGCAGCTGGAGTCCCCACACATGTAATGCACTTTGAAGAAGCAATGCGTTGGAACTGAAAGAACAAGTCTGTCTTTGCTCTACATGCATTATGCAGTTGCGATGTGAAAAGTTGGCATTGGAGGTTCAAAGCAAGACCAATGTACCACATAAAAATAGACTCCACTGCACCAATAGTGCTAAGTCCAAGTAAGCCAATGGTGTAATATATAATATATATACAAGGTGTTTCAAGAAATGTGTCCAATATTAAAAAAAAAATCTGGAAAAGGGGCTATTCGCTGGCTATCCTCACATTTGCTTTTTATATAGCGGCAGGCATCTCGAGAGGGTTGAAGATATTTGTAACGGTAATTAGGAGAGTTAAATTATTAACTTTTCAATTAGTGGAGTTAGACAGTTAACTCAAATGGGAGAATTGAAATCCTTCAAGCGAAAAACCGATTGCCTCTTTGAGATTTCGGAAAAGCAGCCTGTAGTAATAAAAGCGAATTAATGAAATTCTCCCCAAGTCTGCAGCAAAACCGAAACCTGAAAAAGTGCAACTGAAATGAGGAAGCGTTATATCAACAGACTTTGTTGGGTGTGTGTGTGGGCCGCACTTGCAATTACATGCACATACATTATCGAACGGGGAAGAACTGCATCCCTGTAACTGCTGTTTCGAACAGTGTCGTCATTGTAGTTGTCTGCTTGTTGCGCTCTTTCGTCCATATTTTCGGTTTCACCGCAGAATTCAGAATTTCATTAATTCGTAGTTATTACTAGACCACTTTTCTGTAATCTCAAAGCGGCAATGTATTTTTTGCATCAAGAACTTCAATTCTCCCATTTGACTTGACTGCCAAACTCCACTAATTAAAAGGTGACTTTCCCAATAATCGCTACAAATGATGTCTTCAACCTTCTTAAGTTGTCTGCCACTACAGAAAAAGCAACTGTGAAGACAGCGAGAAAAGTCTTTCGCTAGCTTTTAAACAATATTGGACACATTTCTTAAAACACCCTGTGTGTGTGAGAGAAAGAGAGAAAGAAAGGTCACAGTGAAATACATGAACAAGATTTATTCTGAGCTTTCAGCAGGGGACCGGCTTTTATCAAAGATGTGATTTGGTACATTGAGTCTAAGTTCCCTGCGTACAGATTCCTGCGATACATGCAGTGGTACACATACCATCGTGATTCGTTAGAATGGGACGAGGGGAGGGACCAGAAGTGTAACAGCGGTACAGATAAGGGGGAGATGGAGACACATGCGTACAGCTTTGGTATTTGTTGAAACATAAGAATAGGCGGGGCCAGTACAAGTAAACAAACAATAAATGATAAATAAATGGAAAGGGCAAACTAGACATGGCTACATGTGCACTTGAAAGAATAGAAAAAGAACACAAAAATAAACAAGTGTCAATGGTTTAGGACGCGATGATTACGCCGCTAAAAGGGGAATATTCATTTGCTTCGGAATGAATAGGAAAGTGGTCATGGACACCGGATGTCAACTCGGAGTGCGTGTTTATTTGTTCAGAACGTTATCTTCTAGCAGTGCGTAAAAAGTCGTTAAGTGTGTGCCCACCCGTGTGCTTGAGCAGACTGGGTTCACTGTGCTTATTGAAGTCGGCCACACTCCTCGGAGGCTTCGCAGGTGCTGGCGGCAATCACAGGCTGCTTGCAAAGTCAAGGCAGCGGTTTGCGGGTGTTCAATATTGTGAACAGATGTAAGATGGGCGGCATGTGCAAATAAATGCGGCATTGCTTTCAACAAATTACTCTCAAGGCACATATGCATATTAATGTACATACATATACATACACACTTGCATGTACAAGTGATGTTAAAGAGAACGCCAACGGCCTACAAAGGTCATATAATCTGATAATGTTTGCATAGAGGAAGAAGCAAGTGCGGAGATTCACACAGCAATCATAATTAAAAAAAATTAAGAAAAAATGTTGCCTTTTACAAATTCCACCGAAAAGTACGCAAACGCGACAATTCGCCCCTTCTTTAAAAGGGGAATAGCAAAGCCAGCGATTCCGGTCAAACCATGCCAGCAGCCTTTTTTTGTCACTTTTTTATAGCTGCATGTGAAGGAGGCACACACAAGCATGCTAACGTTAACTTACCTCTGCGTTCAAGATCGCAACATGCTGCAAGCACTTCAGCAGCTTACAGTTCAGCAAGCACGCTTTCTGTATCTTGCGCTCGACATCGGCATGGTCGGAGCTGTAGTAACATGGGGACACCTTGACCATGTACACCACGGAGGCCACATCAGCGGCTTACGGTTCAGCAAGCAAGCTTTCTTTGTCTTTTGCTCCACACCGGCGTCATCGGAGCTGTAGTGACATGGGGACACCTTGACGACGTACACCATGGAGGCCACATCAGCGGCTTACGGTTCAGCAAGCGCACTTTCTGTGTTTTGAGGTTGCAGAAATACAGTCAGCGTCATCAGCAGTGGTAGGGCCAACGTTTATAGATACTTTTTCAGTTTCGGAACTCCCCGCTTCGCCTACAGGGAGCGGGCGGCCGGCTGCAGGCCACATCAGCTGCTTACGGTTCAGCAAGCGCACTTTCTGTGTTTTGAGGTTGCAGAAATACTGTCAGCGTCATCAGCAGTGGTAGGGCCAACGTTTATAGATACTTTTTCAGTTTCGGAACTCCCCGCTTCGCCTACAGGGAGCGGGCGGCCGGCTGCAGTTCTCGCCACAGCGCCGCTGCAGTCGAACTTTGCGCCACGCAAACGAGGGTCGTCTGCTACTGCTAGGCGCGTTGTGCAGCGTTTACACGACGATTTTAGGTTAAGAAAGAGCCCTGCAGCGCAACTCCTTGTTTTAGGCACGAGGGGTATAATTTCGGGCCTAGATACGTGAGTTACGTCTTTCCGGGACCTCGGTAAAAACAGTAGTTCGCGCAAGCATAGTGCCAGACGTGCACTTGTCGATTAAAGAGCCGTTTCGCTGCCCTGTAATTTCTTGTTTTAGATACTAGAAGCAAAACTTGGAGCTCAGTTGTATGAGCTACGTCTCAACGAAGCCTCGGTAAAAGCTGCGACTCATGTTTCCTACCGATCGTTATTTAAAAGCTGTTTTCGCGAGTCTTAGCATACGGATCTTCGACGCTCGGTAAATTAACCTTTCAGCAATAAGCACCTCAGCGTGCCGTGCCCTAAAGGAAGTTGAAACTGAGCCTTTGCTGTAAGGTACGACCTTAGTTGAAAATCCCCCTAAAACGACGTTATTTCTCTGTTCAGGTGACATGAACCACTGCGCTTTCTTTCCAAGTATTCAGGTTTCTGGATGTCTGTCAACTAGTGAATAATATTTAGGATCATTCAAACAGAAAATGCAAATTTTGTGGAAAGAAGTAGGAAAACATCAATATATTGACACAAATACTTGCCACTATCACGCACTAGTTCACAAGTATATTGCCTTTAACTCATGAAAAGGAAAATGCATCTTTATTAAAGCACACTTGTCATGAGCATTCGAATTTCAGACAAGTTTGGCCTTCTTTCTTTCTCTCTGTGCTTTGTTGGCCCCGTCATTGTCTTGGCACTTCTGTCTTGCAAAGAAATGCATTCTAATTACAATGTAGACGTGAATCAACTGTGCAGTAAATTCACTGTAGTGTTGTTTGCAACCAACAAAGCTGGTGCCTTTCTGAGTAAGTGCATCCAAAACTCTCCAAAAGAGGTCACCAAAGGAATAATTTTTCGATTCCTGGCTGATGACGTACTTCACACTCCTCACGCATTCGAATAGTTTCTTGAAGGGGTACACAAGGTTGCCGCTCACGTATTCCCTTTCCAACACCAACAATGCTTCAGAAGGAAGGGAATCCTGCGCACCTACTGCTTCTTTCTTGCATTCAGTGCAACGTGTGGCTTTGAGGACCTTGCGAACTACATATCCAGCTAAATAGTACAGCGCTGTTTTTGCTGGTATAGGGACGCTGTACACATGGTCTTCAGGTCTGTTGCTGCACTCCCTTAGGGGTAGGATGTAAGACGCCTCCAAACCTCTTCCTTGAGGCTTTTCTTTTTCTGCAGGGCTTCACAGCGTTTTGCCCCGAGACTCTCAAACGTGCTTATCAGGACTCGTTCAGTGCCCGCCTGGCCAGCTTCGCAGTTTCCTTTGGTGGCTAGTTTGATTGGAGTGTACAGTGCGAGAAGGCGGAACAGCTGACTAAATTTGGCCACTGTGGGGTGATCTTCGTCGCGTCCAAAGGACCTCACGAGGCCAAAAAAACGCTGAAAGAAACAAGACATTCCTGATGAATATTGCGACAAATAACGTCACAAGCTCTTGCTTTACCTCAAGTGGGTCCTGGTTGAGGCTTGCATTAAGGATGTAGTTCACACCCTGGCCCAGCAAGAAGTCAGTAAGTGACAAAACAGACATAAGTGTCACGCGCTAAAGACTCCATGGTTTGTCTTGATGCAAATAACTTCATATTCATTGCCTCTGTTTGATTCATCATTTCCAGGAAACGCTGGAGAAACTGCAAAAAACATAACGATGAAAGTGGCAAATGCACTAGCAGCAAGGAACCAAGCAAAAGCAGAAACATATGCCGCCACACGTATACAATAACAGTTTTAGAACCAGTGGTGTAGCACAAACCCAGTTATTACAAGCCAGCTTTGCCATAAAATGAGTGAAGCAATATTTTTTTCAGTAAATGAAGAATTTACGTGCACAGCATACCTTTATCTTTGGAGAGCCGTTTCTTATTCCAGCTGCAGGAATTTTTGAATTGAGGATGTCAAAAAGGTCATTCAAAAGTAATGTGAACTCCTGTGTTCCGGCACTGTCAGCGAATCCTGGCACGTTCAACTGGTGGTACACTTTCAAGCCGATCGAGACACTGCGGCTGAAAAGCTGCAAAAAAAAAAAACCATTGCCAGAATATTAATTATAAAACTTAAAACAGCATAAATGCATCACCAACCTATTCATAAGAGGAAACAGAGTTTTTGCACATGCGATGTGTATTCAACATTAAAATGTTTGCTTGACTTAGCAAGGTGTCAAAGCGTCTGCAGGAGGGTACCAAAGTAAAGAGGCAGCCAATGTGCTAATACGGTACCTGGGTGGCTAGGCGGACACACATTGTCTGAAGCTTCTGCAGCTTGACATGATATTCAGTTAACTTTGGCACAACTTTGATGGCTGCTTTCTTCTCAGCCTCGAAAAGCCGTTCATAATGCTGGTAATTAGCTTCATGGTCTCCTATCTGTAATAGAAGAATGGCATACAAAATATCTGCACTGCTTTTCCATAACCTAGAGGTACCACTGGTGCGTCGGTAACAGTGTGCTTTACTCACCTGTCAAAGTTTGTGTTTCATCATATGGTTCCTTATACACTTCATTATGTGTGGCACATCACATATGAAGTGAAGGAATGTGCCTTCTGGAAGGCATGGGTGTGCCATTTTGCACTTTGGTTGCTGAAGCTTGCCGCTTGTTCCCGGATGAGTCCACATTGACTTGTTGTTTCCAGCACCGTCACTGATCACTGCCAGAACACTGGGCCCATGTTCATGCAATTGTAGCACAGAGTTTATTACAACTTTAGCTAAAATCCACCCGGGTGCTGCTCCTTTCGCAGCGAAAGTAGCAATAGGCTGCACCCATGATGCAAACATTGGGTTGAACATGACCACCAAAGCATGGTCCGCAAGCTTGTCACTGTCTTCTTGAATTTGTCGAGCCTTATCTTCTTGCATGGAACAGGAGCTGATGGCCCATGCCACTTCTTTGCCTGCGATTCATTCTCGACTTTTGATGGGCCCAATGGTCGCTTCCTCGAAGGTGTTGATACCTTTCCCTGTTGCCTCAGCGTGCAGGCAATGTCTGCTTTGAATGTTAGCAGGGTCATTTGGTGCTTGCAAGGCACGCTAGCCACGGTGGCATCTCGGTGGTAGAGGAGCCAGCAGTTGACAACTGCTACATCTAATAAATAAAAAAAGAGCCTCCTGTACCACTTTTTTGACCTTACGTGGATGCGGTAGAGTGCCACAAGCATGTCCATAAGATCAACACCTCCCATGCATTCATTGTAGATGCCGACAATAGCAGGGCGGGGTATGCTCACAGTCGTTCGGGTCTTCTTGTCGATGCGCTTCACGGCCTGCTCGGCTGAAGCTGAAGCAAACGTGGACAGTAAAGTCACGGGGCGGTTGTCAAACCACTTAACAGCCCTCAGGCTCACCCCTTCAAATGTGGTCGCCATTTCCACGTAAGAGCCACGCCCTTTCTTCTTCAGATCTTTGTCGGATGGAAGTTTGCATCCTTTTAGGCGAGCCTCGCGTACTGTCCCTACGGAACTGATTCCAACCTTCTTGAGGACTACTTGTAAGTCCATGCCGCAAAACCAGTTGTCAAAATACAAGATGTAGTCTAGACCGCGGGGCACGATACTCGCCATTCGCAGGACGATGTTGCCACTTGCGCCGATGTCGTTAAAACCTTGCTGAGGAAGAATTTTGCCTGTGTAAACTTCAAAGTTGTACATTGTGCCGCGTTCATCGCAGAGAAGGAAAAGCTTATAACCCCATTTTTTGGGCTTGTTAGGCAAATGCTGCTTCAATGAGCTGCGGCCTTTGAACGGCACCAGCTGCTCAACGCAATTGAGATTTTGGTATCTCGCGGCATTTGGCGACCAGGTGGTCCAACAGGGGCCGCACTTTGTAAAGCCTGTCACGTTCGGGGTCATTCTGGTTTGGTGCTTCCTGGTTGTCACTAAAATTCAGCGACTGCTTGATTTCCCACCTGTCTCTCGTCATGGTGTCGGCGACTTGACTGACTCGGAACCTCTGCGACCAGTACATGCGTGTTTGAGGCAGCTTCATAAGCGACATAGTGAGCACTGTACCGATGAACTGCTCTAAATCATTGGCTGTCATTGAAGCAACTTTGTTTGGATTCCTCTGAGCGCTATACAGGGAGGACTGCTCACAGATGTGAGACAGGAATGTCACATCAAAGAAGTTTCTGAAATAGGTGATGGGAGACTCCACCGGGGAAGGGTAGGGTTGTACGTCTTTCCACTCAGGCATGGCATTACTCGAGGAGCCTCGGACAGCCTTCCATGTGGGAGAATCCTTCGAAGGCTTGCGGATTTCTTCAAGCGCATTGTCGATACTGGCCGTGCTTGGAGCTCCTGAGACCTCTTCATCCTCACTGTCAGCTGGTAATGCTGTAAAATTGCACAGAAAATGGTTGCGATGTCAACAAAGTGCAAGAAAAAGCCAACAAAATTACAAATAGTAATTACTCTTGTAAATTTCATCAGTGCTCTCTGTGTTCAGTAAAATCTATTTTATGCTAAAGAAAAAAGTTGCGGAAATACTGTTTCGCTAGCTGGCCTAAACAATGACACTGTTTGAAACATACAGAGCCAGCCTGCTGCAAAGCGTAAACGGAACGCCAGACTATCAGCGTCCCACGCAGAGCTGCCGAACTTGGGAACACCTAGAAGTGTCTGCCATGAGAGATGCCGACAGCCTCAAGTGGAAGCGCTGGGCCACACAGCCTTTTGTAATACTAGCAACCCCTTCCTTCACCTCCATCCCGCTGCGCTTTATTATGCAAGAGACCGTACTTTATTCGTCAATCGAATGATAGCGTAGTTCCGACTGACACGACAAAATAAATACTTACTTGTCCGGGCTAAAACGGCGTTTTTAAGCTCTTCGTCGCTCGATGAATCCAGGTCAGAGTCATCACTGTAGTCAGGGGGCACTTTCACAGCAAATTTTCCATAAAATGCACCCGGGTCCATTCTTCGAAATCGTTGCTTTGTCTGCGTGTCCTGCGTGAGGTGGTGCAGCGATAATGGAAGCAGTGCAGGCAGAGGAGCGCGCTACCAGACAAAATTGCACAGCGCAACCTCAGCGGGATGAGAAACACAGCATAGTGCCTGGTGTTGCCTGTAGGCAACGAACACCTCACGCACCCGTACAGGCCCAAATTAGCAGCGCCGTTTATATAATTTGACATTGAGGAAAGAGAGGCATTTTTCTAAGCGATTGCAAAAAGCCAGAGAGAACAACGAATGCTTACCCGGAAACAGATGTTCGAACGCTGAAGTCTCGTCGTAGAGCGCTCTGCAGAGATTTGCGCGCCAAACTTCTTTTTTCTCTTCGTCGATTTCTTAGTTACAAATCAGAGGGCGCCACACATCCATGTGGCAGTAAAATGGGGAGACTTTGGAGAGAAAAAGAAGCTCGCGAAACCGAAAGTGAACAAAAAAAATATTTTCCGCTATGTTGCCTGTGGGCAACGTTCGTCAATAAAGGGTTAAATTTGTTTGAGGTCCTTAAGAGTCCTTGAGTTTTGTCAGTTTGTTCAGCCATAACCTAGTGGATTTTTTTTCACGCCTGGCAACTATGTGCTCTCTAGCCAAAAAACCATCTAATTCAATCCGTTTCTCTAGCCACATATTGCAGTGTTGTTAGTACAGTGTACAGTGTACTAATAGACTGTAGTTGTGGTAACGCTTGGGTGGTTACAGCAGCGACGGCGCTAAGTCTGGCTTTTTTGTGGAGACTGTGCATGTGCGCGCAGATACTTGCAGCCACGTCACTTATGATGGAACTATGCCGGGCAAGTGCCAATTCCAGCTGTTTTGGTTATGCATTGCTGCTTATAGGGAGTGGACTGCATCAAATACGTCAAACTCGCATCTGGCAAAGTTTTCCGATGTGGGAAGAGCTTTGATGTGTCATCAATGAGGAAGTCTGCCCTTGAAAGTCACTTGAAGACTACGAAACACATTGCGAACACAAAAGCGACTACAGTCCATGGTAACTTAGTGCATTCATGGTGTCAAACGTACAAAATAAAGTACAAATTTTTATATTGTAAGAAGTGCCGTTGTCATTTCCCGTGTTTTCAAGTATTATATTAGGTCCTTGAAAAGTACTTGTTTAGGTCCTTAAAAATGGCAAATGTGGCTGGAAGTGGCATAAAAATATAGCAAAGGCTCCATGCTCACCATGCCAGTCTTCTTTTTGATATTGTCTCGCAGGTTTGGGTACTCTTGAATCCGCTGCTCCACAGCTGTATTGTATAGCTCCTTGGAAGAAAGCCTAGGAGAGAGACGTATACTTCATGCTAATAGTACAGCATGAAAATATAAGCAGTGTAAAAAATAACTACATGCAGAACAGAATTCCCAAATTATTTTGACAATTTCTCTATGGTTACAAGCAACGATAAGTAGCCATTATTTCTCCAAATCAGCAAATAGCTAGGCATAAATACGAGAGAAGTTGAACAGAATATGCATGCATAAAATAATGAAATTAGTTTGAATGGGGAGGTCCTCTTGAGGGAACATTTTCACACATGTATGCTGCCCTGACGCCGCAACAAGTGCACTTGGTGAAAGGCTGGCTCGAAGTGATGTGCAACACGCCTCCTGTCCAAACTAAAAGTAGGCACTCACAAACCTGAAGGCCACTGAGAAAGACCATGCAATGTACATGTATGAATTCAAGCCACCAAGTTCTGATTAGCACATTTGAAGTCGTTACATTAGAAAAACTACGAGCTCCTGCATCCTGCATTTTCCCTAAGGAAATGCAGGATGCAGGAGCTCGTAGTTTTTGCTCGTAGTTTTAGAGCTCCTGCATTTTGCATTTTCCCTAAGGAAAATGCAAAATGCAGGAGCTCTAAGTTTTTAGAAATTTTGGAATCTGTGTGACGATGCATCTAGACTACATAAGCTCTGCCCGTAAAAAATATATTCGTAAAGACAAGCGTGCCACAACACATTTATGAAAATAAAAATAAAAAATTAATCTACAACCACTTTTAATTAACTGCTCAGCTCACACTTGCATCATTAAAAAGGAGTATTAGAAGTAAGGGTGCACTTAATGTGCCTCGCAACAATGATTCTCGGTTGGCTCGCTCGTGTTTCCTTTCTTTCTCGAGACTCTGCGCTCGTTTCATGCCTATCGAAGAGCCCAAGTCGTGTTGATAGCAGCCTCCTGTTTGCAACCTTGAAGCACCCGGCACATGGTGACAATACAAGAAAGTCATATGACGTGCATCATTATTCCTGTGCAACATGAATACCTGCTGTATGCTTTTGCTTCTTGAAAGGAAGTTGTAATTATTCAGACAACAAACAAGAGGAACCAGCGGTATGGGACTCGGAACCAACGTTGCAGCTAATGTGCAAACCATAACTTATCTATGACATGTAATGTTTGAAATCAAGGGCTGTAACTCCATCTGGCATCACAATAATTAGGAGTAACGAAAGAACCGAATTGCAAAAGCCAGGGAAAGTATAGGGGATGTTAGTTGTAGTGATTATGATGCTTGTGAAAAAAGTAGGACAAAAAGATAACTAGCCACTGGCAGGGTTACCTGCATGTTACCTTTTCACCCCCTTTGCTTTCTTTAAATTTACGTTGCTATTCTTGCAAGTAACATCTTTTACACTTTCTTTGGCTTTTCGGTCAGTTAGTTCTAATTAATGTTATGCTTAGCAAAGAAAAAGAAGCCCTTAAAGTTTTCCTTCTTTTGTTCATCTGGCACTACAGTAAGTCGGAAGCATTACATACCTTACTATTTCAAAGCAGACTTGGAAAATCCTGTTCACGATGGCCTGCCTTACAGGCCGCACAACTGGCTCTCCTTTTTGGAGAATCTCCTCATATGGTGCAAAAGAAGGAAGTTTGAACTCCAAGTAGTCATACTGTTTTTTTAGAGGTACGTGTGCTTCCAGCAGCTCTGTTGTGCAGATGGAGTCAGCATCAAAACTGAATGTTAGTGCCAATTTTCAAGCTCACAGAATATTAAGCAACTGTTTTGCAGGTAACAAACATTGCAGCACCTTTTATATGGTGACACAGTGAAAATAACTTGCTCAACAAGTGTTCTGTACTATTCTGTAATGTGCAGAATTGCATGTGTAAAGTTCTAGGTCTTGCCTCTGATTAAGACTCTTGTGAAGGCTCATGTTCACTAGAGCTTCGGCAGCCCTAGCTTCATTGAATGCTGGTTGAATGCACAATAAGGAAACTTTATAGCTGTAGAGCTTTTTTATTCATACCACAACAAGCATTGTAAACCACAATATCTGTGGAATTTTGTGAATTGGTGCGTTAAACGGAATCGAGAATAAAGATAGTACACAGTCCTTTTAAAGCTTGCCAGGAAAGGTCACAGCTCAGCGAAAACATGTGAAAAGAAATTTTATCATGCTTAACTGCCCTGAAAATGACCAAAGTTTCACGAATATATTTTATCAGAGAAAGGTTTGTGCATCCTAGAATATGAATATGATAGAACATACTTCAGTAAGTTGTGGTAACACATTGTGTGACGGTGGCTATGAAGGGAATAAAAATTGCATCAAATCCTGTTTCAATTTTTGAAGAAATTTTGCCAATAATTCACAAGTACCTGACAATTACTGGCCAGTGAACAAGTCAGTCAAGATATGTTTTTGCGTTAATAACCAGATTGACGGGCATCTTTAACTTTAGAACTTATGAGCTTCTGGAAGCTTATTATGAGGTGGTGCCAGTCTTCTTTTGCAAGATTTTCTGGAGGCACAAGCAAACGGCACTCTGCTTGCAAGAAATGAAAAATGCATAGCAGCAGGCTTTGCTGAGGACCAGACACCTTGTAGAGAATCCGTCTCTGGACGGGAATGCCGCTGGTGAAATAATGAATATAGGGTGAATTGAATATAAGACAAGTGAAAAGAATGTAATTTACATTTTCTCATAGAAAGCATCTATTTGCTTGATATGCTCACAGGCCACATTCAATGAGTAAATGTAGCTGCGGTTGTGGTACATTTCAATCCACATCGCTTTCACAATCGTCCACTAGTTCCTCGCATAAGCCTGTGGTATTGGAAGATTTTAACCCAAATACAATCGCCCTTTTCTCGAGAATGCGGAATAAGCGGGCCTCTTTTGTCTGGCTTCTCATGGCGAGGCATTCGCAAGCTTTCTGCTCTTGTTTTCTGGAAGTTTACAAAAACTGTCGTGTCAACTTCTGTTCCTCTAGGAGCTGTGCCAGCAGCAGCGTGTCCTTGTGGTTCCGCCTGCTTTCACTTTCGATGCAGTTGGTAGGCTGCGGAGTTCGTTGTGCCTTCGTCCTTGTGCTTTCTGCAGTTGTGGTGGAGATGCTGGGCGTTGCAGAAATAGTCGGCGCCATTAGTAGTGGTAGGGCGGGGGAAACGGCTCAGCGAGGCTGGCGACTGGGGCTAGGCAAATCAGGCTCGCCGCGAACTACTACTCCTTCCAATGCTGTACACCACGCTGTGCACGATCTTAAAGAAGAAAAAAACAAATATACTAGACTTGGTGCCTGTATTGTGTGTGCACCCATTCATGTAGTTGTACATGTGTGTTGTCATTTTGGAATACTACGAGACTGTTGTGTACACGTTTTAATAATCCCCCGAGGAGAGCTTCTGTTGTGGCACAGTTGCACTGGAGAAACTTGCGGTTGCAGAAAGTGAACAGTGGCTGCGGGCACGGCAATGTCGTACAACACATACACACATGCACTCCTCACAGAAGGCACTGGCACATCGCCGAAAAAGACTAGCATAGGCCAAGCAGAGGTCCAAACTGAGGACGTTGAACGTTCAGAAAAAAAAAAATTTACCTATGTTCCGGTTTTTACTGTTGGTACGCGAGTGAAAAGATGAAGAGTAAGGCCCTTTCGACGGATATACAAGACCGCGCCAGTCGCGCTGCTCTGTGAACCCTGGCGGCAGTCTATTCTCTGCTGTCTAAAATGCGTTTAGAATGACCCTGCATGATAAACAGGCAAACTTCAAAACTCATTTCCTTGCTACTTAACTTGCCATATAGTATACCATTCGCGAGTCGGTCTTTTCCACAACCTAAGACAAGTAGTGAATAGAAAAATTTGGGGTTGAAACAAAACATCTCTGTGCTTCATCTAACTTGCCTTGTGCCATCAGTTCATCAGTTTTCTTTGGTGTGACGCCTGCATTCGTCTAGACATGCACATTGAGCAGTGAACTGATGATGCCGAGAGTCGGATGGGCACCACCAAAATTTCTGCCCATATTGTAGAATAAAAGGCAGTTTGCAGTGATCAGAAGTTTCTCTGGCAGTGGGTGAATGAGAGGAAATCCTCTGGATTGGAACAATACTGAACAGGCAGTCTGCAGTGTCGATACTGAGACGCGATTGAAGTTGAGAGAGTTGTAGTTTGCAAATGTGGGCATCGCCCAATGTTCGGAAGGTCCAGGGACGTTGACTAAATCAAATGTACGACTCTGAGCATGCTCATCCATTTCCACAACTTCTGGCGACAACTTCGCACGTTGTGCTTCTCGTTGTAAACGCTGCTTCTTGATGTCGCCGATATCTTGAGGTGATTGGTTTTTCTTGTGGAGTATCTGTGTGCAGGCTTTTTTGAGAAATTGTCAGGGATTTATGGGTACTCGGTCTAAGATACATGCACTCTCCGTTTTGGGGTAAGTGATCAGACAACCAATCCACCTGGCGTGCTAAGTGTGGACATGTAGACAACAAAACGCAACTCGCGAACAATCAATAAATTCTGGATGAATTGTGAGCCATCGTGTATGAAAACTGTGTTTTTGTCTGCACTGACATTTGTTACTCAAAGCCAATGGTTGGGGTTTCGAACATGTAAAATTTGAACGAAAAACCTTCGATTTGAGTGAATTGTAAACGTTGGTCCAGTTAGAGATATTCAAAGCCGATGCAAGTAGGATATTTTTTCTTAATTGAATACTGTGCGAGATTTAGAACGCTATGTGATATGGAGGTGCCCTATACCAGAACATTTAAATCTGCATATAAAAGAGAATACCTTTTGTAGACGTTTAGCATGTCTGTTTTAACCATCGCAAGGCCTACTTTTTTTACTTGAATTAGAAAAAATTTACACTTGAGAGCTTTCACTTTTATTGGCCGCCCCCTTCTTACTTTAACCGAAGGTACCACAAGTTTTATACTGTTAGAATGCCCGAGATAGATTGGGGCAGTAGTTTGTGCTAACTGAGCTAGTGCAGCTTTTACGCTCGCAGGAGTTTGGTTATGAGGAAATGTGGTTAAATTTCTGAAGAGAGCTTTGTAGGATGAAAGTTTTTCCATTAACTCCTTCTCACCGCAATTCGATAATGCGTTAGCCATGCTTTCGAACGTTTCACAAGGACTTTTATAAGCATAAGCATACTTCTCTTGTGCTGTGTCAAGCTTCACCCAGGGTGGTGACTGAATTCTGCTTGGTACCACTGGTGTGGCATTAATCGTTGCATAGCTGTCACTCGGGAAATGATCCTTGCACTATCTGTCCGGTATGAAGGCGTTGTCGTAAAGATCTCGCTTGGTAAAGTTACGCACTGCTAAAATATGTGCGCAAGGCAGAGTGTACTGGTTATACAAAGCACAAGTGCAAGAAGTCAAGCATAACTCTGTACTGTAATCTTGGTGAAACTACTAGAGAAAAATCAAAAGTGGAAGTGACTTGATAACTTACATTTTTGAACATCTCATACAGCTCTAGTGCTTTACTTGTAGCCTCAGAAGTGCAATTACAGGACTATTCTGGCTGAATTGGGTCATTGAAATGATTTGTGTATAGGCTCAGCTTCATTTCTTTAAGCTTGGAGAACTGTAGAGATAAGGAATTATTATCTATGTAACCTACCAATGCTTCTATTGCTTGAACCAAATGCATGCTTGAAGTGAGATGATAATCCTTTAATTGTGGCACTCCATGCAATTATTCGTATTATTACCAAATGTAGGAAGGGCTTGCCGATATGCATGTACCCAGATTTCTTTACACAAAAGCCAGTTATGCATATAGTAAGAAATGAAATCTGTGCAAGTCGTAGCTTGGAGGTCCGAAAGCTTGTCGGAGTTGTTTTGCACAGTGGCGGAATAAACTAAACATTTTAAATGAAAGCGGAAGCCACTGATCATGTTGCTGTCTAGCCTTTTCATTTACCTTTTGCTGGAAACAGTGCAACACATGTCAAGTACACAGTTATATGTTAAATTGGGAAGAATCTCGATTAAAACGCACTGTTCATTCAGATCTTTATCAATCATCACAACTTTGTAAGTAGACAACAAATGGGATAAAATATACAAACTTTAGGAACATAGGCTCAGCAATATCAGTCATCTTGTTTCGTAAGAAGGCTTAACGCACAGGTCCCTCACGACCACTACCATCTTGAACTGATATAGAGCAAACAATATAGCCATCAATATTCACTTTATACCTTCCATCAATAAATAGAATCTCTGGATACCTTTCCAAAAACTTGCACATGTGTGTTTTTCAAAGTATGCATTGCAGGTTATTATTCTGATTTACTTCATAGTGAATGACCCAGTTTCCAAATGAAAACATTCCAAAGAATGTTTTGATTTTGTGGGTCGTTCCTTCAGAATTATACCTATGCTTTGCAGAGCATACAGATTTGTGCAGCGTGTGGATTCCTCGAACATGTCTTCGCTGAAGTACCTTGAGAACAACTTGCACTGTTACAATACTCTGTTGAAGTCACTTTCTGTGGGATGAAAACTAGGGTGTAGAGCCACAAAGCTAACAGCTCTCCAAGCAGTTTTTTTTCTTGCCATTTTCCTCTTTCTCATCGTTTTCAGGGGGTGCGGAAGCTGGTTCTGTCACCGCGAAAGGCTCTGGCTCAGCATCTTCATAATCGATCGGAAAAATATTTTCCTGTTCGTAACGTCTAATACCAATGCACAAATGTAAATAATGCTACACATGACAATTTCAAACCTTGCACTTGTCAGCGGCACTCGAGTTCACCCAGCCGCAGTGTTTACAACATGCGTGCATGGCGGCCAAACATCGACGATGGCAATGGTCCGGAAACGCTGTCTGCCACTTGAATTCAAAGAAAACACACACCAGGCCAGAAATACAATCATTGAAAAAGAGGAAATTCTACTCCCTTGCAGTTGGTGTCGATTGTCGTCCTCGTTAGCATCAGAGAGTCTGACATGTTTCCGTCGCCAATTTCTTCCGACACCTCTTCAGCCGTGCTCTCCTCGAGCCTTACCCTATTTCTCATGATTTTTTATACCTGGAATGCACAGTTTATGATGTTTGTGGCAAGAAAACACTCGTATGCCAAAACAAAGCATGTTTTGTTATCCGTACTGATAGCGGCACCGTGTACACAATTGTGTACACGTGCATGCGACTTCAGCTTTCAAACGCAATTATGATACGGTAGACCACCTACACTGTTCATATTTGCCTTTTAGGCTAGCAGGTTCATACGGAACGGCAAAAATTGTTTCACTAAGTCGCCTAACCCTAAACACTTTTACAGGGAGTTAGAAAGCGAGCGTACCGGCTTCGCCGTAGGAGGTGCTGGCGTCGCGGCACCGCTCCATCTTGCTCCGCAGCAGACGTTCCGCCGCAGCCGGCTGCGGCCTAAATCGGACGGAGTGTTCGTGGCTGTTTCACGCGTATTTTCACGTCTTCTGGCGTTCTGGGTTAAAGAATTTGTGATACGAGGCAAAACCGGTATTTACCCACAGCGGCTTGGTATATTTCCTTGCGTATTTCACTTCAAAACTGGGTCTCCGCCGCTCTTTCAGGAATGTAGCAGTTAGATACACGGGTACTTTTAAAGGCAATTCGATGATGCCCGCATAAAGTTTGTGAAAGTGCCAGAGGCGCCCGAAAAGTGTTTAACACTCTGGCCAATTCACACTTCATTCTGTACAAGCTGGTATCGCGTGCCTGTGAAATATGTGCGGCCGTTCGCCTGTTTCCGCCACTATCAAATGGTGGCTAATTCACTCCTGAGAAGTAATGGGAAAATATCTCCGTCCCGATTCTTAACCTCTTCACTACCGGCCTAAGAAGGAATGAAGAAAACCTTAGTTTTTTACAAAGCTTTATTGAACACTTCAGTCTTAGTCTATAACAAAAAAAAAACAGTGAAAAAATTCCCGTTATTTGATGTAATTCTAGAATGTCCACACTTGTGGACATTGGTTGTCAACAATGTCAAAAGGGTGTCCACATACGGGGACATCGGTTGCCAGCGTTGTGGAACTTGACGAAGCAATTTTTGCCTTGCAGACATAGGAAAACATTGCATTTGGTGCACTTAACTCTCGTCTTCCCTTTGCAGTTTTTGTTTCTGCACCGCATTGCATTTTTTGGGCTGCAGCATTCGGGAAAGTGATCAAAGTGGTCACGCCGTGTGTCAAGGTTTGGCAGTTGCACAGGCCTTGAGTTGTCAGTCGCAGGCGGATCGCTCCTTTCCTTGCGGTTGTGCATGGGGTTTTCCCTTATTAGTGTCTCAGCGATGTCTTGCTTGAACTGCAGCTGGCTAAGCACTTCCTTTTTTGGTATGCCCATGGCCTGGGCGTCACGCTGATACAAGATCCATGAATTGCATACGGCAAGGTCCAGAAAGTGAGTGAAAAACCTCACCGTCCACTTTCTTGTTTTGATGTTTATCCGATAGTACGACACACATCGGTCGACCAAGTCTACACCACCCATGAACTTGTTGTAATGAGCAACAATAGCTGGCTGGGGAACAGGAACCTTCTTTTTTGCTTCTTTGCACCACCGCATGCATGTGGCGACGGGGTCGCACCCAACGGCACTTGTCATCAAAAGAACACTCTTATTATCTTTCCACTTCACCACGCACACTTCTCCATCATCTCGTACAAGGCAAGCGCTGTCACCCCGCTTCATTGCTTTGTCGCTTGGAAGGTTTGCAGCCGCACCCTCTGTACGGTTTGCATTGGCTGTCCCAGTAAGAAACACTGTTCTTTCTAGAAGGTGGTCCATGATTCGCAGGCCTGTAAAATACCTGTCAGTGAAGATTTGTGCTCGGTCATCCGTTATGGTTGTTGCTAGCTTCTTGACCACTGCTCCCCCAAGGCCATACAATTTTGAGTCATCAGCGTCTACAGTATTCTTCCCGGTGTAAACAACGAAGTCAACGACTAGACCGTCAGGGGAGGCTAAAACGAAATTCTTGAGACCGAGTGGATTCGGTTTCGAAGGGAGGTACTGCTTGAATCCACATCTTCCTGAAAATGGGATCATCTGTTCGTCGATCGACAGTTCTTTTGAGCGGGGCAGTGCTCGGCAGGCGGCTTGGAAGCAATTCACTATTGGTCGAACAAGGTGAAGCTTGTCTTCCTTTTGGCGTGCTGTAGTTGCTGAAGTGTCGACAAAGTGCAGGTGATTACGCAGCTCGTAAAACCTGTTCCTTGTCATGTGGTCCGCAACAGATGGTGTCCTTGTTCCTCGAGACCAATAGAGCTGGACCTGGGGAAGGTGCATAATCCCCATCAGCAGGTGGATCCCAGCAAGCTTTCTTACTTCAAGTGTACTGGTTTGCACAGATCGGTGGTTTCGTTTCTGAAATTTGTTTGCTCAGCAACTTCCTTCCAAAAGTCCAAAGGAAAATATTTTTCAAAGTACTCGTGCGGTGTCAGAAACTCCCGGAAATCATCGTCTTGGTTGTCGTTGTCAGGACAGTCCCTCTTGCAAAATCTGTAACAGCGAAACGAATATTTAATTTTAACGAACCGACAGAAAAAACGTGAGAAACACTTACGCTTGCGAGGTCCAGGAACTTTTCTTCTTTTTTTTCGTTGGTCACTGGGCAATATCCGGTTCAGGTTCATCTGCAGACTCGCCTGAAGACTCTACATCACTTGCAAGTGGTGACGAGGCTCATTCTTCTTCGTCTTCTGAGTCTGAGAGGCCCACATCACTTTCTTCTAGCATGGCAACGATCTCTTCATCGGTCAGGAACCTAGCTGTTGAGCGCATACCCGGAAAGCAGTACCCCCTTTTAGAACTTATGTCCACAAACGTGGCCCATCGTATAGACGCTTATCGCAAGTCAATAGTTGTGAATACCGTAGTAATAATGCTTTATTGTGCTTCCGCTGCGCGTATATTCAATATGTGAGCAGAAAATATTATGTAATGTTTACAAAATATAGAATAATAGCCAAAAACGTACCTCTCCTTCGCTGCGTGTCGCTGGAGCTGGGCGCCGCCATTTCACCTGTTTGTCACGGCGCTTCTGGTCGACTACTGACGCCCTCTGTCTCCTATTGTGAAAACTATGAAGATGGCTTTGAAAAGCGCCAAATTTGAATTCTTCAAAAGTGCTATTGGCACATCGCCCAAATGTAAACGTCCACAAACGTGGACTCCGGTAGCGAAGAGGTTAAAGCGAAGATTATATGGCTACGGTTCCATGTACTTGACTGTCCGGGGACGAGGGCTCCCACTGTCTCTGAAGCGCGTGATGCGTTGGAAAAGGAACGTCCGATGCGTTTGCTAATAACACGCGGTCACCACAAAAGCCGCACGCTGTTAAAAGCGTGATTTAGAACCCGAGCGTATACGGCTAATCAACAGGATATGCACCACCGTCAATATTACAATGTGACTTAGATTTTAAACCTTCTGACCCTTGAATGTGCACTTTGAGGTGATTACAGTTAGTAACCACTATATTCAAAGTTGTTGAAGTAAGTGTGTGCGCGTGCGCACACGCATTTCTATATTAGAAATTATCGCCATCCACGATCACGGCGAAATATTGTTCTTACCTTTCTCCTATACTCCGTATCAATCCCATGTCGTGTGTTAAAAAGCTTTCGTGGTCATCCACCTTTACGTGAATGGAAAGGTTCGCGAGTTTTTTGTTCTCTGTATGTTACAATGCGACTTAATGTGATTGGGGTCAGTTGTCAACTAGCTAGTGAAGACACCTTTGATTTAATCTTATTTGGGTCAATTGTCAACTAGCTTTACGATTCAGAAAACGAACAGTCTACCATTAAGAATCAACAACCCACGTTTTGAAATGAAATGACTTTATTTCAAAAAAAAAAAAAAAAAACCAAGCGCTATTTTATGGGAGATATTCAGGGGAAAAGGTTGTGGGTACTCAACTTGACTGGCCCTAAAATAGATGGCAGGCTGCAGCGGAGCAGGAACACTTACTGCCAAGGGGAAAAAAAAATGAATAAAAAAAGAGGAGAGAGACAGAGAGAGGAAGCAATGCACAACTGACAAATACTACAGGTTACAATCCCAGAATTTCAAATATATATATATATATATATATATATATATATAGGTATGAGATATGGCACAACGGGAGCGTTGTCAACAAGGATAAATATATTTATTTCCCAACAGTTTCGGGAGGGGTCCTCCCTTCATCAGGGGATGAGTTATACTGACATGAGCTTCCAACCTTCGTTGCTGCCGCGTCCCTCTCGCCTTGAAAAATGTTTGCGAGAGTGTGAGGGAACTAGAAAAAGAAAAAAAAAGGGGGGAGAAAAAAGACGAAAAAGAAAAAGAAGGAAAAGAAAGAAAGTAAAAAAGAGGAAGAACCACTGTCAACACTGAGAACGAAGCCAACTGTCCGTCTACATCCACATAAGGTTCATATCACGTGCTGTTCAGTTCTTGACGTGTGTCAGGCCACCCAAGATTGTCGCCGCGGTGCCGGGAGGGTCCGTGACGGCGTGCATAAAGAAAGGGGTTTCCCCGTAATGGGTCGGTCGGCAGGTGGCGTGCGTAAAGGAAGGAATTCCCGTTAATGGGTCGGTCAGCTATTTACCTTTAATCTTCGTCCGTTTCCCTTCAATGGTCATCAAGTGGTAGGCGAAGGTAAGCACTTTGTATGTGCATGTGGAAAAAAAAAAAAAAGAAAGGACAGTGTACACGTACGAGTCAGTCAGAAAAAAGCATGGTCTCCAGCTATCAATCTTGGTCACCAATTTTCTCCTGGCTTACTTCTCGGAGGCAGTTGAGTTTTCCGGGGTCCTCGTTGATGCCGGCTACTACTGTACGAAATTTGAAGACTAACTGGCCCATTGAATTATTACTCCCACACACACACACACACACATATATATATATATATATATATATATATATATATATATATATATATATATATATAAGGGAAAGAAGTGTATACCTAAGGGCTCGTTTTTCCTTGTTTTAACACAATGTTAATGAGATATAACAGACAGTAATGCCAAGGAATGTACAGGGGAAGTTATTAAAACCAATGGAATGTAAATAAGAAGAAAGAAAAGTGGATGAAAAAATTACCAACTGTGAGCAGGAATCGAACCTACGACCTTCGAATTACGCGTTCGATGCTCTAACCACTGAGCTATCACAGCGGCCCTCCCTCCATCCACTTTTTTGGGTTTTTTCATCCACTTTTCTTTCTTCTTATTTACATTCCATTGGTTTTAATAACTTCCCCTGTACATTCCTTGGCATTACTGTCTGTTATATCTCATATATATATATATATATATATATATATATATATATAATGTGGACATAGCTATAACACCTAAGCAAAAACAGACAAACAATGAAATTTCCTTCACACAAGCTATGTACGATATAATTTCTGGCAAAGAAAAGTGCCCCCAGGGTGGAAGCCTACAGCAGCTTTGCCTGCTTTCTCGCTGCCTTTACTTGAGCACTGGAACTTCGATGCTGCTCCAGAAATCTGGAGTAGAAGTGCATGCGTTTTGCAAGGTAAAATTTAATAATGCGTGCACTGAGCTCCTGAAAGTGCAAGGGGCACCCAACAGGACTAAGCGTATTTTCTGACAACTCTTCTAGAATTCTCCGGAACAGGTCGCCAAAACCTGGTTTGACTTAGTGTTCCGCTCTATGACGCACTCGATGCCTGACAACATGCACGTTAAAGCTGCAGATGGATGCTTAAGAGCGCCAGGCACAAAAGACCTTAACTGAGTGAGGACGGCGGCAGGTGCAGCATCTGATGCAGCTTCCAAAGTACAATGGCAATCACTGCAGCTCGTCATCTTGGCTGCCTTCTTAACAACGTAACCGCCAAGATAGTACAGAACAGCCGTAGATGCAGCTGAGCGGCTGTCGCTGCGTTGGGAGTGCGTCGCCATCCACGTCCTCCTGCAGCTCAATCTGGCCAATAACCATGGCCAGCTTCCGCTGACGGTCTTCTTTTCGGGACAAAGCCTCCAACTTCTCGGCGCTGAGGCTCCACACTCACTAGGACTGGATCCGCCTCACCGGTGCAATTGCCTTTCGTTGCCATTTTGAGTGGGGTGTAAAGGCTCAGTAGCCTAAAGATCTGCCCGAAGTGCGTGATTGTCGGGTGACCTTCATTACCTCTAAAGCTTCTCACCACACCAAAGAAGCGCTGAAAAAAAGAGAAAGTAAGTCTTTGAACACAGTAGCCAAAAATGGTAATTTCAAAACAAAGAAGCCCAATGAGGGCTACCTCTAATGGGTCCTGGTTAAGCTTCGCGGTCAGCACGTATCTGACGTCCTTGTTGTGTAGCCAGGTGATAATGTCAATAACCGACATTAGCGTCACCCGAAGAGATTCATTAGTCATCTGGCTGGCAAATAGCTTCATGTTGTTAACACTCTCCTCCTCTGTTGATTTCAGCATGTCAAGAAACTTGATGATGACCTGGAATACCAAGTGCTGTGGTGTGTAGGACGTTGTTTAAAATGGTAAACACTTTGAGCATGTAAAAGCGTTTTGTTATACCTTCATTTGCGGAGAATTCTTGCGAATGCCTTCTGCTGGGCACTTCGCATTCAAAGCGTCTAAGAGGTCATTCATCTTCCTTGTGAAGCTTTCCGTGCCTTCCGTGTCTTCAAAGCCAGGTTCTCCTTGTTCCCTGGGAGCAGAAAAGTTCGCTGGGAGCAGAAGCGTCGCGTCGCTGAGAGCAGAAAAGAAGTGGCGTTCTGACTTATTCGCATCGTTCCGGTAGCCGCTCGTGCAGCCAGGAACGTAGCACGTCGGCATGGATGTCGGGAACACAGCATGTCGGCTGGTGTGCGACGAAGGCTGCAGTAACTGAAAACCAGGTGCGAGCGAGCGAACGCTGCGCTGGTCTGGCGCTGGTGCCGCCCGTCGACGCGGCCGGCGGCAGGGGAGAGGTGAAGCTCGATGCGACTGCAGCGCCACGAGGCGCACGGACAAGCGGCGGTTCCGCGCAGCTCCGCCGAGTTTTACAACTGAAGCTATTCTAGTAATGTTGCTACAAACCACGTGCTCTAGGCCTTGCTCACCCCAGGATGCAGACCACATGGCTCTCGTCCAAACTCAACGTTTTTGAAAACCGACAAAAAAACTTGCGAGCAGAAAAAAACAAGAACTCAGCCTGTCGACAAATTCAAACACGTCCCAAAACCGATCTCCTCGCTCCTCAACAAAGCACACTGCCGACGCTAGCAAAGAAGTCCCCCCTGGGCCTACTCTACCCAGGCTCTAACAAAAGCTTGTGCCGAACCGCGAAGTCTGTCGTCCGATGCTCCAAGAGGTCCACGTTGGGCAGCCAGTGTGGGGTCTCGAGTTCGCAAGTGACACCTCCACGCTCTTGGAGTGAACGGACACAGTTGACACGGTCGGTACAAACCAAACAATGTACACACACATTTATTTACATACTTTTGAACGATGATATCGTCTGCCGAATCAATACATCAATTGTAATTAACCCGCAAAGACATCCGCACACAATATTGCATTACACTCCATAACAAACACGATAACATGGCACACCCAAGGCGGCATCACGAATACTTGACTTGCCACAAGGGCCCCCAGCGTGCAGGCCCGCGTTGCCATGCACCGAGGACCCACACTAGAGACAACTGTTCACAGCAACCGCCACGTGCAGAGGACTCTCTTAACTCTCGCTCGCCACCAAGGCTTGCTTCCGCCAGGGGTCACCGCCGGCGCTACCACATGATGACGACGACGGTGGTGGTGGTCAACGCGAACACGCCATCCATCGCCCAGTAGTTGTCACCCTCGAAATGCGGCTTTTTGGGGAGCACTGCGCCCCTCGCGTCACAAACAACTTTACAGGGGGTGTCAGCACCCCCACAAGCTTCTCTGGCAGTGGGTGAGGAAGAGGAAATCCTCTCGATTGGAACAATACCGAACAGGCCTCGGAACTGAAGCGCGATTCATATTATGAGGGAGTCGTAGTTTGGAAATGTGGGCATCACCCAATGTTGAGAAGGTCCAGGGAGGTCCCCTAAATCATATGTACGACTCTTAGAATGCAAATCCATTTTCACAACTTTTCCTTGCGGCAACGTCACACGTTATGCATCTTGTTGTAGTCGCTGCGTTTTGATGTTGCCGATATCTTTGAAGTGATCGCTTTTTCCTCGTGGAATGTCTGTGTGCAGGCTTTTTCAAGAAGTTCTCGGGGATTTACGGCTATGTAGTCTAAGATACCCGAAGTCTCCATTTTGGAGGGGGTGAGCAGACAACAAATCCACCTGGCGGGCTAAGTGTGGACGTTTAGACAACAAAATGCAACTCGCGAGCAATCAATAATCGCTGGTTCAATTGTTAGCCATGGTATATGAAAACTGTTTTTGTCAGCACCGACATTTGTTACTATAAGCCAATGATTGGGATTTCGAGTGAATTGTAAACGTTGGCCCAGTAAGACATCTTGAAAGCTGACACAAGTAAGATATCTTTTCTGATTTCAATACTGTGCGATATTGATGACTCTGATATGAAGGTGCCCGGTATCTGAACATTTAAATTTGCATATAAAAGAGAATACCGTTTGTAGACATTTAGCCTGTCTGTTTTAACCATCGCAAGGCCTACTTTTTTTACTTGAATTGGGAAAAATTTACACTACACTTGACAGCTTTCACTTTTATTGGTCGCCCCCTTCTTACTTTAACCGAAGGTACCATAAGGTTTATACTGTTAGAATGTCCAAGATAGATTGGGGCAGTAGTTTGCTCTAACTGAGCTAGTGCAGCTTTTACGCCTGCAGGAGTTTGGTTATGAGGAAATGTGGTTAAATTTCTGAAGAAAGCTTTGCAGGATGAAAGTTTTTCCATTAACTCCTTCTCACCGCAATTCGATAATGCGTTAGCCATGCTTTCGAACGTTTCACAAGGACTGTTATAAGCATAAGCATACTTCTCTTGTGCTGTGTCAAGCTTCACACAGGGTGGTGACTAAATTCTGCTTGGTACCACTGGTGTGGCACTAATCATTGCATAGCTGTCACTCGGGAAATGATCCTTGCACTATCTGTCCGGTATGAAGGCCTTGTCGAAAAGATCTCGCTTGGTAAAGAAAGTTACGCACTGCTAAAATATGTGCGCAAGGCAGAGTGTACTGGTCATAAAAAGCACAAGTGCAAGAAGTCAAGCGTAACTCTGTACTGTAATCATGGTGAAACTACTACAGAAGAATCAAAAGGGGAAGTGACTTGATAACTTACATTTTTGAACTTCTCATACAGCTCTAGTGCTTTACTTGTAGCCTCAGAAGTGCAATTACAGGACTATTCTAGCTGAATTAAGTCATTGAAATGATTTGTGTTTAGGCTCAGCTTCATTTCTTTAAGTTTGGAGAACTGTAGAGATAAGGAATTATTATCTATGTAACCTACCAATGCTTCTATTGCTTGAACCAAATGCATCCTTGAAGATATATAATCTTTTGATTGTGGCACTCAATGAGATTATTCGTATTATTACCAAAGGTAGGAAGGGCTTGCCGATGTGCATATACCCAGGTTTTTTTACACAAGTGCCAGTTATGCATACAGTAAGAAATGAAATTTGTGCAAGTTGTAGCTTGGAGGTCCGAAAGCTTGTCGGAGTTGTTTTGCACAAAGAGGAATAAACTAACTTTTTAAATAAAAGCGGAAGCCACTGATCATGTTGCTGTCTAGCCTTTTGATTTACCTTTTGCTGGAAACAGTGCAACACATGGCACGTACACAGTTATATGTTAGAATTGGGAAGAATCTTGGTTAAAACGCACTGTTCATTCAGATCTTTATCAATCATCACAACTTTGTAAGTAGACAACAAATGGGATAAAATATACAAACTTTGGGAACATAGGCTCAGCAATATCAGTCATCTTGTTTCGTAAGAAGGCTTAACACACAGGTCCCTCACGACCACTACCATCTTGAACTGATATAGAGCAAACAACATAGCCATCAATATTCACTTTATACCTTCCATCAATAAATAGAATCTCTGGATACCTTTCCAAAAACTTGCACATGTGTGTTTTTCGAAGTATGAATTGCAGGTTATTATTTTGATTTATTTGAAATGAAAACATTCCAAAGAATGTTTTCATTTCGTGGGCCGTTCCTTTCAGAATTATCCCTATGCTTTGCAGAGCATACAGATTTGTGCAGCCTGTGGATTCCTAGAACATCTCTTTGCTGAAGTACCTTGAGAACAACTCGCACGGTTCCAATACTCTCAATAAGTTAATGACGCTGGATGTGGAGATGTGGTAGTTGTCGTCTCCGTCAAACTCAAAGGTGAGGTAGTCATCCAGGTTTGCGTCGAGTGCGAGGTTGAGGGTCTTCTTTCATGCCCACTCATGGAGAACCGCGTTCAGGAACGAGGTCATTCACGTGAAAACGTGGCCGCTCATCCGTTGACCAGGGTTGCTGAATACGAAGCCCAGTCGTGTGAAGCATATTGGCCAGCAGACGTGTTCGAGGGCTGTCTTGATTTCTGTCCAATGCTCCTTGCCGTAAAATGTGGAGACGAACTCCGCTTCAAGAGCCGTGAGGGCTGGGTAGAGGCTGTGGTCCCAGTGTTAGGCGTCTCCAACAGCAGCGACTGGTAATCTCCAATGTCCGCAGTGACGTGGGAAATTCTCCTCGCCGACACACTCTCTGGCCCAGCTGTCCCAGTTCCCCTTGATGCGGTCGCCGATTTCAGCGATCGGGGTGCTTCCAGATGCGTGCTGGAAGGTCTTGTTTCCGCCGTAGTGGAACTTGACGAACGGGCCGAAGAGCATGTGGTCGCAGACGCGGGCGACGATGCTGCCGTAGTTGATGAGGCGTGGGCGGATGTTTTCGCTCACCTTGGACTCTACCTTGTTGTGGATGGTGTTGTAGTACTCCACAACGTTCTCGCCACGGTAGAGTTTCTGCATGGCCTCTTCACATATTTCTTTTGCCTTCTGGTCGTTTAGGAAGGCTTCCATGTTAGACCACTCGTCCAGCATTCCAGCTGCGCTTTGCTTGTTGATGACAGTGCGCGTCTTTTCGAATGTGAACGGGGTCAGTTTTACGTCAGTGTTTGACCTGATGTGACCTGCGATGACATGCAGTTCTTCTAGGACGTCTGGGGGTTGGGAGGAAGTGTGGGGAGTCGATCCGGTCTTGAATGGCGCCCAGCACCTCAACTCGGTCTCTGCTGACTTGCTTGACTGTGGAGCACCTGGGGTCCTATTCCCAGATCGTGTTTGCTGCACGATAGGTGGTTTGTTGCAGCATGGTCCTGTCCTCCTGAAGACGCTCGCAGGTCACTTTCTGTGGGATGAAAACTAGGGTGTGGAGCCACAAAGCTAACAGCTCTCCAAGCAGTTTCTTTTCTTGCCATTTTCCTCCTCCCCATCGTTTTCAGGGGGTGCGGAAGCTGGTTCTGTCACCGCGAAAGGCGCTAGCTCAGCATCTTCATAATCGATCTGAAAAATATTTTCTTTTTCTTAACGTCTAATACCAATGCACAAATGTAAATAATGCTACACATGACAATTTCAAAACTTGCACCTGTCAGCGGCCCTTGAGTTCACCCAGCCGCAGTGTTTACAACATGCGTGTTGGCGGCCAAACACAGACGATGGGCAATGGTCCGGAAACGCTGGCTGCCGCTCGAATTCAAAGAAAAAAAATACACTAGGCCAAAAATTAAATCACTGCAACGAGGAAATTCTACTCATTTGCAGTTCACGTCAAAAATCTCCTTGCTTCATCATTGCGTCACATTGAAAATAATGTTATTGCCACGATCTGTCATGATTGTTCCGGTCCTGTCAATCTTTGTCAATTAGTGCACCCAGAAGTAGAATGGTCATGGAAGATCTGTCAAAATAGAACAATCACATTTTTTTGGCAGCGTTACCACCAGCCTCAGGACTACGTTTTGACTGAGCCTCGGAGCAGTGTCTGCAAGCGTAGCTGCTGTGGCCGTGATTGTAGTTACTGCAGTCTGGGTAACCGAGTAACGTCCTGTAGGTACATAATTGCTGTTACGGCTGCGTCGGTCTGTGGTTCATCCCGCCAGCCGTACAGATTTCGGGCAGTGCTCTTGGTGGTGCCCACGACATCCCCCGTTTCTAAGGCGAATGGGTCCTGCAAGTTCCGGCGTTCTGGTCTCTTGCTAACATGCCCGCTTTCTTTGCAGCTCGCGTCTTATACAGGTTGTAGGTGTCCTGCCGTACGTCTTGGAGGCAATGCCGGTTTGTACAATGTATGCCCTTAGTTGCAGCGCTAACTGTGTCACCACGCTTCACATGGAGCTGCAGTGAAGATGTGTACAGTTATGCCCGTTAATAAGCACCGTGGGCTCTGTTCTTTGTGCCGGATGTCGTATGTTGCTTTTACTTACACTCTATTGACTTTGTGCTTTTTTTCTGAACTCGCTGGCATTCTACTTCGTGGCTAGCATTGTCGGGGTGGTTGTTATTGTAGTTTTCAGGTGACGACCCATTATTAGTTCTCCTAGTCAAAACCCTTCCACGCTGGGTGAGTCCCTATGAGCAACCAGGGCTTTGCTTATGTTTGAGGACTTCCTGAGAAGCTGCTTTGTTGTCTGCACGGCACTCTAAGTCTTACCATTGCTCTGGGCATAGTAAGGGCTTGAGGTTGTGGGTCTGATGCCTCAACGGTGCACTAGTTCCTTGACCTCTGTAGAGGTGAGCTGTGGGCCATTGTCGAGCACATTGCCCTCAGAACACCTAACACTGCAAATATTTATCCAAGACTAAGTAAGACAATGTCTTTTGTAGTTGTTCTCTTCATCTGCTCCAAATTCAAGAGTAGCCCACTACTACAACGTACTCTTTCCCCTCCATCGTGAAGAGGTCGACGCTGATGGTGTCCCAAGGGTGGGCTGGCGATGGAGTTCGAAGCAGGGGCTTGGACTCTGGCTTTCTGTGCTCCCGGCAAGTTGGACATCGGTCGACGAAGGTTTTAGTGTGCTTCCCTATGCTTGGCCACCACATGCTTTTTTATGCCCTTGCTTGGCACCTTGTTGTGCGCAAGGGGCCTGTATAAATGTTCCGATTATCTTAAGAGCGCTTGCTAAAGAAAAAGATGGTAGTTTGTGGTGGCACGACACACTTCATCAAAAAAGAGGGGAAACTATCAATAGAAACTAATAATTCGTGACAAAATTTATTGTGCACACAATCGTCTTCTAGAAACCAAAAATAGAACAGCACTCTGCGTTCGCTTTATAGTCCTTCGCCAGTGTAGCTATAATGGCTTCTTTGTAGCTCCGCACATACACTCGCATGCTGATGGAATATCTTGCGGTTGGTGATGCCAACCTGAAACTACGATGAAATCTCCCATCTTTGAAATCTTTGCAGTGGTCTGACGGTTGTAGCTAGTCAGCCTCCCTTGAGTGAGCTGCTTGGTTTGGGTACTCGCAACCCTGGCGGTGTGGAACTTGGCAGGTTAGGCCTCGTCATGTTTTCGGCTCCTTCTATCTGCCATCTTGGCAAACCAACAATGTGATGTTCCGGGGACTGCCATGTGGGTCGCAGCTATTCTCCTAAAAAGGTGAAAAGTGACAGGTGGCCGGGGAACTGTTTTGAAGAGGTGCCGCAGGTCCAGTGAGCGTATCGCGACGTCTATCCAGGCCAGCGGCTGCTTCCTGCCACCTTCAAGCAGCTACCTCCAGACCCGGGTTGGTCACCGCTGCTCTCGTTGATTCACCGCTTCGTGGGTCAGAGCTATCTCTTCCTCTGTGGCTTTTTCATCATGGCTCGGGTCGCAGGCTACGAGCCCTTCACCCACCTATTGTGTGTGTGGACGTGGCAGTGCAGCACACCATCGGATACTGTTTAGTGGATCCTCGGACCATCGCGACTCGCAGATATTCGCCATGTGCCTCATGCCCATTTACTCATAACAATAGGGTTTTTGAAAACTTCTACCATGGTGTCTGGTGGTCTTACTATGTTGTCACCGTTGGAAGAGCAGACCGTTAACGTGGGAAATTTCACTCGCCACCTCAACACGTTTCAGGTCGGAAGACAGCCCATGCGCAGTTAGGACAAACGTAGTGCGAAAAGTTGCTCTCTTGGAGAATGTTTGGTCTGACTGGATGCACACTCTGGTTTTGATCAGCAGGTAGATTGAAGGAAGAAGCTGTTGAAGCATCAGCTCTTCGAACTCCTACACCACAGCTTTGAGTTTTCTCTCATCTTTGTCGGCTGGCTCTTTTGATGGCTTCTGTGAAAGATCAGCTTTGTAAAGCCTGTTGCCAGGAGTGTGAAACATGGTGCATGCCATGTTGTAGTTGTGGCTGAGGTTGTAATAATTTCGGTTGGGTTAACTGAGTAACTGTTTATTGATATATGCTATAGGTACATAATCACTGTTATGGGTGTGTCAGTCAATGGTCATTGCAGTGGGCACGTTTGGGCCTAGGCCGCCAGGGACACAAACCCAAGCCCAAGGGCCGCAGTGACGAGGCGCAGGCTCCGCATACCCCACTGTTCATTCGTAGAACATGCTTTATGTACAATTTCTGATGGAGGGCGCCCCAGAACGAACACATCTAAATTGATGTATATTACGCAACCTCTACATCCCCCCTTTTGGAATAAAACAAATACAAGCCATACCTCACTGCCAGGTAATAAACTTAATAATGTTGTCTCACGGGAGACTGCAAGAAGTTTAGCTGCACAGGTGGCATAACGCAACATCCCGACCGGGTGCGCGCACCCAACGCTGGTGGTCTCGGACGAGTAGTTTGGGCAACCTGTGGCATTTTATGGACTGCTACACTCAGGCACTGTTGGAGTTTGCAGCGGGCTTGGGTGTCATTTTGGCAGTGGACTGGTGCTGCTGACGTCACTGCAAACAGACGGCTGAGACTGCTGTGGAACGAGATGCCCACCCCCGCCCGATGACTGAGGCTGCTAAGGAACCAGTTGTGTCCGGTTGCGAACGAGAGCTCCTGGGTCCGTCTGTACCACATAGGAGCGTGGACCCTGCGCTGGGCTTAGCATCGTGCCTGCACACTCTGCATCAAGAATCCACACTCTTCCCCTCCTCTAGGGGACCTAAATCGTTCACAGCATGCCGACAGTCGAAATCTTGATTTTGGCAGCATTGTTTGGCCATGTGGTGCCTGTTGAAGTCCGCAGCGCAAGGCGACTTGGGGAAGCAGTGTAGCTGTTCGCACAGGGAGGTGCGAGTCCCGAGTCTGCGTCCCATCAGCAGCTGGGCAGGCAGTAGCTGGTGATGCCAGGTGCGTTACGGTACTGCAGGAGGACCAAGAGCCAGTCCGCAGACTTCTTGAAAAGTTCCTTACCGTCCGCACCATGTGCTCGACTTGACTGTTGGACTGTGAGCATACCTGGAACTGCTGTTAACGTAGGCGATATATGCCATGATGTAATGTAAAACAAATGAAACTTATAATACATGAAGGGCTTCCAACTGCTACCTGAGCAAGCCAAGTTATCAACCAATACCAGGAATTCCTTCATTACCAGGTTAAACAAGAGTGCAGATAGACGGTCTCTCTGTCTCACTCTTGCAGCTGGTCTAGTCAGCAGAGTCACATTCTCCAACATCAGGACTGTGGTTGACGTCTTGTAGAAATCGTTGATGTACCAGTCTAAATCCTTATCAACCCCCTTTCGCCTCAGGGCTCGGACAATTGCAGGGGGGTCAACCCTATCAAAAGCATTGGCGATGTCTATAGACGTCATGGTTATGGGGGAGAGGTTTCGTCTCGCCTCATTGATTATTGTTGCCAATAGTAATATATTTTTTGCACAACCGTTAATCGGCAGGAAGGCTCTCTGCCTCACATTCACTGGCATAACCTCCAACAGTCTTCTTGAGTAGATCTTGTGGAGTAGACGGATGAGCACATGAGAGATCGTAATGAGCCTATGCTTGGACGTAGTAGACGCCGTTGACATATTTGGCAGCAAAACTGTCCTTGCCTGTGTAAGGACCTGTGGCAATCCCTTAGGTACCATCAGTAGGTTGAGACGCACCCACAGCAACCACCTGTTTGCTTGTTGACGTCGTTGAACGGAGGCACCAAGCGTGGTACCTCAATCCTTGGAGTTCAATTGTAGCACGCTGCGTTTCAGACTCAGCGTTGTGAGCATTGCACATAGTGTTCGATCGCTGGTTGTGGCTCTGGTTTTACTTATAGCCTGCACTACAGTTCCAAAGATGAGTACAGGTTCGAGTTTGGTGCCTGTTTCAGACATAAGTGTAACCAGATGCTATTTGGGGCTCCTCATGTATGGTAATGTTAAGAAGGATGACGGAAACTTCTTTGCCTAAAAAATTGTATGTAACAGTGTTTCCGATACAGAAGCCATGGAAACATTGGTTGAGAAGAGGCAGTTCATTCGGCAACCCTAAATGACAAGGCTGTCGAAACGGTACGATTGAGCAACAGCTCGCACAAAGTTAGATTCTTCCTTGTCTACTTCATGGGGTAGTATATTACTGCACTGATGGCATGACCCTGTCATATTATTGCCTTCACCTGCTAGACCTTGTACACCCAGTACTGGCACCCAACTTGGTGGTGATAATAGCTGCATAAAAACCACCTTTTCACAGAATATTGCTTACAAGTGCTGCGGCTTGGCCTACTGGGGCTGCTGCTTCTGCAGCATTGGCACTTGCTGGCAGTGTTTTGTGGCCATTCCTGTACGATGCCTTAGTGGTGGTTGCGTGAAGCCGTACGTAAAACTGGTGTTCACTGCTGCTCTGTCGAGGTTCTCTTTTGGCTCAAGCTTGTCCATTTCTATAATTATTGCTGCTGTTTCATGTCCCAAAATGTGGTAGGATCATAAGAGGATTATCATTTTTGCCAAACACCAATGACTGTTTCTTACAAAGCTGCCTTCATTATTGTAATGCCAGAATACACACCTTTACTTTATTAGTGGTTTACAACCATGTATATTCTGCAGAGGTGGGTACGATGCGGCTAAGTATGTTCAATTTTCTATTCACTCGTTATAAGCGCCCAGTCAATGTGTGCCATTTGCCACTAAGCAACGAAAAGTATAGCAACTTCTGGTCGAACTGTTCCTTCAGCAGCCCTGCAGACTGCATACTGTTTTCATATTCTGGCATTATGCTCAAGGAAAGCAGTGGATATGCAACTGTTGCCAGGATAGTGACAGTGAAAAAGTTAACAAGACTCCTATGTGTCATGGTTCTGAGAGGGGTTTAAGGTAATGTAAAATCTACGTGCGTTAGTTGTGTCTGGTGCAAGGTCTCGCATATGAGAGTCCATTGTTCACTGGTTCGAACATCATGACCCGGGCCTACAAGTTTTCTCGATGGTCATCACTTAGTGATGAAGCAATGGGCGCATGACATTGCCTTTTGCTGCGTCCAGGTTGGTCGCAGCGAAAGCAAATGACTTGCCTGTTCCGATTTCTTCAAGTATGACGGGGGAAGCACCAGTGATCTTCCTGCCAGAGTCGGTCAACTGCTGCTGTCGAGGACCATAGCATTTTCTGCATTACACGGAGAGCCGCCACCGTGCACTTGTCGGGTGTTTCTTAGGCGGGTCAGAGCGTGCAGCACAGTAGATGGCTCGTTAAGTGTTTTTACACTGTCATCCCACAGACTCCTGCCACGGAGACCGCTATTGTACTCGCCTTGTATTGCCGTGGCAATGAATACTTTGGCATTGCCGTGAGGGCGTTTCTTGGCATGGCTCCTGCCTTTGTCAGTCTCGGCAAATGCTGCAGAAATTCCTGAGATGTTACAGGGCTTTTTAGTTATAACCACTCACTCTACCATCATCTTGAGCCTTAGTCCTCCAAGGAAATGAAGTTTCTCAGACTCTGGTATCTCGGAGTTCAAACAGGCACAGAGCTGCAGGATGCCAGACATATTCGTGTGGCGTCTCCCTCAACCTGCTGCTATCGTCGTTTCAGCTGCATGTATGCGCCCTCTCGAACATGGTCTACCAGAAAATTTTTCATCAGCGCCTTTCACCAATCCTCCTATGTTATAAGCGCATTTTTCCGTAGCACATTCACATACAACCATTGCACAGTGTCTTTTAGTGCGAACACCAGGTTGTCAGCCTTCTCTGCATGGGTCCATGGTGTCTTCCAGTGTGAACATCAGGTTGTCACCCTTCTCTGCATGGGTCCATGTCAGTGTCAGGCTGTAGCGCTCGCACAGGTGCAGCCAGTCACCCACATCTTTGTCGCCTTTAGCCCGCAATATGGGAGGTGATGTGAACGGCTGCCCGTTCATGGCGTTTCCCTCTACTGGGGACGCGGCGTTTCAGCGCGCGCGAGACGCATGCCATGTCGGCTCCGTCGGAAATCGACGAATGTTGTGGACTTTTGGCAAATATCTACCAGAAACTGGTTTCAGCGTTTCGGCGAAGTCATCAGGAACCTCTGGATACCTATTTTATCCAGGTAGGCCCATTTTCCGCCAATCTACGACTGGTTGAACACCACGCGACGCCCGGCTAAGCCTAACGCCGACGAGGCTTACGCCCGGGCTCCCCAGCCATGGCAGTGTCCACGAAGACAGGCTACGACCCCAGCACGATGCAATGGGTTGACATCGAGGTGGCAGAAACACGGGAAGACCCCATACCAGGTGAAGACGAATATCTTCAGATCATGGTTCGCCAACTGCAAGAAAAGCTCGCTAAAATGAAGCCCCGAGGCTCGACGGCCGCCGCCCAGCCACAGGCTCGCAAAACAGGATCAACACCCGCAGCTTGCGTTGAGTCCCCGTGGAAGCTGGTGACGTGGAAGCCAACACACACGCCTCGAATCCGGTCGGACGAGTTGGTTATTGTGTTTAAACCAAAAATAACCATGGATCTGCACGCTGCGTTCGGCCCAGGCGGGATTGGCACAGCAGTGCAACGCTTCACTGGAAGCACCACGAACGCTGGTATCTCCGTGTGGCCGGTGTGGGACCAAAACATCGTTGTTGTAAGTGTGAAAACGGAAAGCCTGGCCTCGAAGCTCATCGGGGACATCACGCTGACGATCGGGGACCGCCAGGTACCATTTCAAGGACATTTGAAATCAGCCGGAGAAACCTGCAAGGGTGTCGTCACCGTCGCAGACAATGAAACTTCGGAATCCCTTCGACGCAAGCTCGAGTGGATCGACGGCGAAATTTTGTATGTGCGGAAACTCGGAACATCCAATGTTGCAGTGGTGACCTTCAAAGGACGCCGCGTTCCAAGATTCATTCACTACTGCTGTGAAAACGTGCCAGTGCGCTACTACAAGAAAACGGTTCCGGCATGTTACCGGTGTAGAACGGTGGGCCACAGACCGGATACGTGCCCCAATCTGGACAATCAGCGGTGCATTCACTGTGGTGCGAAGGTGAAACTCGCTCTGGAGGGCCCAGTGAAGCCCGATTGTTAGCCCGAGTGCCTTATATGCGGTGAAAACCATTTCACCGGCTCAGCGCAGTGCATCGGAAAATTCCGGAAGGCATGGAAGCCCGCTCTAACACAGCGGCAACATGGACTAAAAAACAAGCAAGAGCCCTCGGCAGCTCTCAGGAGTGACGAAAAAGCGAAGCCCATGCATAACAAGCCCAAGCCGATCAAAGCCCCAGCCGGACAGAAGTCGAGGCCGTCTACCTTTGGCGCCGAGGATTTCCCGCCACTGGCAAACCCGCCCAAACAGGTGAGCAATTGGGCAGGGGTCTCCTCTAAGTCTCCCACCACCACCACTGCCTCCCCCTCCAATCCTGAAATTTTAAAACAATTGGAAGCCATGAAAAAACGCATTGAAACTCTGGAACGCGAAAATCGGGCGCTGAAGGCGTCGCAGGCTGCTACTCCTCCACCACCGTCGGAACCCGTGGCTATGCACACCTCCGACTGCTCGGACGATGAGCAGGACACTCAGTCAGACGTATCGGGTAACACTAGTGTGTCTAAAACTGTAGTAGGTGCTTCGAACGACATAGAAGGTCGACTAAGCAGACTAGAGGCTAAACTTGAGGAGCAGAGCAAAATGATCCTAGAACAAACCAAGCTTACAGTACAAGACATTATTCCGCAGCAGCTGAACCTATCGGTTCAAGCCGCTATGCAAGACCTCAAGCAAAGCGTTTTGCAAATTCTCACAGCCAGTGTACTACAAACCATTCAAAATTGGCTCGCACCCCAATTGGACGAACTCAAAACTAGCATTAAGACAACAGAACAACCCCGACGCAAAATTGTTCATCGTAACCTGGCAAATTCTGAATCCGAGAGCAACATTGCCCAGTCGTTAACAAACCAAACTGAGTCCCCCACGCCTCTCCAGGCTCCCACGCTGGCTGCAGTGGCGAAAATGACACCTCCTCAATAATAAATTCATGATGGCAGGCAATTCTAAACATAATAATAAAAGCTCCAAACAACAGCAACTCGATATTTTCCAGTGGAACTGCAGGGAGTTTAAAAATAGGAAAAAGAGGGCCACTCTTAACCTTTTCCTGCAGAATCAACATTTTACCCCTGCAGTTTTGGCGCTACAAGAAACCGGCTTACAGGCGAAATTGCCTGGTTACAACTCATTTCAGGGAAGTGCGTCCACCTGTGTTCTCGTACACAAGGAGTATACCGCTTGTCAGATAGACCTTGATCTGTCAGAGGCGCATGAATACACAATGGTCAAAGTCCTTCCCAATAAAAGACGAGATCCTAGCTTGTACATTCTAAATGTATACAGTTTTTCAAAATCTAGGCAATGTGTCTTCAACGAAATGTTTTATAAAGCGATTAAGGAAGCAGATAAGAACCCACTGGTGATTTCCAAGTGTCTTAAAACTATAAAGACAACGGAAGACACCCCCGCCGTCGATAAGTACCTGCTCCACCTTTGGGACGCCCGCAGAAGCTTAACTAAACGTTGGCGGAAAAACAAATTCAACCGCAAGCTTAAACTTAGAATAGCCAAGTTGAGTAAGCAAGCGGATGAATATGCTGCACAACTGAACAAATCCAATTGGATAGAACGGTGCAATGTTATAGCTAAAGAAATGAATACAAGGAAAGCATGGCGCCTTTTTCGAACCCTCGTGGACCCGCCCAAACCCGAGGAGAAGCGCAAAAGCAGCTCCGTCGAGCCCTGCACAGTTTTCAGAGAACCAACTCCCAGCTGGCTGATGATTTGTGTGCTAGATATCTATGTCGCACCACGGATCCCAACAGGAACGCATATGAATACGCAGGTAGAGAAAACAGTCAGCTCAATGCCCCTTTTGAAATGTGCGATCTGAAAGCAGCACTGAAAAAATGCGCAGGGGCACTGCCCCGGGCCGAGACATGATCACGGTAAAACTGTTAGCAAATCTGTCAGACAATTCTTATCGGCATCTATTGCAGTACATTAACGCGATCTGGGATGGCCAACCACTGCCAACTGAATGGAAAACGGCAGTTGTCACATTCATCCCCAAACCAGGCAAGCAAATCGGCACGGACAACCTCAGACCTATATCATTAACTTCATGTGCCGGCAAATTGATGGAAACGATGGTTAGAGACCGTCTCGCCACGTACCTCGAGAGCAAGGGGCATTTCGCAGATTCCATGTTTGGCTTTAGGCCACACCCGTCTGCGCAAGATATCCTCTTGCAACTAAAACGAGACATTATCCAACCCATTCCCTCGACGCACAACGACAGAGCGATCCTTGCACTAGACCTTAAAGGCGTATTCGACAACGTTAAACATGAAAGCATCCTGAAAAACTTGAGTAGTGTCCATTGCGGTAAGAAAATATTTGCCTACATCAGAGACTTCCTCTCTGAGAGACTGGCGTTCATTCGCATAGATGACTAGGAACATGGACCATTCAAAATGGGGACGCGGGGAACCCCGCAAGGAGCTGTCCTGTCTCCGCTGCTATTCAACATTGCCTTGATGAAGCTCCCGCAAGCATTGGCAGTAGTGGAAGGAATATATCATGCAATATACGCCGATGACATAACAATCTGGACGAATCGGGGCAGTTTAGGAGAAATTGAAGACCGCCTGCAGCAGGCCGCCTCCATTGTGGAGAACTATGTGGCCCAGTGTGGGTTGCAGTGCGCTCCATCCAAATCTGAATTCCTGCATATCGGAGAAAACATTAAAGATAGGACGACCCTGGACTTGATGGTATCAGGATCAACAATACGAGAGGTTTCAGAACTACGAATCCTTGGCCTTCTGATTCACAACAGAACAAAAAACAGTACCACGCTAGACAAGCTACGGAAAATTGGAGAACAGGTAGGGCACATGATCCGCCGAGTGTCAAACAAGCGCGGGGGGCTACGAGGAAGGGACGCGATTTGGCTCGCCAATGCTTTTGTAACTAGCAGGATTCTATATTCAATACCGTACTTATGAATGACTAAACACGAAGAGAACAGAGTCGATGCTATTCTTAGGAAAGTAATTAAGTGTGCACTTGATTTACCCATCAGCACTTCAAATCAGAAACTCTCTGCATTGGGAGTCTTTAACTCTATACAAGAGCTCCAAGAAGCCCACCTCACAAATCAATATACGCGTCTTACGCAGACGCCCCCCTGGCGGCGCCTACTGGACCGCCTTTTGATCCGGCGCACGAATGCGAAATCGAAAACGCGGAGCGTATTACTGAACTTTGTAGAACAAAACTCTGGGTGTCCCCGCTTCCCCGCAATATGACCAGGGAGGCGCACCAGGGTAGAAGGCAAGCGCGCGCTGAGGCACTTGAACAACGGCTTGGCTCCCGTAATGGGGTCTAGTACGTCGATGTGGCCGGGCCGTCACCTAGGGGATACTACTTGGCAGCGGTAATACATCAAGGAACGCAGGTGGACGGCCTCACTTTCAAAGCCACAAGCTCAAGTAAGGCGGAGGAGGTGGCCATTTCACTGGCAGTATCCCATCCAAACTCAAAACAAATAGTTACAGACTCCCGAAGAGCCTGCGAGAGCTATCTTGCAGGAGAAATCTCTCCATTGGCTAATAGACTTTTAAAATTCAGCATCAGGAACCGCGATCCTACCCCAAAACGTCTTATATGGACTCCGGGACATCAGGGTTTACAGGGTAACGAGGCTGCACATGCAGCGGCCCGCGTGCTTACTTCCCGGGAAGCTCCCCGTTCCCCTGATAGACCTGAACGTCCCACACCTTTGACACGGTTTCGAGAAATCAAAAAATACTACATTGAGCAACGCCGCTTGTATCCCGCACCAGCGAAGGGACTCTCGAAAACGGAGGAGCGCATCCTGCGGCGCCTACAGACAAATACGCTGCTCTGTCCAGCCCACGACCGGCTTTATAAATAGCGACCTGCCACGCGCCCTTCTCCTACGGGGCTACGCGGTCCAAGAAAAGCCGCGATGTTGACGGCGCGTCTCACCAGGGGGCACTGGGTTTAATCCTCAACTTCGTGTCGGCTGCTACAGCTACTACGACAGCGGAACGCGCGAGATCGTGTAAACCCCGTGCCTTTGCAAACATCAGCTGTTTTGTTTTTTGTTCTGCCTACCATGACGTGAAACAAGACAGTATATACCAACTTCCAACCAACCAACTTCGAGGAAACGTAGAAACGTCAGCACTCGTAACGGTGGCTTGTTCCACGGGCCCGCAACCTGGGCTAGCTTTTCCTGGCAGCCTAGACAACATTGTCAAAGAATGTTATGCAGTGCCATGCTGGTTCTGTCTAATGAGGTATATTTAGCAGGTCCGCGAGGTGCACTCCGAAGTGCAGGAAAACAAGTAGGCTAGGTCGGCTGTTACATTTTGTGCGCGTACGTACTTGTCACTTTATCCTTTCGAGAGTTCTTGCGCAACTTCACCTTCAATTGTGGCTTGTTTGATACGCAGGTCACACAGATTGGTGCAATGAGCTCGCTAACTTTTAAACTGTATTACGGTAGTTGTACCTGCATTGGCCGTCTCGTCAGATTTATCGCGTTTTATGCAGGTGACGGGAGCGCCAACAAATATTACACGCTTTTTTTTTTTCTCGGTTTTACGCGCTGTGCTTGCATTTGGGCTTCGAGGCGCACCGTAAGGACTACGGAATTAGTTCAAGGAAACTTGAACGTGTGACGAAATGAGGACACACCCAACTCATCTAATCCATGCATTCAAGCTTAGAGCAACAATAGATCACAACTTGCCAAATGTTTTATTCGTTAAATGACACACTGAATCACGAGCACATTTAGAGACAGTCTGGCCTTCAGAATTAGACCTTCAGCACCTTTCGCGAGGTGGGTTTCGTTTTGAGTGCCTTTTTCTTGGCGTTGGACACTGTGAGGCCATTGGCGGTGTTAGACAAAAATGGCCTCATGAATTTCTGCAGAATTACGCTGACCAGCTTTGTTTTGTGTGGCACACTTTTGTCCTCGGCACAATCAAAAAGTGGGCTCTTCAGAAGTGAAGGTAACACGACGGCCGAGAACTTCTTGAGCGGCTGAGGTCCCTTTACAAGCACGGAAGCCACTCGGGAGGCAGCTTGCTCCAGGTGGTGGACAAATCCCACAATGGTAAGGTGGGATAGGAGAGGCCTCCCCAGTCGATGCCAGCAATGAGGGCTGTGGTTGGGGAGCTGGAAGATGGAGCTTGTAGCTTCACCAGGCAGCCCTCGCATTCAATGTTATCCTGAATGGCCCGGACGAGGAAACCGGCTATCAGTGCCAACGTACTGGACCGCAGACTCTGCTGTGGAGGACCTACGAAAATTATGAAAAAGAACAAGGTGAATAAGTAGATTTAATAGCCTAAGGTGTCCGCCGTGGGGAGAAAGAAAGTGAAGTGGGTGCTCCCTCCAGCACAGCAGTTTAGAAAACAATTATATCACGGTGTCACTTTGTTTTCTTGTGTTGTCTTTTTTCTATCGGTAACTGTTCACTTAATCTTATGTTTCAGTTCAAGCTGCGTAATGATTGTGCACATACATGGGTAGCGTTCCAGTGTAGCTAGGTGAGGCAGCAGGAGCTTCCGGATGTCCGTGCCAGTAGCAGCTTGCTTGACAGGCTCGACAGGCAAGGCTGGCACTTCACCCAATGGGGCAACGACACCTCCAACATTTCCACTCTCCGAGGAGTGAATGATGCCTGTCGTCAAGATCTTCTGCAAGGCCGACAGGGCTGCATACGCATCAGTAAGGTCATTTGAGCCATTCAGCTGTCTGATGGCTGAAAAAAGGGATTCCACATCATCATTGGAGAATTTCCCCGTCAAGACGAAATAGAATCCAAGCTGCAGGAGGTGCCTTGTGCACAAAACCGTAGACAGCGTTGTAACTCTGAGTGCCTCATAGGTCTCCTCAGAGAGGAACTCCTTCTTGTGCAAGGTGCTCTCTTTCCACTGGGCAAAGTACTGAAGGCACTCTTTCTCCAGCTACAAAAGTCTGCAAAGTGAAAACACACTTATAATCGTCACATCACAATGTACAGCTTAATTTGTTCGAAGGAACTGCAATACCCTTCGGATCATGGCATACCTTTCGTCGTCTGCACTGTAGAATGGCATCCTCAAGGCATCTCGACTTGTCCAGTGCAATGTCGTGCTTTTGATGTTGTGCAAGGCAAACCATTTTTGCACCACCTCCATGAACTCCAAAGTTGGCAAACAGTTTTGGAACCCGTTAGCGCCAAGGCGATGGCCGTGCTGCTGGAGGAACCTAAGGACTGAGGTGACCTAAACAAGGCAATGAGCATCAGATTTGTTTAAACATGGACTTAAAGCAACAAAACTCGGCCAGTCTCGTTACCTCCGCATAATAACGAATATTTCTACGGCCATTTCATAATGTTAGAGCCGTACAACCACACTGAGTTATGCGGCATGCAATTAGCTATTCACCTGCACCGAGAAGATGTCAACAGCTCTCCTGACGTTCATCTTCTCAAAGTTGCTGGGGCTTAGGTGTTTCTCCGTTAGGCACCTCACCAGCTTGAATGCACCTTGACTTTCCTGCCTGGGTCTTGTGCAGTAGCCTACAGCAAAGCAAGGTGTTACCAAAACAAATACAGAAATTATAAGGCACAGAAATGTTTGATACTACCTGAGGAAATCGGGAAGGATGAGCTTTTCCTGGTTCCTGAAAATTTTCTTCGCATCCAGGAACTGTGAGCGGATGTTCTTGATAATGTGGCAGTAGTCAAATGACAGGAAGAGTGGTCGACCTGCATCAAGTGGGTGCCTAAAAAGAAATATCCAATAATTCAGATTCAAGTAACTTTAACCTGTGCACATTTGATGGAAAGCAAACATTACTCCGTATTTATGATATAAGATCTGCAGCAAAGACGCACATCAGATGTGACTTCATAAGATCCCTGCACTTACTCTACAACAGGCTGTATCTGCCCCCCTGACAAGCTTGAAAAAAACTTCGTGTTCGACTTGTGATTGTCTCCAACAAGACGAACCACTCGAAAGCCAGCATCTTCAACAGACTGCATCACATTAAGAGCAAGATGCTCAAGCTGCTGTCCAGTCAGGGCCTTTGTAAAGTAATAACCGACCGGAAGCCTGCGAAGGGAAATGACAGTCATAGTTCAAATGGCAAGATTCAGACAGCTAAATGGCATGATTCAGATGTTCATGATTTGGTGTACATGCAATGGTAGCTGTAACGATAACTACAATACCTGTAGTGGGTGGACAATCCCACAAAGACGAAGCACAGGAGGTGGGTTGCCAACTCGTTTTCCAGGCCATAGTCTGCCTCCGCACCCCCCAGGTTCACCAGGCCGTGAACAGCATCAGACTGTTTGTGGTAAATGGTGGCTTCCTTTATAGACATCTCGTCCATGACCAGCGAGCCACAGCGTGCCTGCAGAGGTGAGCACTGAAATATAAAGTCTCCCAGGTACCATTGCTAACGTTACCTTCTCAGAGTGCAGTTTTGCTTCCATATGCAGCCGCTGTTTGATCAATGAAGACACCACTTCCCCTGTGCAGGCACCTATGTACCGCTTCAAGGTCGAGCGGCAGGGTAGTGCCAAGAGGCCACTTTCCCGTATTAGGCGGTATGCAGCTGGAGACTTTGAGTGCCAAAGCACGCAGTTTCGTATAGTCTCCTCACGCCAGCGGCCCTTCTTAACACCCAAAAACGCCAGCTGTTCTTGAATGAAAAGTGCCTTTGGCTCATTCTGTTCAACTTTTTCCTGCAAGCATTTGGCAATTGTTAAAATCTGTCTGGACAAGTTCAAATGTTAGGTAATTTTCTAATGCTGGTCATACCTGAAGTAGCACGAGGTTGGCTTTTTCCATAGCCAGATTTACTTTTCTTGCCTCCCGTTTCAGTCCAGAAACTTCCTCCTGCAAATCATTTTTCTTTCTTGCAAGTAGCCGGCACTTCCTTGTCAGCCTTGTGACCTGTTTAAGAAGCAGTGCCATCCGTGAAAGTGACATTCTTGTTTGGGTGCTTTTAGTGGGCTTAGGCCGCACCGAAACAGGCCTGGGAGTCTCTTTCAAAGCAGGCTCAGATGTGGAGGGCAAAAAAGAAAACGAGCAGGTTCTTTGCACTAGATCATGTGGAGGTGTCTGCGAAGGTGGCTGAGGGTCTGGCTCAGGTGTCAAGGTCTGCGGTGCATTGACTGAGTCCTCTGCATGCGCTGTGATGCCTGCTGTATCGTCTGCTGTATCAGCAAGAATGCCATCATCGGATGGGACATCATGACTGCAAAATGAATAGACATTAGCTCAGATTAATGTTGCAATAATAGTACAGACTTTCGGCACAATAACTGCTCTTGTCTGTGCTTGGTAGCTTGCTTAGGGCAATCTAGTGAGACCCTCTTGCGTTTCGCCAGCCGCCGTGGTTGACTGGGTGCCGGCTGCAGGTACGTCGGAAAGTCGGGAAAAAGTGTCGGGGCGGCATCGGGTTTCAGCCTTCGGTATTTGGTGGACTCCCTGTAGTCCTCTGGCCGGAAATGAAGGCTGCAGACTTTGCTCCGGTTGTTCGGAAGCCACGGCTGTTTCCCTGGCCCTGTAAAACGAAGTGTCAACATGAAATGTGGTTTTCGCTACGCTCACAACAGACGCGTAGAAATCAAGCTGAAACTGAAACCAAACACTCAATATTGTAATGCAGCGCGTCGCCGCTGCACGCAATCGACCGTCTAATAAAGGCAGATCGTACTGTTCTCACACGATCATGGCAAGCATCGAAAGTATGAAACACGAGGACTAACGTGGTCCGGCGCTTCCTAAACATGCGTAGGAGTTTGTTTAGATTACTTCGGATTTCACAGCTTACCTTCGGCCTGTCGATGAATGTTCTTCAGCCACAGGTTCCGCACATCCGTGATCAAGAACTCGTGGAACGATATTCCTCGTGATGCGGCCGTGCGCCCGCTTGATTTGCAGAGCGGTACGCAGCAATAAACCATTGCGCAAGTTGCACCGTGTAACTACTTCGCCCAACTTCTTTCAACCATAGCTAATAGTTGAGGTAATACCAAGAGACGTGCATGCAAATGCACAAGCCACGACCGTGGCACAAGCAAACGCGCCGATCACCCTCGCCCGGCAGCATACGCAGTCGCGAGGATGGGAGACGTGAGGATTAAAAGCAGCGCCACGGCTTGCAGCGGCGCTCGCGGAAACTATAAATAACACAACAAGCAAAAAAAAATCACGGACACGGCGCTGGTGGCGGATGCGCAGGTCGCTATTTATAAAGCCGGTCGTGGTCCAGCCATACTAAAATATTACGACCCAAAAACAAGTAGGCAGTGCCAGTACTGTGGGAAAGTGGCCAACACTTACCATATGGTCTGGGCCTGCCAAATGAACCCAAAATTAACCCCCTTTCCCAACCCCACCAAAGAGGACTGGGAGACGACCCTACTCAATAGCTCCAGACTAGAGGAACAGCGAACTCTAGTTCAGCGGGCTCGGGTGGCGGCCTCGACTAATGACGTCCCGGACTAAGGATGTCAACCAGCCTGGTGGGGATAAGGGCTATCTGGCACAGCCAGCATCAATAAAGGTTTTTCCTCCTCCACCTCCCTCTACTCGTTCACTATCGTCGGAATCGAACTGCTTGGTACGGCTACACAACTCTTTCCCTGGCATCTGTCACTGCTTTGCAGCGTTTTCCTTTTCGAAGAGCTGGAACAGGCGGTCGAAGCACTTGTGGAGATTCTCACTTTTTTTTTTTTGCTCTCGTACTACACACGAAACTTGTAACCAAGTTTGTCTTTTATGGTTTTCCTACACGTCGGGACTCTTTCTTTTTTCATTGTGTTAGTACCCCGCACCTCCACTGTTGTTACGCTTCTTTATTTGTTTCGGGGGTGGATGATTGACAATGAATTGAGGGGTTCAATGACATGGGGTTACAGGCAGGCACAGTTCCCAGTGCCAGGCTCTTTGTTCTCAGCCGAAGAGGGAGTACAGAGCCTGACCTGGCGGGTAGTGCCTGGGCTGGCTACCTTTGTCCCCAAGAACAACTTGTACTCCGGTAGTCACTCATAGAACATCGGGCATGAACCTCTCCGGTATGGCGTCTCTTGACTACATTGCCCAGCTCGTGTTAGATTGCTCGCTTGGACTTGTTTAGCGGGTAGTGTCACAACTAGTCCACTGAGAGTGATTGTCCCCAACTGCCTGAGGCCGACTTCCGCTCCTCGTTTTGAACGTTCTTCTTTGAAAGAAAGGCAGAGGTCACTCACACGCTCCATTGTCACTTCCTCGTTTGCTATCTTATGAGGGGTCTGTGCATTTATTTATTTTCGAAGCGTAGCCCCGTGCAACAACTGCAAGCAAACTCAAACAAACCTCAAAGTTATACCACTGCTAACTAGGCTGTCCTAAGCCTAGAATAGTTCTTCCATGCTTAGATTTAATTAGCTGTCACGTTGAGCTGCTCTCACTTGACATGTAGGGAATGTTCACAGCCGAAGTCCAGGATTTGTCTCATTGTTTTTGTTGGGGTTCTCGACGAATGTTGCCATCCCGGTCGCTGCCGACTTGATTGCCCATTGTTGTCATCGGTGGTGTGTAGGCCTATCGGCGTTTGGTGCTGCCCAATGCTAAGAGCTGACATGGCCCACCGGGAACTGTCTGCAGACTCGTTTCGAAGGGGGCGTTTGACAAGAACGTTGACGATTTCTGTGCGCGGTTGCTGCATCTAGAGGTCGCACTTGAACTGGGTTGATGTCTCCGGCCACCTCTCGAGTAATAGAAGTTTGAGCATTCTCATTTCATTTCATTTTATTACCTTAAAAGCCCAGCATAGGCATTACATAAGGGGTGGGTTTACATTAGTTCATTATACAATAGTTGGAAATAACATGTGTATAAGCATTATTAAACACGGTATGAGTAATATGGTTACATGATTCTGCAATGTATACAAGCAGTCCGAATGATGGAAATGACATCCTGTAGTTTTTATTCTGCAAAATAATCGGATATTTTTTGTATGAATGTGGGTGCGCTGGTTAGGGCGGCAATTTAGTGGGGCAGGCTCTTCCAATCTGTGGCTGTGCAGAAAAAGAAAGAACCTGAAAAAGTTGCAGTATGAGTACGGGGCGGCCCACTTGGTTCACGTGCCGAGTTCGATGCGACGTTCGCCCAGCGGCGTTCGGCCAGCAGGGACACTCTGCAGATGACTATGTGCGTTGCTCAAAAGAACCTATAAAAGAGCTGAATTTGTATTTAAGTCTGCAAACAACGCAACTCACAGTCCATTCTGCAAGTCTTTCAAATGTGCCGTCAGGGAGGTACTTTGTGAAATACTGAATAGGTTCACCCGGCACCTCGCTTTACGTGGGGGCTGGGATCCATGATATTGTTACGTGATTTCAATGTCACCTGGATCGAAGGTTTTCTTCACCCAGTTAACAGATTTTCAGCGCTTCTTTTTAACGGCATCATCCTCTTCATCGCAATCACTGCTCTCTTCCACTGCTGGCTCGGAAGCAATACTTGGGCCTCCGAGATCAATGTCCTATGATAAAAATAAATCGTAATCCTTTAGGGCACCGCTCTGCTAAAAGCTATGAAATACTACTGCGAAATATACATACCACATTTGCAACATCGTCGGAGACTTCGGCCTCATCGTCAGGAAGGTTAGCATCGGACAGGTTTCCGTCCGCAATTGCCAAAGAAATTCGCTCTGCTGCAGAAATATTGGCTTTGCGTCAAGCCTTTCCATGCTTCTCAATAGTTGAAAATAGATAATTGCGACCAAAAATGAGCAAAATGCCAATAACACAAGTGAACTAACTACCCACGACCATGCTAAAAAAAAAGTAAAAGTTTAGTAACGGTGTGTCCGTTTGTACACGCACATCTGAACAGTGTCAAAAGTGAGAACTAAAAGACCTCGGAATGAAAAACTGACTGGTTTTCATTTACCTGCCTCTTTCTGCACATGAAACAGGCATTTTTAGACTGCATAAATGGTTTACGCTGCCGTAAAAGAGAACTTTGGACGGCAACTCACCGGTGCTCCCATAAAACATGATGGCGCCCATCTTGAAAAAACCTTTATGAGTGCTGTTTCGCCGCTCTACATCCAATTGGTGCTACATTTCAACTCTGTGTGTTTCAAAAATTAGCTGCACCACTCTGCAGCATGGATTTGTTTCGGTTCCGTTTTCAAAAATGAAGAAAAAAGTCGGGTCTCCATATTGTTTTCGCCAGCAGGTGTCATTTCAGTTTTATCGGTGTGCACGTGTTGCTGACAAAAAGAAAATACCGAGTCCGTCATAGTGACATTCGCGGGAGCAGTCCGACCATTGAAAATTAAGGCATGGCCTATCATTTACCAAGTTGAACCTCTCTCCCCTCGCCCTCTTCAATGCGTTAAGTGCTGGCTTTATGGACACACCATAAAAGGTTGCAGGTCTGCTCTCAGGTGCAGAGTATGTGGAGAAGAGCACGATTCTAAAGAGTGTCAAGGTAACAATAAAAAGTGTTGCTTATGTCGGGAAGCTCATGCTGCAGACTTTTCAAACTGTCTTGCAAAGGCTCGGGAATTGCGAATTCTCGAAATAGCTAAACGTAGGCGATACTCTCGTAAGGAAGCAGTAGCTGAAATTCAAGCACGAAACTTAGATTATGCTAGCATTACAGCACCTCATATACCAGCAATGGAAGGGTCTCTCTCTGCTGCTATTGCGGAAGCAATTGATGAAGCAATGCAAAAGGCGATGGAATGCCTAGCTGGAAGCCTTTATGAGACATGACTCATATACTCGCGAATCAGATGGCCCACTTATTGGGCACAGCTGAAAATCTCAGCCCCGCTACTCACAACAGCGAAAGTAAAGGTCCTTCAAAAGAGGTAATCTTAGATACCTCGTCACAGGGTGCTCAAATGGAGAGTGCATCAGCTGAATTCAGCTGATGCACTCTCCATTGCCCAAGCTGGGTCAAAGCAAGGCTACTGGGGAAGACATGTCGGAATCGGATGAAATGGAGATGGACCCGCGATCACTAAAGCGCTCAAGATCCCCTTTGAGCAAAAAAGTTGCTCAGCCTAGCCACCCTAAGTCCAAGAAATACCAAAAGGACACCCAATCTAAAGCCGACTTTCTAAAAGACAGTATCTTAAATAAGGCAATCACCCAAACTATTTTAGCCTAACCATTGGGTCACTTAAAATTATTCACTGGAATTGTCGATCAATTGATTCAGCAGCAACCGATTTATCGTTCTTAGCATCGAAATTCAATCCAGATATACTTGCATTACAAGAAACCTGGCTTTTAACACATCAGACCTTTCAAATAAATAGATCTAAATCTTTCCGTCTAGACCGTCCATCAAAAGTTGGAGGCCTGACATTTTTCATTAATAATAAAATAAGTCTAAAGGCAAAAATCGCGTATAAGCATAGCTACAGCTGCCCAAACCTTGCGTCCGTTTTCAGCATGGACAGATATATTGTCCATGATGCCGCAATGGTCTTAGTGCGGCTAATGCGGTTGGCCATGCCGAGAAGGCACAGCTCGGCCAGGTGTACTGACCACCGCAACTTCTCTCTTGCTACTGTTAAATCAAGACTGATGCTGGGGGCCAGCCCCACCGCATCTCCACCGAACAACAGCCTGATTAGGTTGCCACGTCTGGTAGTCCTTCCATACATGCCTGAAAGCATTCTGTTGACCATGCTTACCCCGTCCTTCCAGAGTACAGGGGCTTCATTGGCCTCGATGTCTTTGAACATCTTCCGTTTCTTTTCGTTTGCTGTGGACGTCCTTGCGGTGATGTAAAACACGGTTGAGCCCCGCTGTGGTGGGAACAGCGGTTGTGTCAACCCAGGCTAGCTGCCGCATTGCACTAGTGACAGATGTCATGTCGATGTAGTGCGCCACAATGGCCTTGATTCTGTAGCCACCGTCGGGTTTGATTCCGACGAAGTCAAACATGTCAGAAAAGCCTCTCCCGTACTCGGTCTTTGAGGTGATCGGCTCGTATAGATGGTAGTCACCTCCCACATCAAGGTCGATGCATCCAAGGCCACCTAGTGAGGTAGGTGTATGAAACAACCTCATGATTTGTGAAGCCCGGAGTCCGCATCCCCATCTCGCTATATCTGAGCAGGCTAGGCGCATGACCATCCTAAGCATGTGGCCATAGGGGTTACACCTCCACATTTGTAGCCTGCTGGCTATCTGCAGCCAGTTTTGCGATATGTCGACTATCCCCTGGTATTGCCGCCTTTCAATCCATGGGTGAGCATAAAAAATGCCCCGCAGGGACCGCATGGCGTAAGTTATTTTCCCATACTGTGTGTAAAGCCCAAGCAGAAAGTCACCACTGTCCCCAAAAAGGCACTTGCTCGCATGCGTATAGACGCCGAGTGATCGCATGACGTCAATTGCATCGTAAAACCTGAACATACTTGACCACAATATCACATCGTCACCCTGTGTAAGGTACCCAATCCCGTCGCAGGACATCCACGCATACAGGTTCGGTTAATGTACAGCTCACAACAGAGTGCGGAAATGAGGCTTCCGAACAATGACATCACACGCCACCTGCTTAACAGCCCTTTCTCATATTTTATCCTCACACCAAGAACTTCAATGACGAGGTCGTCAAGCTCACCGCACAAGTCATCACACAACCGCACCAACTCATTGCCCTCCCCTAATCTATTTGAGAGTGCGGTCCTCAAGGCAGTCCACATATCCTTGAGCAGCCATTCGGGTACGTTGTGGTCGAACTTGGAAGCATCAATCGCAACATAATGCATGCTATAATACTTCGTGAACTGCACCATCATGTCATGCCTACTGAGGGTGCTACTGAGAAACGCTGGCTTCTGTAAGCGTTCAAGGATGTAACACATGCGAACATAACTCCACATCGGGGTACTAATGATGACGTACATCTTGGTCTCCTCTTTTAAGGCGGCATGACATATGTCTGACTTTTTGAGAAGGTCATCTGAATCACCGACCAGCACAGACAACATGCCACAGATGGTCTTTGTCCTAAGCCCGACTCTTTCCGATTTGTCTCTAATGATGCCGTTGTTGATGGCATACTGCAGTTCACGCTGGGTCGGACTGCAGCCCCCTGGTGTTCCCTATCTCATGAAATCCCTACTGTATTCCTCGAATCCCAGTTTTCGAGCATCCCCCAGAACTCCCTGGCCCACCCATTTCGGCATCCAATCGTTAAGGAGTGCGGCAACCTCGCCGCCTGACCCTCACCTGAGAACAGGGTGGTCTCTCCAGTCACCCAGTCGTGGACTGAGGACACCACACTCTCTCTGTCCCATCCCCGTGGCCCACTCAGAGTCGACATGCCGCTGAACATAACCTTAGCCACCGGACTAGTTGCCGCGATTGAATCCTCCAAAACAGAGAGGGTCTTCCTGATCAGGTCATCCCTCTTTTTCTCAGCGGATGCTAGTCTTCCAAACTTGGAATCAATTACACCCTGGCAAACCTGCACAACGCGTGCAAACACGCTACGCGTCCAAGGGTGACCGCATTTTTCTAAAACTTCGGCGATAAAGCTCAGCGGCCTGTCAAAACTGGAGTCAATTTAATAGTGATCTTGTTGTATCTGCTTCGCACCAATTGCTCCAGACCTGGATAATCGGTCGCTAGGCCACTTTCTGAAATGGTCCACACTACCATATCCACATCTGGAGCTTCCCATTTTGGACTGAATCCCGATCCCAACCACAGCCCACCCCACCCCATGGACCCCCTTTGTGTTCCATTTTTTTTTTTGGGCCTGAGGCCAGCCCACTTATGTAAATGGCTCGTCGAAAGCCGGGTCCGCCTGCGTCTGAGGAGCTGCCCCCGCTTGTGCAGGGGCGTCCCCACCGACTGGCCTGTCTAGGGGTACCTGCCGCTGGGCAGCCTGGGCCACTGGTTGTGGCGCATTTGCACCGCCGGCCCCACCCCGCGTGCCACGCCCGTGGCCGTGTCCTCTCTGGATGCGTCCCTGCATCACCGTGTTCGTGAGGTCAGGGCCGTCACCAGGTCTGTCATGTGCCCTCGGCCGTCTCTGAGCCGCCGCCATTTCCTTGTTGCAAATGTGCGACCATTGTAGTGAAGGAGAGGTGCCAAGCCGTGCTACTTCCTTCCCTGATCCAGGCAACCTCCCTGTCAACACGTGTGGACTGGGGTTGTCCACCATCTTCGGTATCCCCCCTTCTTCTCGCTCCACACCTCCTGCCAGAAGCCAATGCTCCGGCCGGGTCTTGTCAGCTCTAGCCCTGGTTCACCACCTACTACGGAGGACGGAGCGGTGTTGCTCGCATAGAAGAATGTGAGCCGGTTGAGGAAGGTCTCAGCGTAAAAGCCGCCTGACACACAGTGTGTGAAAAGGCGTATGCGTTCGGGCTGGCCGGGATCGCCGCTGAGCACCGCGAGATTGGCAGCCGTGTCTGCCCACGCATATGGCCACACTGAAACCTCCATCGTCCTTTCCGAGTGGCGCAGTCGAGATGACAGAGAACTTCCTCCTGACATAGTCCATCGTGTCGCACACCCACGGTGCAAAAAGCCAGTTACGCTCAACCGGCAACACGACTCCTATCGTCACAGAGTCTTCGTCCTCGTCATGGTCGTAGTACGTCTGCTTTATTGGTGGCGTTTTTAGCTGAAGACCCAGCTTCTCCATCACTGCCCTAATGATGAACATGGGCAGCGGAAACCCTTGAGCGTTCTTGAACTCTCTGGGGGCGTAGTTGGTGGATGCATGTCTGGTGGCGTTGGTGTAATTGGGCCAGAGGGCGCCCGGCCGGTACAGCCTGCGCTTGGCGTCGACGCAATTGGTGACACGTTTGTTCGTCACTAGCGGGACCAGCGCCTTGACGGACGTAGTTAGGTCGGAGGAGGGGGTGAGTTACGGGGTTTCCCTCTCCCTGGGCCGGAGCCACTCCCCTTCCCCCCACTGGAAATGGGGCTCAGTCCACCCGCCACACACGGGCCAGTGATCCGGTCATGGGCCGTCGTCCCGATTCAGAAAGCTCCAATTTGCCTACCGGCTACCGGTGCTTAAGGCCTTCCGAGCCCCGTCGCCAGTGGGGGGGTGGCCTAGATCAGAGTGTCCCCCTCACCGCCTCGTGATAAAGCGAAGCGGTGAGTAGTGTGTACCCGGCCGACCACGCCCTCACGGACGACACAGCCCTCGCCTTGTACTTTAGCCACCTTCCTAAATAGGATGCGATGGGCTTGAGAGTCGCCGCGACAGGGCTTGTCAACTGGTACAAACTGAGGGGAAGTGCTGGATCACAAGAAGAAAACAGAAGTGCCAAGACCTTAGATGCACGCGTGGTGCACCTGTAAAGTCCACCCGCAAAAGAGCGGTAGTCGATGTATCCCACTACGGATATCGCTCTGCTGAGGGCGGACACCTCAAAAGAACAGGCCGAAATGGTCCTGGATGCTTCCGTGTCAAACACAACGGACAAAGCAAGTGACGTCAGATTGACGTTTCTCATATCGGGGATACTCATGATGGATTCCGAGAACGCGCGCCATGTTAGCTTTTTGAGAAGGTATATATCAATATTTCTAATTTCAAATTTCTTAGTGGGCTTGAGGGGAATTGAAACTCCCAAAAAGTTCCAGAGGGACGGGAGCTGAGTGGAAGACATCTCCTTGGAGCGTTGGTAATCGACCGAGTACGTTGTGACCGTGCCAGACAGAGTGGATTCCAAAGGCCCAATACCACCAATAGACGGTGGAGTGTTATACATGTCGCGTACCTGCGCCTTCTTGAGTGAGCCCCCAGACCACCTCGCTATGTCGGCACAAGCACAACGCCGGATGAACCGCTCTCCGACGTCAGTCGGGCCAAGAAACGAAAATCTGCTCTCAACGATCAACCAATTTTGAAATATCACCACCAGCCCCTTGAATGCCCGTTGCTCAATCCACGGATTAGCGTAAAAAATACTCCTCAGGCTACACATGGGGTACGTTTTCTTTCCCTCGGGCGTATAAATAGCCCGAAGGAAGTCACCATCACTACCTATGAGGCATTTCGACTTGTGTGTTATGACTCCAAGATCCCTCATGTAATCTATGGAGTCGGCAAAGTCATGGGTTGATGAGTATAGGATAATGTCATCGCCTTGCACGATGTATCCTACAGACGCACGACTCTTGACCAGCCCTCTCGACCTAACATTCTGCGTGTAATGTTCGCAACACAGTGCGGAGATCAACGACCCCACGAATGACGTCGACCTCCACCCACTCAACAGTTCCTTGCTGTACGGGATGTGTGCATCCAGCACCTCGACCACCGACCCATCTAGCTCAGATGCCAACCCATCACCAATGGCCGCTGCGTCTTGAAAATCTCTGAGTTTGCGCTTGCGCAGGCACCGTGCAAGCACTTCCCAGATCATCCGCAGCAACCATTTAGGGACATTGTGATCAAATCGGGAGGCATCAATTGCTGAGTAATGGCGGGAGTAGTACAAAGAGAACATGGCCATGAGCGAAGGTTGGGAGATCGTGCTGTTGAGAAAGCGAGGGGGCCCCAGCAGGTCGAGAACGAAACTTGTACCAACGTACGAGTGCATTGGGGTCGATATTATGACCCGGGTTTTGCGCCTCCTCCTTTAGCGCAGCGTGACATATGTTTGAGGGCCGGAGAAGCTCCTCCATGTCACCGAACATCAGAGCAGAGACGCCCGCGACGGTCTTGGTCCTGAAGGCCATTTTTTCCTCATCGGGAAACAGCCTTTTCAACGACTTGAGGGACTGGGGCGTAGGGGACGCCCCCCCCCCCCCCCCCGGAAGTACCCCAACGAACAGGGTCGTTGCGGTACTCCCGGAAAGACAAGCCCCCCGCCCTCGTTCCCGCCTTGGGACCATTCACCCAGATGTCGAACCACCGTTCAAGCGTCTGCAAGACCCGCTCCTTGTGCTGCGCAAAAAGAAGGGACTCGCCCTGCACCCCCTCTCGAACCTGCCGAATTACCTCGCGATCCCAACCGCGCAGACCTCCTGACATGTAAAGCCCCGAGAATGCCAACCTGGCGTCCGTTCCATAGGCGCTCACCTTCCTCTCAATGTTCGCGAGGATTGTACGAATGACGTCGTCCCTGTGCCCATCAAAATCAGCGGCCAGGACCTCCTGGCTTGGCTGGGGGACGCATGTGACGTGCGAAGCCACGAGCACGCGCCTTTCTACCTGGGCAAGAAAGCTCCGGTAGAAGGCTGATGCGTCGGAAGACGTCGATTCGATGACGTCACAGAAATCGAGGAGGAGTGAGAGGGGCCCGGTGAAAAAGCCAGCCCACTTAGCCAAATGGTTGTGGTGGGACAGGGACATGTACCTAGACCTTCGAAGGGAATCGAGCCTAGCATAATTGGCCGCTACACGCACGCCATCGAACGCGCGGCGCACTGCCGAGCCTGCCTCATCCCAACGAATGCCCTGGGTCCACGCCCAGTCCAGGGTGAGCTTGTCTGACACCTTTCCGCCTATGAAATGCCCGAGTTTGTCTCTGGGCCGTGGGCCTGCCCAGACGCTAAGAGTGGTCCTGCCCCGGATCTTGACCAGCTGGAGAATCTAGCTGGGGGAGGCCACCTTCGCCATTGGCCTGTTGTTGCTCCAGCTGGGGCCGGAGCCGACGTCCACGACCAAAACCCGCTGCATTGGGATCAGCGGGTTGCGTGGGGCGTGGGGCGGCTTTGTCCAGCCCGCGTCCGAGTGCCTGACGGGGGACGGAGCGGGTGAAATGGACCCGTGGAGCAACGCTCGGCAGACATTCTGTCTGCCGGATCTGTCTCTGCCTCTCCTCGTGTGCCACCTGGGCGTGGACAGGTCGAGGATTAACTCCGTCGACAGCGAGGAGAGGGTCGTGGGTGGTAGATGGTGGGGAGCGCCCTTCGTCCCACTAACACGGATGGGCCCACGAGCTGAAATCGGACCGAACGTATCCGTAGATGAGGTTCCACCACTGGCGGATTTCCTCAAGCTCCGGGTCTGGTATCCTGATGTCGGCGGACACCATACCCCCCTGAACGAAGGCCGGAGCCTCGTGGTCCGGCACCCAACGCGGAACACGGCCGGTGTACGCCCCGAAGAAATCATTCGACGAGGTGGCCGAAGTCGCGAGGAGCAGCCGACCGAGCGGAGGTGACGGTCTGCCACGGCTGGTGGCCGCAGCGACCTGGTCGGCATGCTCCCTCCAGTACATCTGGACCACTCCGCGATGTGGCCCTTCTGCACGGGGGGCGCTTGTTGTGTAACCGAAGGCTCTTCCCGCCCAGTTCAGCGCTGAGGTGAACCAAGGCAGGAAGAGCCAATCGTGGCCTGATGGTACGTAGGCCGCGTGAGAGGTCAGTCCCTGGCCATCAATGTCCGGTTCCTCTGCTGGTTTTTCCCACAAGCTCCAGTTTGATCTTATTAAACATGGAGCGCAGGAGGAAGAACGGAAGAGGGAAGCCTCCCACATTCTCCAAATCCCAATCGCCACCAGTGCGGATGTTGGGCACTAGCGCGCCGAACGAGATGGTCGCGTGATTGATGTACAGATCACGTTTTGAATCGACCACGTTGTCGACGCGCTCTGCAGTCATGGCCGAGACATGCAGAGATGTGGCTTGTACAGCTCGCGGGAAAGGCAACCCTAGCCCGTTGATTGACGCCCAGGTCAATCCGAGCGAGAGTGCCGCCGTGTAGCTGTGGCCTGCTGTCACGACGGCCGAGCCCGAAAGCCAGATGGACAGGGACAGCTCTCTGCGGGGAAGGTAGAGCTTCGGCTCCCCCTCGATGAGGTCGAGCGCCCTGGCCATCCGAAAAGTCGGGCTGGCCGAGCAGACAGCAAGGGATGGTGACACACCGAGCTGATTTTCGTCAAATCCGGGTGGGTAGGCAGCTCCTTCGGCTGCCGCGAAAGCAGCTTCAGGGAGCATGCCCGACTGTCCTAGGTGGTACCACCCTAGCCACGTCAAGTGAGGTGCCGTGGCCATCCATTGTTCGCCAGCCGGCCAGACCTTCACTTTTGGGAACGATTTTCCGTTCGCCTGCTCAAATGGGTGGGCAAGAGTGGAGAAAAGTCCAATTGAATCCCCGTTTGATTCTGCCTTCAGGAGCGGGTCGACGGAAAAGCGCCTGCTCATTTCGGATGCCAGTGCCAGTGCATGTTCAGCGCAGCCTGGTGTAGCAATGTAGTTATACATGTACTCCCAGGCCAGGCTGACGTCCAGCTGCCTGCCCCCTGGAGCCACATCCTCTCCTGCGGGTCCAAGGAACGCGTCAACCAGATCGCGCACACCTGGCAGTCCGAGATTGTCAAAATTACGGAGTGCGAGCCCGAAAGCCAGATGGACAGGGACAGCTCTCTGCGGGGAAGGTAGAGCTTCGGCTCCCCCTCGATGAGGTCGAGCGCCCTGGCCATCCGAAAAGTCGGGCTGGCCGAGCAGACAGCAAGGGATGGTGACACACCGAGCTGATTTTCGTCAAATCCGGGTGGGTAGGCAGCTCCTTCGGCTGCCGCGAAAGCAGCTTCAGGGAGCATGCCCGACTGTCCTAGGTGGTACCACCCTAGCCACGTCAAGTGAGGTGCCGTGGCCATCCATTGTTCGCCAGCCGGCCAGACCTTCACTTTTGGGAACGATTTTCCGTTCGCCTGCTCAAATGGGTGGGCAAGAGTGGAGAAAAGTCCAATTGAATCCCCGTTTGATTCTGCCTTCAGGAGCGGGTCGACGGAAAAGCGCCTGCTCATTTCGGATGCCAGTGCCAGTGCATGTTCAGCGCAGCCTGGTGTAGCAATGTAGTTATACATGTACTCCCAGGCCAGGCTGACGTCCAGCTGCCTGCCCCCTGGAGCCACATCCTCTCCTGCGGGTCCAAGGAACGCGTCAACCAGATCGCGCACACCTGGCAGTCCGAGATTGTCAAAATTACGGAGTGCGGGTCCGATGATCGGGACTTGCACTCTGCTCCGTCCGATGTCAGTTACGGGCCCTGGCCTGTTTGTGCTTGGTGTCAATGAGCACGATTAGGATGTTGAAGTCGCCGGTGATGTAGTTCAGTGGCGCGTAGGGGCCGTCAGGATTGTGACGTCCTTCTGGCCCTCGGGAGCCAGGGAGTCCTTGCATCCGAGGGAGTACCAGACACGCATGCTCCAGTACTCTGAGCCCACGAACGAGAGGAGGTATGGAACAGCAAACCGGTTCCCAAGCACACTAAAAGATATGGGAACCAATGCTGTCCCGCTCCCCCACGTCCCCGGTCCCAGGTCTGCGTAGTCGCCCTCAAAGATGAAGGATCCTCCAAGGATCCCCGTGTACGTTCCGAGATCAACACACCCAATCTTCCCGGTGGGCACGCCGGCGCCAGGTCCCTCCACCCTCCGCTTGACAGTATCGATCCGCAAGCTTGGCCCGAATCTGGTTGGCAGTTGGGTCAGCTTCTTGATGTTCGAGGCCAGCAGCACCAGCTCGTTCAGGAGAGCACACCTCACCATAGGCGCTTTATCGCGCACAGGAAAGGTGAGGTGGCCGACAAACGAAGTGATGTTGACCATTGCGGCGGTGTCGATAGTGCTGGGAAGGCAGAAGAACCTGCCGGCGGCGAACTCACCGAGGTTTTGGGCCAGGGCAGAGATCATATGTTCATAGACCGGGGTAAGGGTGACTTCCCCCGGTCCTACTGCTTCCATCTCTCGGAGGGCAGCGAGCCGGAAAGGGATGTAACTCAACTGTGTCTTAAGGAATTCTTGGCCTCGGGCCACCTTTATCGACACAGGACACAATCGCTCAGCCCACTGCCATGGGGTCAGGTGAACGGGAAAGGTCGTAGTCTGTTGCAGTGCGACCTGGTCCAGTAAAGGGGCCACTCCCATCACAAAGGACATAGCATTGGGTATGGGGAGGTCCCAACTGGCCCGGGCCGCACTGATGGGAGTGGACAGCACTCTGTCATCAGAAACAGCAGAGGTAGGGGTATTCTTCTGTGCTGTCTCTGTCATATGTGCCGTGCTACTTAAGGGATAGCTCCCCGGGAATCTTATATTTCTTCAAGTATGACGGGGGAAGGACCAGCGATCTTCCTGCCAGAGTCGGTCAACTGCTGCTGTCGAGGACCATAGCATTTTCTGCATTACACGGAGAGCCGCCACCGTGCAGTTGTCGGGCGTTTCTTAGGCGGGTCAGAGCGTGCAGCACAGTAGATGGCTCGTTAAGTGTTTTTACACTGTCATCCCACAGACTCCTGCCACGGAGACCGCTATTGTACTCGCCTTGTATTGCCGTGGCAATGAATACTTTGGCATTGCCGTGAGGGCGTTTCTTGGCATGGCTCCTGCCTTTGTCAGTCTCGGCAAATGCTGCAGAAATTCCTGAGATGTTACAGGGCTTTTTAGTTATAACCACTCACTCTACCATCATCTTGAGCCTTAGTCCTCCAAGGAAATGAAGTTTCTCAGACTCTGGTATCTCGGAGTTCAAACAGGCACAGAGCTGCAGGATGCCAGACATATTCGTGTGGCGTCTCCCTCAACCTGCTGCTATCGTCGTTTCAGCTGCATGTATGCGCCCTCTCGAACATGGTCTACCAGAAAATTTTTCATCAGCGCCTTTCACCAATCCTCCTATGTTATAAGCGCATTTTTCCGTAGCACATTCACGTACAACCATTGCACAGTGTCTTCCAGTGCGAACACCAGGTTGTCAGCTTTCTCTGCATGGGTCCATGGTGTCTTCCAGTGTGAACACCAGGTTGTCACCCTTCTCTGCATGGGTCCATGTCAGTGCCAGGCTGTAGCGCTCGCACAGGTGCAGCCAGTCACCCAGATCTTTGTCGCCTTTAGCCCGCAATATGGGAGGTGATGCGAACGGCTGCCCGTTCATGGCGTTTCCCTCTACTCGTTCACTATCGTTGGAATTGAATTGCCAGATACGGCTACACAACTCTTTCCCTGGCATCTGTTACTGCTTTGCACGCTTTTCCTTTTCGAAGAGCTGGAACAGGCAGTCGAAGCACTTGTGGAGATTCTCCCTTTTTTTTGCCCTCGTAATACACACGAAACTTGTAACCAAGTTTGTCTTTTATGGTTTTCCTACACGTTGGGACTCTTTCTTTTTTCATTGTGTTAGTACCCCGCACCTCCACCGTTGTTACGCTTCTTTATTTGTTTCGTGGGTGGATGATTGACAATGAATTGAGGGGTTCAATGACACGGGGTTACAGGCAGGCACAGTTCCCAGTGCCAGGCTCTTTGTTCTCAGCCGAAGAGGGAGTGCAGAGCCTGACCTGGCGGGTAGTGCCTTGGCTGGCTACCTTTGTCCCCAAGAACGACCCGTACTCCGGTGGTCACTCATAGAACATCGGGCATGAACCTCTCCGGTATGGTGTCTCTTGACTACATTGCCCAGCTCGTGTTAGACTGCTCGCTTGGACTTGTTTAGCGGGTAGTGCCACGACTAGTCTATTGACAGCGATTGTCCCCACCTGCCTGAGGCCGACCTCCGCTCCTCGTTTTGAACGTTCTTCTTTTAAAGAAAGGCAGAGGTCACTCACATGCTCCATTGTCACTTCCTCGTTTGCTATCTTATGAGGGGTCTGTGCATTTATTTATTTTCGAAGCGTAGCCCCGTGCAACAACTGCAAGCAAACTCAAACAAACCTCAAAGTTATACCACTGCTAACTAGGCTGTCCTAATCCTAGAATAGTTCTTCCATGCTTAGATATAATTAGCTGTCACGTTGAGCTGCTCTCACTTGACATGTAGGGAATGTTCACAGCCGAAGTCCAGGATTTGTCTCATTGTTTTTGTTGGGGTTCTCGACGAATGTTGCCATCCCGGTCGCTGCCGGCTTGATTGCCCATTGTTGTCATCGGTGGTGTGTGGGCCTATCGGCGTTTGGTGCTGCCCGGTGCTAAGAGCTGACATGACCCACCGGGGACTGTCTGCAGACTCGTTTCGAAGGGGGCGTTTGACAAGAACGTCAACAATTTCTCTGCGCGATTGCTGCATCTAGAGGTCGCACTTGAACCGGGTTGATGTCTCCGGCCACCTCTCGAGTAATAGAAGTTTGAGCATTCTCATTTCATTTTATTTTATTACCTTAAAAGCCCAGCATAGGCATTACATAAGGGGTGGGTTTACATTAGTTCATTATACAATAGTTGGAAATAAAATGTGTATAAGCATTATTAAACACGGTATGAGTAATATGGTTACATGATTCTGCAATGTATACAAGCAGTCCGAATGATGAAAATGACCCCCTGTCGTTTTTATTCTGCAAAATAATCGGATATTTTTTGTATGAATGTGGGTGCGCTGGTTAGGGCGGCAATTTAGTGGGGCAGGCTGTTCCAATCTGTGGCTGTGCAGAAAAAGAACCTGAAAAAGTTGCAGTATGAGTACGAGGCGGCCCACTTGGTTCACATGCCAAGTTCGATGTGACGTTCGGCCAGCGGCGTTCGGCCAGCAGGGACACTCTGCAGATGACTATGTGCGTTGCTCACAAGAACCTACAAAAGAGCTGACTTCGTATTTAAGTCTGCAAACAGTGCAACTCACAGTCCAGTCTGCAAGTCTTTCAAATGTGCTGTCAGGGAGGTACTTTGTGAAATACTGAATAGGTTCACCCGGCACCTCACTTTACGTGGGGCTGGGATCCATGATATTGTTACGTGATTTCAATATGTCACCTGGATCGAAGGTTTTCTTCACCCAGTTAACAGATTTTCAGCGCTTCTTTTTAACGGCATCATCCTCTTCATCGCAGTCACTGCTCTCTTCCACTGCTGGCTCGGACGCATTGCTTGGGCCTCCGAGATCAATGTCCTATGATAAAAATAAATCGTAATCCTTTAGGGCACCGCTCTGCTAAAAGCTATGAAATACTACTGCGAAATATACATACCACATTTGCAACATCGTCGGAGACTTCAGCCTTATCGTCAGAAAGGTTAGCATCGGACAGGTTTCCGTCAGCAATTGCCAAAGAAATTCGCTCTGCTGCAGAAATATTGGCTTTGCGTCGAGCCTTTCCATGCTTCTCAATAGTTGAAAATAGATAATTGCGACCAAAAATGAGCAAAATTCCAATAACACAAGTGAACTAACTACCCACGACCATGCTAAAAAAAGTAAAAGTTAGGTAACGGTGTGTCCGTTTTTACACGCACATCTGAACAGTGTCAAAAGGGAGAACTAAAAGACCTCGGAATGAAAAACTGACTGGTTTTCATTTAACTGGCTCTTTCTGCACATGAAACGGGCATTTTTAGACTGCATAAATGGTTTACGCTGCCGTAAAAGAGAACTTTGGACGGCAACTCACCGGTGCTCCCATAAAACATGATGGCGCCCATCTTGAAAAAACCTTTATGAGTGCTGTTTCGCCGCTCTACATCCAATTGGTGCTACATTTCAACTCTGTGTGTTTCAAAAATTAGCTGCACCACTCTGCAGGTTGGATTTGTTTCGGTTCCGTTTTCAAAAATGAAGAAAAAAAGTCGGGTCTCCATATTGTTTTCGCCAGCAGGTGTTATTTCAGTTTTATCGGTGTGCACGTGTTGCTGACAAAAAGAAAATACCGAGTCCGTCATAGTGACATTCGCGGGAGCAGTCCGACCATTGGAAACTAAGGCATGGCCTATCATTTACCAAGTTGAACCTCTCTCCCCTCGCCCTCTTCAATGCGTTAAGTGCTGGCTTTATGGACACACCATAAAAGGTTGCAGGTCTGCTGTCAGGTGCACGATTCTAAAGAATGTCAAGGTAAGAATGAAAAGTGTTGCTTATGTCGGGGAGCTCATGCTGCAGACTTTTAAAACTGTCTTGCAAAGGCTCGTGAATTGCAAATTCTCGAAATAGCTAAACGTAGGCGATACTCTTGTAAGGAAGCAGTAGCTGAAATTCAAGCACGAAACTTAGATTATGCTAGCATTACAGCACGTCATATACCAGCAATGGAAGGGTCTGTCTCTGCTGCTATTGCGGAAGCAATTGATGAAGCAATGCAAAAGGCGATGGAATGCCTAGCTGGAAGCTTTTATGAGACATGACTCATATACTCGCGAATCAGATGGCCCACTTATTGGGCACAGCTGAAAATCTCAGCCCCGCTACTCACAACAGCGAAAGTAAAGGTCCTTCAAAAGAGGTAATCTCAGATACCTCGTCACAGGGTGCTCAAATGGAGAGTGCATCAGCTGAACTCACTCTGGGTCAAAGCAAGGCTACTGGGGAAGACATGTCGGAATCGGATGAAATGGAGATGGACCCGCGATCACTAAAGCGCTCAAGATCCCCTTTGAGCAAAAAAGTTGCTCAGCCTAGCCACCCTAAGTCCAAGAAATACCAAAAGGACACCCAATCTAAAGCCGACTTTCTAAAAGACAGTATCTTAAATAAGGCAATCACCCAAACTATTTCAGCCTAACCATTGGGTCACTTAAAATTATTCACTGGAATTGTCGATCAATTGATTCAACAGCAACCGATTTATCGTTCTTAGCATCGAAATTCAATCCAGATATAGTTGCATTACAAGAAACCTGGCTTTTAATACATCAGACCTTTCAAATAAATAGATATCAATCTTTCTGTCTAGACCGTCGATCGAAAGTTGGAGGCCTGACATTTTTCATTAATAATAAAATAAGTCTAAAGGCAGAAATCGCGTATAAGCATAGCTACAGCTGCCCGAACCTTGCGTCTGTTTTCAGCATGGACAGATATATTGTCCATGATGCCGCAATGGTCTTAGTGCGGCTAATGCGGTTGGCCATGCCGAGAAGGCACAGCTCGGCCAGGTGTACTGCCCACCGCAACTTCTCTCTTGCTACTGTTAAATCAAGACTGATGCTGGGGGCCAGCCCCACCGCATCTCCACCGAACAAGAGCCTGATTAGGTTGCCACGTCTGGTAGTCCTTCCATACATGCCTGAAAGCATTCTGTTGACCATGCTTACCCCGTCCTTCCAGAGTACAGGGGCTTCATTGGCCTCGATGTCTTTGAACATCTTCCGTTTCTTTTCGTTTGCTGTGGACGTCCTTGCGGTGATGTAAAACACGGTTGAGCCCCGCTGTGGTGGGAACACCGGTTGTGTCAACCCAGGCTAGCTGCCGTATTGCACTAGTGACAGATGTCATGTCGATGTAGTGCGCCACAACGGTCTTGACTCTGTAGCCACCGTCGGGTTTGATCCCGACGAAGTCAAACATGTCAGAAAAGCCTCTCCCGTACTCGGTCTTTGAGGTGATCGGCTCGTATAGATGGTATTCACCTCCCACATCAAGGTCGATGCATCCAAGGCCACCTAGTGAGGTAGGTGTATGAAACAACCTCATGATTTGTGAAGCCCGGAGTCCGCATCCCCATCTCGCTATATCTGAGCAGGCTAGGCGCATGACCATCCTAAGCATGTGGCCATAGGGGTTACACCTCCACATTTGTAGCCTGCTGGCTACCTGCAGCCAGTTTTGCGATATGTCGACTATCCCCTGGTATTGCCGCCTTTCAATCCAGGGGTGAGCATAAAAAATGCCCCGCAGCGACCGCATGGGGTAAGTTATTTTCTCATACTGTGTGTAAAGCCCAAGCAGAAAGTCACCACTGTCCCCAAAAAGGCACTTGCTCGCATTCGTATAGACGCCGAGTGATCGCATGACGTCAATTGTATCGTAAAACCTGAACATACTTGACCACAATATCACATCGTCACCCTGTGTAAGGTACCCGATCCCGTCGCAGGACATCCACGCATACAGGTTCGGTTAATGTACAGCTCACAACAGAGTGCGGAAATGAGGCTTCCGAACAATGACATCACACGCCACCTGCTTAACAGCCCTTTCTCATATTTTATCCTCACACCAAGAACTTCAATGACGAGGTCGTCAAGCTCACCGCACAAGTCATCACACAACCGCACCAACTCATTGCCCTCCCTGAATCTATTTGAGAGGGCGGTCCTCAAGGCAGTCCACATATCCTTGAGCAGCCATTTGGGGACTTTGTGGTCGAACTCTGAAGCATCAATCGCAACATAATGCATGCTATAATACTTCGTGAACTGCACCATCATGTCATGCCTACTGAGGGTGCTACTGAGAAACGCTGGCCTCTGCAAGCATTCAAGAATGTAACACATGCGAACATAACTCCACATCGGGGTACTAATGATGACGCACATCTTGGTCTCCTCTTTTAAGGCGGCATGACATATGTCTGACTTTTTGAGAAGGTCATCTGAATCACCGACCAGCACAGACAACATGCCACAGATGGTCTTTGTCTTAAGCCCGACTCTTTCCGATTTGTTGCTAATAATGCTGTTGTTGATGGCATACTGCAGTTCACGCTGGGTTGGACTGCAGCCCGGTGGCGTTCCCCATCTCATGAAATCCCTACTGTATTCCTCGAATCCCAGTTTTCGAGCATCTCCCAGAACTCCCTGGCCCACCCACTTTGGCATCCAATCGTTAAGGAGTGTGGCAACCTCACCGCGCTGACCCTCACCTGAGAACAGGGTGGTCTCTGCAGTCACCCAGTCGCGGACTGAGGACACCACACTCTCTCTGTCCCATCCCCGTGGCCCACTCAGAGTCGACATGCCGCTGAACATAACCTTAGCCACCGGACTAGTTGCCGCGATTGAATCCTCCAAAACAGAGAGGGTCTTCCTGATCAGGTCATCCCTCTTTTTCTCAGCGGATGCTAGTCTTCCAAACTTGGAATCAATTACACCCTGGCAAACCTGTACAACGCGTGCAAACACGCTACGCGTCCAAGGGTGACCGCATTTTTCTAAAACTTCGGCGATAAAGCTCAGCGGCCTGTCAAAACTGGAGTCAATTTAATAGTGATCTTGTATCTGCTTCGCACCAATTGCTCCAGACCTGGATAATCGGTCGCTAGGCCACTTTCTGAAATGGTCCACACTACCGTATTCACATCTGGAGCTTCGCATTTTGGGCTGAATTCCGATCCCAACCACACGGCGCGGCGATGTGGCGGTCGTCTCAACTGGCCTGCACGGTAGGTCTGACCCGCTTAGCAGTGGACCCCGACGCAGACTCTGGCGCTGTCTCTGATGCGGCAGCTGGAGTGTTTTTCGCACGGTGCTTCCGAACAGCCGACCGTGGTGGCCGATACGAATATTTGGCGGCAAGGACAGCCTTGTGCTGGAGAAGTACGTCGATTGCCGCGTATTCTTCTTCTGTTCCCGAACTAGTCAAGCAAACAATCACGTTTACAAAGTTTGGCCACAACGTGGTGGCTTGAAGATAACGTGAAATATACGGTCTACTTACTTTTTTCTGTTTTTCGCGCCATTTCCTATTAAGTGGGTTAGGAGAAGGTCAATGCGCTCTTTAACACTTCGCGAATTAAGTGTTCGTCGCAGCAGCATTGACACTCTCTCTGTGATCGTGTGCCACCGAGAAGCATTTTCGTACGGGTTAAGTACAAGAACTTCTTCGAGTATAACTTTATCATCTGAAGTGGAGTAGCGTGTACGCGGCGCCATCCTGGTAGCAGTCCTCGAAGTAGCCATCATGTTCTTTTACGTTTCTGTTAGGCTCGACTTGACTCGGCTCAAAGGAATGGAAGCCGGTAATGGCAACCTTGGAAGCATCTCGGGCGTTTGAGCGTGTCCGGTAAACGCCCGTAAGGCACGCGCATGTGCAGTTCAGACCCGGTAAACCGGTATCCGCAAACTTTTTTCCCGTATAGCGGTGCACCGGACAGACTAAAATCCTCTTTTATTTGGGCATTTGGTACCTGGGCGAACGAAGGAATATTGTGCATCACTCCACAAGCGACTGGAATCAATGTCACACCACAAAAATGTGCTCCGGCTTTTTGTGACCATGCACTGACACGTGAACTAACCTTCCCTTGGGTGTGTCCGTGGGGCCTGGTTCTGAAAACGGTATAAATAAATATGGCTGGCATGCGTATCTAGCATCGCCCAACAGCACTCCGGGCACCCGGTTTTCTTCGTACAGCACCCGCAAGCGGGAGTTGTCAAAAATCTGCTGTCCTGAACAGAGCCGGGCCAGCCGGCAACATTGTCGAAAAACTGGAGTTCTGGTCCAGCCACAGCCTGCAGCAGTATACAAATAATCATAAACAGGGCCTTGTACAGCGCCTTTCACTTTGCGGGTTCGGTATAAAGTACATGCACAGCAGAAATGAATGTTGTTGCACAGAGTCATGTTCGGTCAGAGTGTATTTTGATGACAAGATACCAACAGTACTGTTCCTTCGAAAATATTCACGAAACCTGCCTTCCGGAGCAAAAACTCGAGTCCAGCAAAACACAGCACGAAGGCGCGCGTGCCGGGCCCCTCGAATAACTGCTTCATTATTTTTCTGCTTTACTTATTTCGCTAATGCATGGAAACAATGGCTAAACACAAGCACGTTGTTTACTCTATGGAAAAAAAAGTTTACGACCCGAGCCTTAATTGAAAAAAAAAACAACGAATGAACTAAACTGTTCAGAGACTTTCAAATTTCATTGCTTACCTGCACATTGAAAGAGAAATAGCCTTTGTGGTTGCGAAACACTTCGGCATTTTCAAGCCGGGGCTTTTAATCCGCACGTGTGTGCAATCTATGCATCCCGTCACTCCAAAGAATTCGGCCACTTCATAGAAGTCCCGCATAACTTGCTGAAATTCCGCCGGCTGCGGAAAGCGCACCAGTATAGAGTACAAGTGCTTTGCTATCAGCATGGTCACTTTCCCGACTGCGCGGCACACTGTAGACTGCGGAATGCGGACGAGGTCCCCGGTCACTGTTTGAAACGTCCCAGCGCCGTAACATCTCAGCGCCATCAACAGCTGCAATAGGAGGCACAGGCTGACCTCGATTGTCCCCGCTTTCTTGGAGCGGCAGCATAGACAGCAGCTGCCGCACAGCGAGCTTCGTGAACCAGTAGCGAGCGTGGAATTGTTCCTCGTCATAGAGCTCCATAGGATTTCCTCGGCCTTGAAGGGCGGGCCGTGGAATCTTCGGCAGGTAATGTGCCTCCGAAAACACAACATCCATGGCGTGGCACGCGAACTCAAAAGCGGCCAACCTCCGCGCGACGTCCATTTGAGAGGTGGCCATGTTATAATAACGCGTGAAGTCGCTTTCAAGCTAGCCTTGCAGCTCACTTGAAACTTGTCCTGACTTCGACCGAGCCAAGTCGCCTTCAATTCATCCGCAAGTTCGAGAACGATTTATGGTGACCGCAAGACTGTCTTGAGTCAAGTAACATCTCTGCATTCGGGGTTTATAATACACTTGGCATACAATAAGGGGTATAGACGTCTGCAGGGAACTTACATGTCGTTTGTTTATTTCCTTAAGGTGAGAGCGGATAAGAAGCACCCATTATACTCTACTATTAATGATTTGTTGAGCTCAATTCTGTTTCAAAATAGGCCTTCGATGAGGCAGCCCTTCTCAGATCGCCTGAAAAGTTTAGCTGAGGAAACTGGAGTCTCACTCGAACAGTTTAATGGCTCCTGTAGCATACTTGCCACTGTGGCAGTGGCAGACTATAGATTGCGATGTGTCTTTCCTAGAAGTTACTAAACATGCACCTATTGCGCATATTCGAACATACTTCTTGGAACTTCAACATAAACACACACGTCCCGAGTTCTTTACAGATGCCTCTAAGTCTAACTCCTCTGTGTCCTACGCTGCTATTGGCCCTTCCTTTTCGGATGCTGGCAGTTATGTTTTCCTTCTCGTTCGTTGATCTCCTTGATATGGATTGAAGTCCCGTCAAGGAGATGATCGGCGCCGATGAAGCAGGAGGCAGGTTGGAGGTAATGAAAACTTGAAGGTATATTACAGCGAAATATTTACAGTCATATGTACATCTTGCCGAAGCACACTCATGATAACACAGACATCAACAGCGTCTTACTCTTCTACTTAACTTTTCTTAAGTTAGAGCCTAGAACACTGTTACTACATACAACGTACTTAGTCTCACTGTTCGACCACCAAGTGGTTACGGCCCAGACAAAAGTTGCATCGTACGGGGTCGTACTGATCTATCAGTTAAGTGATTGCAGCCTCGACTGAAGAGAAACGGATTCCCCCCAGTCTTAAACATCTTGCGATAACAAAGAAAAAGGGGAGGGGGCCACTGCTGGTCCGCCTCATTATTCTCTCATCCAATCTGTTTCTACTCAGATTAAGTCACTCCCTACTGGGCTGACCTTACTCTCGACAGCAGCACTTCTACAGTTTAAACAGGCGTTTTGGTACTCTTTCCCATCATGTCTCTCTCTCTTACCTCCCGCGCGCTCAGGAATTCTAACGCTCGGGAGATATCGGCATTGTAGACCTGGTACATTCATGCCCTTTTCCCACACCCAGCGAGCCGAGACGAACCTCCAAAGCCGGAAATTGAATGATTGCGCGCGGAACGTAATTGCCCCTGCAGGTAGCAATCGGCCTTTGATTTTCTCCGCTTTCCTTGTGTTCGGGTCATGCATCGCTGCGACTTTGAGCCGATCGCCAGGGCAAAGCGTGTCGCCTACTTCCACTGAGCTCGCGCCCGGCTGCGGAGGCAGGACGGGGTCGCTTAATCCCATTGTGCGTTTGCCCCCGGCAGCGGCGACTTGTCTCTAAACCACAAACATTCCAAGCCGGTTAGCAGAGCGGGTTCGTTTCACATTGTGTGTTTGTTCCCAGCAGCGGAGGAGACGATGTAGTTTGCATTCCAGAGGATAAGTGGTGTACAGTTAAACGGGCATACAGAGAGACAGTCGAGAAAGAAGCTTTGTATAACGTAGCTTCCCGCGCTGTCGTTCCATGCTCAAAGGAAGCAATTTGCGACCTTGCCGAGAGAAACCCGAGAAAGAAGCTTTGAATAACATAGCTTCTGGTGCTGTCCCATCCGCACGATCAACTTATGAGCGGCAAAACACAACACTGGCCCTCTACATCCAGGCACAAGTATCTTCACAGCGGAAGCTTACGCGATACTTGTGGCAGCTAAACACATCAAACAATTACAAATACAAAAGGCAGTAATTTGTACAGACTCCCTCAGTGTGGTAACGGCTCTGCACAGTCTTAAACAAAAAAAACCCTGTCCTCGTTTCACTTTACTCCATTTATGCACACTCTACACACTCAACCAATATGTTGTTGTGTGTTGGGTGCCAGGGCACCGTGAGATTCAAGGCAACATGATGGCGGATCAGCTTACTGCATCCGTCCACGAAAGCACCGCCATTACACCCATATCAATCCCGGCCCTTGATCTTAAGCCGTCTCTCAAACGAAAGCTCAGGGACTACTGGCAGAGAAAGTGGGATACACACACACTAAACAAACTACACACATTATCAAGCCACACCTTGGCCATTGACCACCAGTATCAGAATCACGTCACACAGAGGTAACATTAACGAGGCTCAGGATAGGACACACATACACGACACACTCATATCTTTTGTCCGGTGGGTTCCACCATTGTGTGACAGATGTGGTGAAGCACTAACAGTTCTTCACATTTTAATTCAGTGCAAACAATTGGACACTATAAGAAAACAACAGTTTCCACCACCCTACCGACAACATATACCTTTACACCCTGCAATGTTCGTCGGTAGGGAACCGCTTTTTAGTCACAAATCATTGTTAGGGTTTTTTAAAGAAATTCATAGTTTTCACATCATATACCCGGGCATACCGTAGCACGACCTCTCCAGAGAGGTTTTCGCTGCGGTGGCTACACAAGAAAGCACTTGCCTCACGGCCCTTGGATGCAAGGGTATGAAGGAGTGAGGCACTTGTGCTAATGCCATACATATCCACCATCGTCTTTTATTATCACCAACTTTTGTCATCTATTCGCACCACACACACCTTTCACGGCATGGTCATGATTTTATTACTTGTAGGTTTTTACCCACCTTACTGCGAGGAATTTTATGGCCCTTATACAGCCGCTAATCATAATCATTGTCAACATCTCTTGTCCCATGAACTGGCGCTCTTTGGCCATCAAATGGCCCTTGCGCCAAAAAACACCATATATCATCATCATCATCATCAGTTGGCTTGCCTTGCCATAAGCGTAGCATTTTCTGAGGCGCACTACCTGCCGAAGATTCTTGGACCCGCTTTACGTGACCGAGAAAATTTGATGGAGTTGTACGACGAGGAACAATTCCATTCTCGGTACAGATTCACGAAGAACGCCGTGCGGCAGCTGCTGGGTATGTTGCCGCTGCGTGAAAGTAGGGACAACCTAGGACAACCTGTGCCCCCAGTGTTACAGCTACAGATGGCTCTCGGGTTTTACGGCGCTGGTACATTCCAAACAGTCACCGGGAATCTCGTCCGCATTCTGTAGTCGACAGTTTGCCATGCAGTAGGAAAAGTTACGCTACTCATCGCAAAGCACCTGTACGCAATGCTGGTGTGCTTTCCGCAGCCGGCAGCACTTTCTATAGTTTTGCGGGACTTTTATGAAGTGGCTGAGTTCCCTGGTGTTGTTACAGGCTGTGTCGACTACTCACACGTGCGTATTAATAGCTTCGGTGGGGACGCCGCCGAAGTGTTCCGTAAGCGTAAAGTAAAATCTCTGCATTCGGAAGTAAGACTGCTGTTTCATCGGGTTGTTTGTTTGTCTTAACTCTCTGCACATGCCTGTATCCAAGGAGTGCTTCAATCCAACGGAGCTAAGACCATAAACTAGCATGTCAGAGTTGACAGGTTGGACAACCGAAGAGCCAGTCTTTCAAGGGGTGCGTAGACCATGGGGAGTAACCTTGACAGTGCAACTCACAGCTCTTGTGCGAGACGGTAAGCTAAGGTAGGTGTCGTGAGGAATGTAAAGATATGACCGGTTCACTGGCAAGCGTGAGAGGCTAGTTAGAACTCCTGGAAACGTTTTCTCGGTGTCATACACTAAATTCATCTTCAGCATTGCACAGGCTTATGTGGTAAGTATTGTGCTGTCACGGAACACTGTGACCACTTCGTGGTCGCAAGGTACGCGCAAAATCTGCTGAACGAGTTCTGCGGAATTTTCACCGTCACCTCGAATTCCTGCTCCGCCTGGATGGACGGGAGCGTCCGATTACATCTGCGCCGACATTTCGGCGTCACCGGTGCTCGAGTCGGGCTGGTATCGCTTTGCGCCTGCTGTATTTGATTGCCCGTTATGTGCACATTTCCGTCTATCTCCTGGCATTCCATAGAGGCTGCGGCCCAAAATGTATTGTTCTACAATATTCTTCGTGCCCAGACCGACTGCACCTAATGCAGAATGCCAATTACGAGTGCGTCTAAAGTCATTCAAGAAGAGAGCTGCAGATGCTTGGTCAGCTGCAAAGACGTCCTCGTGACTTGTGGCTCGCTCGTAGGTTTTGTCGTGCGACTTGGCTCTGCCGTCGTCCTCATCCACCGGATCTCCGTTGCGCAGTGGATTCCCGGGACCCAGGTATCGGTGGCCTGGGAACGAAGGCATACTACTCAGGTTAGGAGATATACACATGGTAGTGGTAGTGACATCGACGACAGCTACACTCTTAGCCACCTCTATTTGATGAGACTGACTGACTGACTGTCCGACTACATGTAGTGACTGACTTACTGGCAGCTGTCGCACTTGTCGTTGTCGATGTAGTCGGAAAACGCAAAGCATTGACTAAGTATTTACATGTAGTCTGACTACATGTAGTGACTGACTGACTGGCAGCTGTCGCGCTTGTCGTTGTCGATATAGTCGGAAAATGCACTTTTGAAAGTTCGCGCTGTCTACGAGATTTCAACGGCGACTCCGCAATAGGAGGCCATCACCTAGAGAAAGCTTTTCGTGTACATGGAAGTAGGCCATTAGTGTAGTGTCAAGTTTTTTTTTTGTTTTCTTTTCTGGGGCCATTCTTGAGTTACATAGTTCATGACCCGTTCCAATGTTTCATCGGAAGCAGTAGCTGCCTAATACCCGTGACACACGGGCAAAAGTGAAGTACTTTGAAGTAAACCCCTTTTGTCGCCTAAGGGGACCATTTGCAGAAAGGAGTGGCGCTGATGACACACGGCACCGGACTACTGCTTTAAGCGGAGCCTCAGAAGAACGCTGCAGAAAAAATGGCGCTGTTTGTGGAAGCAGCAAGATCGAAAATATTAAAAAGAATCTGCGCATGTACATCACATTCAGCGACACCGGAGCATAAAACCGTTTTTTTGTCTGGTGGCTTATAATGCGCATACCTGTAATTTTCTTTCGCTTTTTTGCGTTTTTAGCAGCAACTGAAGTTCGTCTGGCGACTATGAACAGTCAGTGTTTTGCTGTTTTTGTTTTTTGTCGTGCTTTTTGCATGGCTGGGTCCAGCTGGGTCAGTGACGGCGTGCCGCATTTCATGGTGGTCCTGCAATGTCTCAGCGCAGAGACAGAGATAAAGCAACAGTTGAGGTGGGCCCGACTCTTGTCGCCCTCGGCTCCATCGAAGATGATCTAAACGCTGCGAAGGCAAGAGTGATGAGCCTCAAACAAAGACTCGCCATGAACAGCTTCATTTTGACTGCTTCCGCACTGTCCCCCCGAGCCATCAACCGCGAAAGGTGGGCCTATGTGCACAACGAACGCTGGTTCGAAGACACATTGCCGTTATTAGGCGACGGCCACTTTAAGCAGTGTTTTCGAGTGAGCCCAGCCACCTTCCGTTTCATTGCGGACAGACAGCCTATGCCCTTCGCTAGAGAGGGTCACAACTAATATGCGCGAGTGCATTGCGGTTGAAAAGGTGGCGGCCATCGGCTTATTCAAACTGTGCTCCGTGGCAGAGGACCGAGTCGTGGCCAGTGTCTTCGGTGTGGGGCGATCGACGGTGAACGGCATTTACAAGGAGTTTTGCGAAGCCATCGCTTCTGTCTTGGAAAGCGACTGGATCAAGATGCTGAGTCCATCTGAGACGGCCCAACACATTTGGGAATTCATGGCCGTCAGTGACTTTCCCCAAGCTGTAGGAGCCCTTGACACTGCCACTTCCCAGTTTCGCTGCCACAAGAACATGCCACTGATTACTATAACTACAAGGGGTGGTAAGTTGATTTGGCCTCTTTGGTAATTAACGTTCGCGTGTAAGGCATTGCACCTAAACATCAGAGAAATCCGCATGTGAACATGTGAAGCATCCGCATGTGAACCATTCCTTGTGTGCGAATTATAAGTTACAAGCTACCCATATGACTAAAAAATTGGTCTCCAGCAACGTCAGTTTCTCCCTAGAATGTGAAGCCGCGCATGTTTCTTGCAATTACAGGGATCCAATGGAGAAATCCTCGCTACATGATTTCGAGAAAACAACAAAGTCTACTCAGAAAAAAACGTAATTGTGCACGCAAGCAAGTGTCGTCAAACGAGAAGCTTGTTGCAAATCACATTTGAGGCCTTGAAGCAGCTGAAAAATTTTCTCATAATTAGAAACATCAAATGAAAATTGGCAATAGTACCTTGCAAAAGCCGTAAAATGCTGCAAAGCGTTATAGTAACCAAGACGAGCATAAGTTGTGATCGAGATAGTTTACCCGATGTATGTACTGCTATCTAGACGTATGTGTGTATACGACTTTCACCTCTGAATGGTCTAAGCTAACGTGCCCATTTTTTTACCCTTCTGCCTTAGCAATCTGTTCATTATTTGTTCTCACTACATTGATATATTTATGTCAACATCGCTAGCATTTTTTAAACCAGAGAAGTGTTCTTACTGACTTTGACTCTTGTGTTAATGACTCTTGTGTTAATTTTTACAGGTACAGCATTATTCTCCTGGCGCTTGTAGACCGCAAGTACCGTTTCAGGTTTATAAATGTTGGTGCCCCTGGAAGATGCCACGACTCATGTGTATCAAATGTCGAGCCTCTCCGGCATGGTCCCCCCTCGCAGGGGCGCCTGTGAAAGCAGGCGTTTGGTGTGTAGCAACACCACGGACCCGAGCTAACGGGGGAGTTTCTACTCCCTCCCACCCCTAGCCGTGCGTGGCTTTGCCGTGTCCGGGGAAAAGGGGATCCTGGGGGTTGAGCCGACCCTGGGTGATTGGACCTTTAAGGCCCCCTGGCAGAGGCAACACACCTCTTTGGCCCCGGCTTCACGTAGACGGCACCCCTGGGCTGACCCACCCAGGGGAAATCGGCAGTCGCCTTTTCCTATCTCTCTCTCCCTATATCTTCGTCTTTTGTTCTCACTTTACATCTTTCCTGTCTTCTCCTCACTTCATTCTACTTCCAATTTTTCTTGGCAACAAGGGTTAACCTTGTGTGGCTATCCAAACTAGGGTAAACCATATTGGGTTATAGTAACTGCGTACTGCTGGCGTTGCGCAGACATGCCCACATGCTCTGCCACGTCCCCTCGTTGGACTCCGTGGTGGGTGGTAGGCGCCGTTACCGAAAAATACATTTTCTCATGGGATCCCCGACCCCCTCTTTAACTGATCGTGCTTCGAAAAGGGTACGCACCGATGCAACATTCCTACTTTGGCCCAAAAACAAAGAAACTTTTCCAAAATACCATGTCCTCCACTGCGAACAATCATCTAGAAAAGCTAGAGCAATCTCACCCTTCCTTGTAGCCAAGTGCTTGAGAGAGACCATTGGAACCGGTTATAAGGCCACGAAGATGGCAAGTGGAGATCTGCTTCTCGAATTAAAAGACAAGGAACAGTACAATAAATTCTCGCACCTCGTGGCCTTTGGTAACATCCCTGTCTCTGTGAGCGCACACCGTACCATGAATACAGTGAAGGGCGTGGTATCGGACGAAGATTTGATGACACTGAGTGAAGAAGAGCTCTTTGATGGATGGAAGGATCAAGGTGTAATACAAGTCCAGCGCATCAAAATCAGACGTAACAACAATGAAATAGCAACAAAGCACTTGATACTCACCTTCAACTCAACCACTTTACCCGAGACTCTCGAAACTGGCTATGTAAAACTCCATGTCCGACCTTTCATTCCAAACCCGAGGCGTTGTTTCAAATGCCAGGACAAAGTTTATATCGAGTATCAACTCGTACACAGATGAGGGAAAAGTGTGGAATAAGGTCAAGAAAATTAAGGGCCAAAAAACGTATGCCCTTCCACTAGTAAATAGCCTCGGGGAAAGCTTGGAGGATCAAGCCAACTTTCTTGGCACACATTTCGAACACATATCGAGCTCCTCACGCTACTCCGAATCCTTCCAGAATTACAAGGCACGAATAGAAAAACATAAGTTAGAAAGAAAATCCCCAAGAAATGAGGCATATAATGCACCATTCTGCTTAGCAGAACTGCGAACAGCACTCAACTGCTGTAATACATCTACCCCAGGTTCTGACAACGTAATGTACGCGATGCTGAAGGAACTACCCTCCGAAACTAAAGAAACCCTCCTCTCTCTTTATAATCGCATATGGTTTTCAGGTGTGATCCCCTCCTCCTGGAAGGAGGCTGTTATAATTCCAATTTTGAAGCAGGGAAAGGATCCCTCTACTGTATCAAGTTACAGACCTATAGCGTTAACAAGCTGCCTCTGTAAGCTATTTGAAAAAATGATTAATTGCCGCTTACTCCACTACTTAGAAACAAACAATTTGCTCGACCCATTTCAGTGCGGGTTTCGAGAAAGTAGATCCACCACAGACCACCTCGTTCGTATGGAGGCACAGATCAGAGACGCCTTCGTCCATAAACAATATTTTCTCTCTGTGTTCCTCGATATCGAAAAGGCTTATGATACAACATGGCGTTTTGGAATTCTAAGAGACCCGTCTCACCTTGGTGTGCGCGGAAAAATGTTTCACATAATTGAAAGTTACCTGTCAAACCGAACATTCCGTGTCCGTGTGGGCAGTGTTCTCTCCTGAACATTTGTCCAGGAAACAGGCGTGCCACAAGGTGGTGTACTTAGTTGCACACTTTTTATTATCAAAATGAATTCCTTGCACTTGTCCATCCCCCGCAATATGTTTTATTGTACATATGTCGACGACGTTCAGCTTGGCTTCAAGTCATGCAACTTGGCAATGTGTGAGCGGCAGGTTCAGCTGGGTTTGAACAAGGTCTCCAAATGGGCTGATGAAAATGGATTTCGACTTAACCCACAAAAAAGCACCTGTGTCTTGTTCTCTCGAAAGAGAGGCATGCATTCGGAACCTGACATTGAACTGAACGGCCAACGTCTGTCTGTCAATGCGGAGCATAAATTCCTAGGCTTAATCTTGGACAACAAGTTGACCTTCGTACCGCACATCAAGTATCTAAAAACAAAATGCTTACCGTATATACTCGTGTAAGGGCCGCACTTTTTTTTCGAAAATTTTGCTAGGTGCGGCCCTTACACGAATCAGGCCGATTTAGTACAGGCAGTACAGGCCAAAGGTCTGTACTGTTTATGCAACAGTAGCAGAGTGCAAGAGTCACAAATGACATGCCAGAAATGTTTTTATTCGGATTCCATTTCGCTGTCCTCGTTCTCGGAGGAGCTCGCCTCGGCGTCCGCGTCTTCCCAGAGACGGTCATCTTCGGTGCCGTTCATGGAGTTCGAAATTCCCGTTACCTTGAAGCTTTTAGCAACTACTTCTACTGACATGGCACGCCACGCATTCAAAATCCATTCACACACCTGTTGGAGCGACGCCCGCTTCAGCCGTCCTGTAGGGGTCTTCTCGTGGACGCCTCCAGCCATCCATTCAGAGTAACATCGGCGAAATTCCACTTTGAATGGTCTGTTGACGCATACGTCGAGCGGCTGCAGCACACTCGTCAGGCCACCGGGAATGACGGCCAAGTCCGTACGAGTTGCGGCAACTCGGTTCTTGACGCGGTCGGTCAAGTGGCCCCTAAAGCTGTCCAAAACAAGGAGGGCTTTCCGTTGTAACAGCCCTCCAGGTCTGTTTGCCCAGACGGTCTTAATCCAGTCAACGACCAGTTCCTCGGACATCCAGCCCTTCTCTTGCGCACGTACGACGATTCCCTGAGGGAACTTCTCTTTTGGGAGAGTCTTCCTTTTAAATACGACGTACGGCGGAAGCCTCCTGCCGTCTGCCGTGATGCACAACATCACAGTGCACCTTTGGCGTTCTGCACCAGTCGTGCGCACAGACACACTTTTCGCACCTTTTAAATCCACTGTGGTGCTTTCCGGTGCATCGAACCACACAGGTGTCTGGTCCGCATTCCCAATTTGGGACAGGTCGTATTCATGCTCCCTCCTGAGAGCATTCACGAAGCGATGAAACTTAATGACGTGGTCTTCGTACTCGCGCGGCAGTTTTTGGCAAATCGTCGTTCGGCGCCGAATAGAAAGCTGGTTACGGTTCATAAACCGCGTAGCCCAGCCCCGACTTGCCTTGAATTGTGCCGGGGGTATTTCCATGTGGCGAGCGATGCTGAGGGCTTTGACGCGTATCATGTCAGTCGATACGGCGTAGCCGTCCCTTCGTGTGTCGACGACGTAGTTGACGAGCTCGCTTTCGAGTTGCGGGTACTTGCACTTTTTCCCGCGAAACGCCTTTCGGCTCCTGTTAGTAGCGGCGAGGGCATCTTTCTGATTCATCCAGTAACGCACGCGCTTCTCATCGACGTCGTACTTTCGTCCAGCTTCCCGCTTCCCGTGCTCCTCGGCATAGTCAATCACTTGCAGCTTAAATGCTGCAGTGAATGATCTCAGATGCCGGCCCATCGTCCGTCACGTGCGCTGGCTTCTGCAGGGTTCACTACAACCAACAAAGTGACACCGACGACACCGATCTGAAGTCGCGCTGCCAACGTATCGACACGATGCTAGGAACGATGCCAACAAAGAGGCCGCACAAGGCAAATATGGCGGCGCGCTGTCAACAGCGTGGTCGGCGCGTCGGCGGAAGTAGAATAAAAGCGGAAAAGCGTGCAGCGCCATCTGGCTGTAAATGAACTAACTACACTTTTCTGGCGGGACATTTTGAACTTTTGTTTTTTTTTTTTCGAAATATCCGCTTTCAAAGTTGGGGTGCGGCCCTTACACGAGGGCGGCCCTTACACGAGTATATACGGTAAAAGCCATGAATGTTATAAAAGTGTTGTCACGTACTACGTGGGGTAGTGACAGGCAATGTCTCATCAACCTGTATAGAAGCCTCATTCGCACCCGCTTAGATTATGGGGCCGTTGTTTATCAGTCTGCGACTCAAAGTGCTTTGAAGATGCTGGACCCCGTGCACCATTTGGGCATCCGCCTTTCTACGGGTGCTTTTCGCACCAGCCCCGTAGAAAGCCTTTATGTTGAGTCAAATGAGTGGTCGCTTCACCTGCAGAGAACTTACATGTCCTTTGTATACTTCCTGAAGGTGAAAGCAGACAAGAAGCACCCCTCATACTCTACTATTAATGATCTGTCAAGCTCCATTCTGTTCCAAAACAGGCCTTCAATGAGGCAGCCCTTCTCAGTACGCCTGAAGGGTCTAGCTGAAGAAACTGGAGTGTCACTTGAACACAGTTTAATGGCTCCTGTAGCATACCCGCCACCGTGGCAGTGGCAGATTATAGACTGTGATGTGTCGTTCCTGGAAGTTACAAAACATGCGCCTATTGCCCATATCCGAACATACTTCCTTGAACTTCAACACAAATACACACGTCCTGAGTTTTTTACAGATGCCTCTAAGTTCAACTCCTCTGTGTCCTACGCTGCTGTCGGCCCATCCTTTTCGGATGCTGGTCTCTACATCCAAGCACAAGTATCTTCACAGCAGAAGCTTACGCGATACTTGTGGCAGCTAAACACATCAAACAACTACAAATACAAAAAGCAGTAATTTATACAGACTCCCTCAGTGTTGTAACGGCTCTGCACAGTCTTAAAAAACAAAAAAACCCTGTCCTCGTCTCACTTTACTCTATTTTATGCACACTCTACACACTCAACCAACGTGTTGTAGTGTGCTGGGTGCCAGGGCACCGTGAGATTCAAGGCAACGTGATGGCGGATCAGCTTGCTGCATCCGCCCACGAAAGCACCGCCATTGCACCCACATCAATCCCGGCCCTTGATCTTAAGCCGTCTCTCAAACGAAAACTCAGGGACTACTGGCAGAGCAAGTGGGATACACACACGCAAAACAATCTACACGTTATCAAGCCACACCTTGGTCATTGGCTGCCAGTATCAAAATTGCGCCATACAGAGGTTATACTAACGAGACTCAGGATAGGACACATATACACGACACACACATATCTTTTGTCTGGTGGCGGCCCACCATTGTGTGACAGATGCGGTGAACCATTGACCGTCCTTCACGTGTTAATCCAGTGTAAACACTTAGAAACTTTAAGAAGACAGCATTTTTCATTACCCTACCGACAACATATACCTTTACACCCTGCAATGTTCGTTGGTAGGGAACCGCTTTTTAGTCATAAATGCTTGTTAGCGTTTTTAAAAGAAATTCGTAATTTTCATATTGTATACCCGGGCATCCCGTAGCTCGACCTCTCCAGGGAGGTTTTTTGCTGCGGTGGCTACACAGGAAAGCACTTGCCTCACGGCCCTTGCACGCAAGGGTATGAACCAGTGAGGCACTTGTGCTAATGCCATACATATACACCATCGTTTTTTATTATCACCAAATTTGTTATCTATTCACACCACACACACCTTTCACGGCATGGTCATGATTTTATTACTTGTATGTTTTTACCCGCCTTACCGCGAGGAATTTTATGGGCCTTATACAGCCGCTAATCACAATCATTGTCCACATTCCTTGTCGCATGAACTGGCGCTCTTTGGCCATCAAATGGCCCTTGCGCCAAAAAACACCATATATCATCATCATCATCCGGCATGGTCCCCGCAGGGGCGCCTGCACACGTAGGCGTTTGGTGTGTAGGGACACCACGGACCCGAGCTAACGGGGGAGTTTCTACTCCCTCCCACGCCTAGCCGTGCATGGCTTTGCCGTGTCCGGGGAAAAGGGGATCCTGGGGGTTGAGCCGATGCTGGGTGATTGGACAGTTAAGGCCCCCCTGCAGAGGCAACACACCCCTTTGGCCTGGGCTTCACGTAGACGGCACCCCTGGGCTGACCCACCCAGGGGAAATCGGCAGTCGCCTTTTCCTATCTCTCTCTCCCTACATCTTCGTCTTTATCTCTTACTATTTATCTGTCCTGTCTTCTACTCTCTTCCGTTTACTTCTGTTTTTCCTGGCGGCAAGGGTAACCTTGTGTGGCTATCCAAACTAGGGTAAACCATATTGGGTTATAGTAACTGCGTACTGCTGGCGTTGCGCAGACATGCCCACATGCTCTGCCACGTCCCCTTGTTGGACTCCGTGGTGGGTGGTAGGCACCGTTACCGAAAAATACACATTTTCCCATGGGATCCCCGACCCCCTCTCTAACTGATCGTGCCTCAAAAAGGGTACGCACCGACGCAACTCTACTACTTTGGCCCAAACACAGAGAAACTTTTCCAAAATACCATGTCCTCCACTGCGAATAATCATCTACAAAAGGTAGAGCAATCTCACCCTTCTTTGTTGCCAAGTGCTTGAGAGAGACCATTGGAAGCGGTTATAAGGCCACGAAGATGGCAAGTGGAGATCTGTTTCTCGAATTAAAAGACAAAGAGCAGTACAATAAACTCTCGCACCTTGTAGCCTTTGGTAACATTCCCGTCTCTGTGAGCGCACATCGTACCATGAATACAGTGAAGGGCGTGGTATCGGACGAAGATTTGATGACACTGACTGAAGAGGAGCTTCTTGATGGATGGAAGGACCAAGGTGTAATACATGTCCAGCGTATCAAAATCAGACGTAACAACAATGAAATAGCAACAAAGCACTTGATACTCACCTTCAACTCAACCACTTTACCTGAGACTCTCGAAACTGGCTATGTAAAGCTCCATGTCCGACTCTTCATTCCAAACCCGAGGCGCTGTTTCAAATGCCAGCGATTTGGTCATGCATCCCTGAGCTGCCGAGGACAGCTGATGCGTGCTAAGTGTGGCACAACCGGCCACAGTGCTGATGAATGTAGTCATGACGAGGTCCTCTGTGCAAACTGCGAAGGCAGTCACCCCGCATACTCCAGAGCGTGCCCAGCCTGGAAAAGAGAAAAAGAAATAATAACTATAAAAGTTAAGGAAAATATCACATTCAGGGAAGCAAGACAATGGGTCTCGTTATCATTAGCACTAAAAACACCATTTGCCGAAGTGGTGCAACGAGGGGCGGCACCACAAAGGCCCTTGGCAGTTGCCCGGACCGCGCCTAGCGTGCCGAGGCCAATGCCACAAGCCCCAACGGCGGGAGCAGCCAGCGCTTCCCTGCCCACATTCAGCCTGTCCACACCAGTGACCTCTACAAGCTCTGGCAGCAGCCAGGGCAATCATGAGGCCAAGGGGGCTTCATCAACCCCCAGCTCGGTGGGGACAAAGACTTCGTAGATCGAGGCGAAGTCTAAGCGACGCACAGATCGCTCTTTAGAGCGGGCGTCCAGTGCCTCTCAAGAGGCTATGGACACCAGTTCAAGCCAAACGGCGTAGGAAGCGCCGAAGGAGCGGCGAGCTTCTCTCGACCGCCCCAAAAATGACAGAAGGCCGATTACAGGGCCTGACAAAGGCCCTGTAAAATGAGTTAATCTCCGCCTTTTCTGCACACAGCACTTTTTCCCTTTTTTTCCCACTATGGACAAAATCATATAGAGTGGAATCTAAATTTCTAATACTTAGAAATTTAGATGACGTCCAAGAACTTCTGATTAAGTTTAACGTGAAAGTGCTATGTGTGCAAGAAATGCACTTAACTCTTAAGCACAAGGACTTCCTACGACAATATATTATTTTCCGAAAAAGACCGGGAGGATGCTGTCGTACCATTTGGCGGTGTAGCAATTATAGCTGATCGTAGTATAGCATGCCGGTATTTGAAGCTCCGAACGGCCCTTGAGGCAGTGGCCATTCGAGCTGTACTTTTTAACAAACTCATTACCATATGTTCTGTGTACATACCACCGCATCAACAGCTACACAGACGTGATCTAGAATTATTAATAGATGAACTCCCAGAGCCGTTTCTGGTTCTAGGTGATTTTAATGCACACAAAGTCCTGTGGGGCGATGCTCACTGTGATGCGCGAGGACGTCTCATTGAGCAGCTCCTTTTCTCTTCTAGTTTGTCTTTTAAGTAACACGTACTCCTCCATAGATCTTAGCATTTCATCACCGTCCCTTTTACCTGTTTTTAAGTGGAACATTCTTAAAAACCCTTACAGTAGTGACCACTTCCCAATCATCCTGAGCGCGCCGAACAAAGATCAACTACCCCCGCAGGTTCCTCGATGGAAGATTGACTCAGCTGATTGGGAAGAGTATAGAACTCTTACGCACATCACATGGACTGAACTGTCTGCCCTGACCATAGATGACGCTGTCACGTATTTTACAGCTTTTATACTTGATGCCGCATCTAAATGTATTGCCAAAACGAGCGGCATGTCTTCTAAACGGCGAGTCCCGTGGTGGAACGACGCATGCAGGAAAGCACGGACCACTCAGAACAAAGCATGGGCGTTGCTTCGCAATTCCCCTACAGCAGAAAACCTGGAAAATTTCAAGAGGGTCAAATCGCAGGCAAGGAGAACGCGCCAACAAGCTAGACGAGAGAGCTGGACAAAGTTTATATCGAGTATCAACTTGTACACAGATGAGGGAAAAGTGTGGAATAAGGTCAAGAAAATTAAGGGCCAACAAACATATGCCCTTCCACTAGTAAATAGCCTCGGGGAAAGCTTGGAGGATCAAGCCAACTTTCTTGGCACACATTTCGAACACATATCGAGCTCCTCACGCTACTCCGAATCCTTCCAGAATTACAAGGCACGAATAGAAAAACATAAGTTAGAAAGAAAATCCACAAGAAATGAGGCATATAATGCACCATTCTGCTTAGCAGAACTGCGAACAGCACTCAGCTGCTGTAATACATCTACCCCAGGTTCTGACAACGTAATGTACGCGATGCTGAAGGAGCTACCCTCCGAAACTAAAGAAATCCTCCTCTCTCTTTATGTCGCGTATGGTTTTCAGGTGTGATCCCCTCCTCCTGGAAGGAGGCTGTTATAATTCCAATTTTGAAGCAGGGAAAGGATCCCTCTACTGTATCAAGTTATAGACCCATAGTGTTAACAAGCTGCCTCTGCAAACTATTTGAAAAAATGATTAATTGCCGCTTACTCCACTACTTAGAAACAAACAAATTGCTCGACCCATACCAGTGCAGGTTTATAGAGGGCCGATCTACCACCGATCATCTTATACGCATCGAGGCACACATACGTGAGGCTTTTGTTCATAATCAGTTTTTCTTATCTGTGTTCCTCGACATGGAGAAGGCCTACGATACCACGTGGAGGTTTGGAATATTGAGAGACCTCTCACACATAGGTATACATGGTAATATGTTCAGTGTCATTGAAAGCTATCTGTCTGATCGTACCTTCCGCGTTAGAGTGAGCAATGTTCTGTCCAGAACATTTGTACAGAAAACCGGAGGGCCACAGGGTGGGGTGCTCAGCTGTACGATGTGCAGATAGGTTTTCAATCGTGTTCTCTTGGGATTATGAGCGACAGGTTCAGCTCGCCCTTAACAAGGTATCCAAATGGGCTGATGAAAACGGGTTCAAACTGAACCCACAGAAAAGCACCTGTGTCCTTTTTTCACGAAAAAGAGGCTTGCACCCTGATCCTGAACTGGTCCTTAAGGGTGAGCGTCTACCCGTAAACACAGAATATAAGTTCCTAGGTATAACTTTAGATGCGAAGTTAACCTTTGTACCGCACATAAAACATCTTAAGAATAAATGCTTGAAAAAAATGAACGTCCTAAAGGTGCTGTAACGAACGTGGGGCAACGACAGAAAGTGCCTCATGAATCTGTATAGAAGGCTTATACGCTCACGCCTTGAGTATGGGGCAATAGTCTATCACTCTGCCACGCCAAGCGCTCTGACAATGTTGGACCCTGTTCATCATCAAGGCATCCGCCTGTCCACAGGCGCCTTTAGAACAAGCCCAGTTGAAAGCCTTTATGTAGAATCGGACGAGTGGTCACTCCCTTAAAGTAAATGCAAACAGGAAGCAACCTGCATATTCCAACATCAACGACCTGTCCAGCTCTCAACTTTTTTACAATCGACCCGCAATGGCACGCCCTTTCTCGCTGCGTGTTTCACGCCCTTTCTAGCTGAAGAAACAGATGTCCCACTGCTTGAATACCACCTCAGCCCCCCCCGCTCTGCGGCTCCCGTCATGGCAGTGGCAGGTTATAGACTGTGACACATCTTTCGTAGCTGTCACAAAGCATGCCTCTCCCATACACATTCGGATGTATTTCTTAGAGCTGCAACATAAATACGACTGTCCAGAATATTATACTGATGCATCCAAGTCCCATACTGGCGTGTCCTATGCGGCGATCGGGCCATCCTTCTCGGATGCTGGCGTTCTGTCCACCAACACAAGCATTTTTACAGCCGAGACTTACGCGTTATTTGTAGCCGCTAAACACATCAAAGAATTAAGTACGCCAAGGGTAGTTATATACACAGACTCCCTGAGTGTCGTAAAAGCGTTGAAAAATCTTAAAAAACACAGAAACCCTATAATTATATTCCTCTATTCAATACTCTGCGCAGCCCATACTTTCAAGCAACATATCGTCGTGTGCTGGGTGCCAGGACATCGCGAGATCGAAGGAAATGTGTTGGCCGACCAGCTCGCCAGGTCAATTAACGGAAGCTCTGCCAACTCTTCAGTTGCTGTCCCTATAATGGACCTAAAACCAAACATATGGAAAAAGCTCAGGGCTTACTCTCAGAAGTTATGGGATCAACAAACTCGTTAGTTACACTTGATTAAACCATACCTCGTTAACATGGCGCCCACGTCGAAAACACGCCGTACAGAGGTCAGTCTCTGTCGGCTTAGAATAGGACACACACACAGCACGCACACACACCTTTTGTCCGGTGGTGACCCACCCAGCTGTCACAGATGTGGCCGTCTACTTACCGTACTTCACATACTCCTTGAATGCTCTGAGCTAGAAACTTACAGGAAAAAACATTTTCCACTAGCGTACAAGGAGCACATACCCCTTCACCCAGCTATGTTTATTGGTCGCGCACCTCTTTTTAAATATAATGCATTCAATGCATTCTTAAAGGAAGTAAATACTTTCCTTGTTATCTACTCAAGTGATCGGTAGCACGGCCTCTGAAAGGAGGCTGCTGCTGCGGATGCTACATCCAAAAGAGCACCTGTCTCCCAGCCCTTGGGACCAAGGGCGCCGGCGAGGTATCGGTGCTAATATAACACTCCTATTCTATGGTGTCATCATAAGTTAAGACTCATTCTCACCAGGCATGCTTCACTTCACTTTCATGATTTTAATAAATATAGGTCTTGCGCACCTTTAGAGCGCAGAATCTTAGGCCCTTTTACAGCCATTTAACATAACCATTGCTTTCATCCGATATAATTTCGTGGCGCTCTTTGGCCATCAATGGCCCTTGTGCCATTAAACAACATATATCATCATCATCTCCGGCATGGTTGAGGGACCACTTTTCAAGGCTCCGGATTTCGCTTCACATCGAAGAGAATGGAATGCGTCATTGCAAATGCTCGCCTCGTGATTCGCGCATGCTGCGTACTCAACAACATTTGTGAGCATTTCAGCGATGCTGTTCAGCTTCAATGGCTCCTGGAAGTGAAGCAGTCCGACTCCCAACTGCCCCAACCAGAACGTAGCAGCGATTCACAGATTGGGAATGCAGTCAGTGTGCGTTCTGCGCTTGTGGACCACTTCAGCCAGAAGATGCAGACCCAGGCAGCCTGCTCCTAGAAATTTCTTTGTGCTGGCATTTGTAAATAAAAAGAGTGACAGTTTTTCTGCCTCATGTTTTATTGATGAAACCAACGAGGGCATTTACAAGCTTTTCTTGAAGCTGCAGGTGTTTTGATCTTAGCTCTACCTCGGTTTGCTGAGCCCGCTCCAGCTGCTCTCATAGCATTTTTTGTTCAACCAGCATAGCTTCTTGAAATTCACGTGCTGCGCTCAGTGGCCACCGTCGCTTTCTTGCTGCCCGTGATGCCGTACTTGTTGCAGGGCTCGGAGTCGACTGCGTGGTGGGTGCAGGTGGTGGCGTCTGTTCAGTTGGTGTTCCTGGCACTGGCGTGCTGTCAGTTTCAGTAGCCCCTGAACTGACTCTGCTCTCTATTTCGTAGATCAGCTGCGAAGATTTGAGAGAAAACAGCTACAAAGATCATACAAAAAAAAGGAAATCGATCTGAGAGGCAGCACACCACAATCGTAACTCTTGATAATTGCATTGATGAAATGAACAGCACAAACCAGGATAAACTTTCATGATGCTGGACAACATTGACCGATGCTGCATGTTCAGGCTGAGGTCATAAAAATGTTATCTAGGCTAGTTTAGTATATCATTAGCAAAATTATGCGACTTGCAGCGCATGTAGCCAAATGATCTGGAAGCATTGGCGCATATGCATTCAAAGTGAGTGGATGACGAAACGGTAGAAGTTAGGTAAACACCAAGATAATTGTATCATGTATCATGTAAGATATTTGTGTTGTTTATATGGTACAAAAAGGTAGATGCAGTACGTTTGCGGCTAAAACGGGCAATTTTACATTCATAAACGTTAAGCTTCATTAGACAATTACACACCAAACAGGAACAAGTTCTAGATGTCTGTGGAGGACTTGGTGATCATCGTTAACCTTATAGAATGATAGAGAATGCAGTCACATGCGAAAATGTGCATGTGTGAGTAAATATTGCTCGGCAAGTCATTAATGTACATAAGCCATGATACATGATATTATATACTTTCAGATAAATTGAAAACTTCTGCGAGTCCAATTAGTTCAAAACATCAGCCTATACAATAATACCGGTGTAAGTGCACTAGTACTTGTATTGATTGCAGGGAAAGTGCACAATGGTGATTTTTTTGTTACACACCTCAACAGTGTCGCTACTGGTGTCGCAGCAGCTTTCCTCCATGAGGGACGGATCATTTATTGGTAGGCAGCCAATGAGCCTCTTCAGTTCACTATTCTAGGGCCACTTTAGTGGTGAGGAGCCTGTTGTGAGCTCTCGCTCAATTTTTCTACGAAAAAAAGATCACAGTCGCTTTCAGTTATCAAGCAACATAAAAAAGCCCCATTATATTATGACCAGCACAGAAATATATAGATACAACCTATGCAAGCTTTTCATAATTTTGTTGCGACCTTCGCTTACAGGTGATACAATACAGCTGGCACCTAGCAACATGCTTCGTATACGGCTCAGGGCACCGATCTTGAAAATTCGGCCTGAGCGGTAAAATGTTTGGTTACTTCTCAAGCATAAACACTCGTGTGACTCTAGGCAGGGTAAAGGCTGGAACCCAGTTTCCGGCGCAGAAAAACTCTTGTACCGCTTCTTACGAAGGTGAACACGTTTAATTTACATATTTATACATATTTTTACATATTTATACTGATAGTACACCTTTAGTGGTGAGCAGAAGAGACGTTTACTTTGTGGAAAACGTAGCGGTAGAACCGACCAGCTGTCAAGCGGAGCGAGCGCGAGCAGCAACAACACTCTTCCTTCTCTTCTTCAGCTGGCGTTCCGGCCTGTGCCAAATATCAATGCTACAAATCACTCCCCCCTCAGAAAAGGAGCCATCCTGGCGACCTATGGAACGGGTACGACGGGTGGGTCGTAGTGCGGCTTCAATCGATCTACGTGAACAGTCTCGCGGCCTCGATGCCGTCGGTCTGTTGATGGTTGAACCGGCTCAACAATATAGTTAACCGGTGAGGCCTGACGTAGGACTCGGTAGGGGCCTTCGTACTTCGGCAGTAGCTTGGTGGAAAGACCAGGAACAGATGAGGGAACCCGAAGCCATACCAAGGCGCCAGGCGAGTATGACTGCGAAGACAGGTTTTCGTCGTGACGGTTCTTCTGGTACGCTTGATCTTGGGCGGTTAAGGAACGCGCGAGTTGCCTGCATTCTTCTGCATAGGTGGCGACTTCAGATAGAGTTGTGGATTCCGAAGCGTCTGGATGATACAAGAGAATGGTGTCCATGAATGAGGAAGGTTCGCGCCCGTAAAGGAGGAAGAACGGAGAGAATCCTGTCGTAGACTGAGTGGCGCTGTTGTAAGCGTAAGTTACAAAGGGCAGTATGCGGTCCCAGTTGGTGTGATCAGCGGACACGTACATGGATAGCATGTCGCCCAGTGAGCGGTTAAACCGTTCGGTCATTCCATTCGTTTGCGGATGGTATGCGCTGGTTGTCCGATGCACAACGTTGCATTCGCGAAGAAGGGCTTGTACCGCTTCGGAGAGGAACGTACGGCCGCGGTCACTGAGTAGCTCACGAGGCGCGCCATGGCGTAGAATGAGATTGTGAAGGATAAATAAGCCAACTTCACGTGATGTGGCCTCTGGCAGCGCAGCTGTTTCAGCATAGCGTGTCAAGTGATCAATGGCGACAATCACCCAGCGGTTCCCGTTAGGCGTATAGGGAAGGGGACCGTACAAGTCAATTCCGATGCGGTCGAAAGGGCGGGAGGGGCAAGGCAACGGCTGCAGTTGTCCATTGGCTATGTGTGGTGGGCTTTTTCGGCGTTGACATTTGGAGCACGAACGCACGTACTGTCGGACAAAGCGGTACATTCCGCGCCAATAGTACCGCAGCCGGAGACGTGCATACGTTTTTATCACACCGGCGTGGCCGCATTGAGGATCCGCGTGAAAAGAGTCGCAAATGTCGGCACGTAGGTGGCGAGGAATCACAAGCAACCACTTGCGGCCGTCAGAAAGGTAGTTGCGACGGTACAGGAGTCCATCGCGGATGGTAAAGTGTCGAGCTGTGCGCTGCAGTGAACGATTGGGCGTAACTTGGGACGGCTGAGACAGTAACTGTATCATAGAGGCTATCCAAGCGTCTTGGCGCTGTTCATAGGGCATGTCCGCGTACGAAAGTGCCACAGCATCGAGGCTGGATACAGAAGTACTTCCGTGTTCATGGGGAAGTGGAGAGCGGGAGAGAGCGTCGGCATCTGAATGTTTGCGGCCTGACCTGTAGACGACACGGATATCATAGTCTTGGAGGCGTAACGCCCAACGAGCGAGACGGCCAGATGGGTCTTTTAGTGACGATAACCAGCAGAGGGCGTGGTGATCAGTCACGACGTCAAATGGACGGCCATAGACGTAGGGTCGAAATTTTGTGATTGCCCAGACGATGGCTAGACATTCTTTTTCTGTGACTGAATAATTCTGTTCAGCCCTAGTAAGAGTGCGACTGGCATAAGAAACGACGTACTCGTCGTATCCAGACTTGCGTTGAGCAAGAATAGCGCCAAGTCCGACTCCACTTGCGTCGGTGTGTATTTCTGTAGGGGCATCAGGATCAAAGTGACGGAGAATCGGTGGAGATGTCAGCAATTGACGTAGTTTCGCGAATGCCTTATCGCAATTGGAAGACCACGCCGAAATGCCCTCGGTGTCAGAAAGTAGCCGTGTTAAAGGGGCCATGACAGATGCAAAATTACGGACAAATCGGCGAAAGTATGAACATAAGCCGATAAAGCTCCGGAGTTCCTTAAGTGTCGATGGCTTCGGAAACTGGGCGACAGCACGGAGTTTTCCAGGATCAGGTAGAACGCCGTCCTTGCTGACAACATGCCCTAAGATGGTGAGCTTCCGGGCGGCAAAATGGCACTTTTTCAAATTTAGTTGGAGCCCAGCATGTGTAAGGCAATGCAGGACACTTGCGAGGCGCAGAAGATGGGTATCGAAGTCTTTTGAAAAAACGACGACGTCGTCCAAATAGCAAAGACACGTCTGCCATTTAAGGCCTCGAAGTATGTTGTCCATCAGACGCTCGAAGGTGGCTGGGGCGTTACAAAGGCCGAACGGCATCACGTTAAACTCGTACAAGCCGTCCGGAGTTACAAACGCAGTCTTGGCGCGGTCAGCTTCATCCATGGGTACCTGCCAGTATCCCGATCGAAGATCCAGCGAAGAAAAGAATTCTGCACCTTGCAAACAGTCGAGAGCGTCGTCAATTCTGGGGAGCGGATAAACATCTTTGCGCGTGATCTTGTTAAGGCGCCTGTAATCCACACAGAATCGGATGCCCCCGTCCTTCTTTTTGACCAGTACCACCGGGGAGGCCCACGGACTGTTAGACGGCTGTATAACGCCACGATTGAGCATATCAGACACTTGATCGTCTATAACTTGGCGTTCGGCGTGGGAGACCCGGTATGGACGCTGACGCAATGGTGCGTGGGTGCCAGTGTCAATACGATGGACAATTGCAGATGTTCGGCCCAGACTGGTTTGTTTGAAGTCGAACGATGAGCGGAAGTGGTCGAGAAGTGTCAAGAGTTGAGTTCGTTGGTCAACAGGAAGGTCAGGGTCAATCGATGGAAGGAAGACGTCGAGGGAAGAGGTGGCGGATGTGAGAGCGGAAGTAACACTGGCGATCTCAAGGCTTTTTGCTTGATAGGGCAGTTGACTGGTGCAAACACAATCGATGTCCTCAAGGCGGCCGATGCATTCGCCACGGAATAGGGTGACTGGTACAGAAAGGAGATTCGTGGCATAAATGTTTGCGCAAGTGGCTTCGACCGTCAGAAGAGCAAAAGGCAGAAGAACGTTTTTTCGAGAAGTGAAGTCTTCTGACGGCGTGAACATGACGTCCGAAAAAGCGGCATGGTCGCACGAGATCGGCACAATAACAGAAGACATAGGTGGAATATCAGTCTCCGCGGCGACGACAACACGAGAAATAGAAGGCTTATTATAATCGTCGTCGGAGAGCGATGACAATTCTAGTTCGGCCCGGGCACAATCAACAACGGCATGATGTGTGGAAAGGAAGTCCCAGCCTAATATGACGTCGTGTGAGCAGTGCGGAAACACGATAAATTCAACCACGTACAGAACGCCCTGGATGATTAACCGAGCCGTGCACGTCATAGAAGGGTTCACGTGATGCGCTGTTGCCGTACGAAGGGAGAGACCAGAAAGCGGAATCGTAACTTTTCTTAACTTGCGACACAATGCTTCACTCAATACAGACACGGCAGCTCCGGTATCTATTAATGCTTGAACGGGGATACCTTCAATCAAGACAGTTATTTCATTATTCGGTAGAGAACGAGGCCTTGTGGAGTTCGACGGTGGCGCAGTTCTTGCCTCCGGAACTGCGATGGTCAGTTTTCCGTTTGGGCAGGTGGTGCACGCCGAAGCATTGGTGAAGGCGAACGTCGGCGCGGGGAAGGCGATCGGCGTGGGTTGAAGGCGCGGCGGCTCGGCGGAGAAGTGTCCGAAGCTGCATGGAACGGCAGCGTCTGTGGTGGTTCTGTGGGGGCGTAGCCGTAGGTGCCATCAATAATGCCTGAGTGAGGGACGCGCCGGCGACAGAACCGCTCAACATGGCCAGGCTGACGACAGTAATAACAGATAGGTCTGTTATCCGATGTACGCCAAGGGTTGTTGGGAAGCGTTGAAGGACGGCGGTAAATGGGAACATGCGAGCCTGCCGGTACGTGTGTTGCGTAGAAGGCGTTCGCTTGGTGGGCAGGGTCGACGACGTTTGACGGCGCATGTACCTGCCTTCGCGCGACGTCAGCGTAAGTCAGGGGAGCGGACACAGGTGGTGGCTGGTACGTGGGGGGAAGTGCCTCGCAGACTTGCTCTTCGATGGTTTGGCGCAGTGACGAGGTCAGCCCATGCGTATTGCTGGGAAGCAAGGGGGCAAGGGACAACTGGCGTGCCACTTCCTCTCGGATAAATTGCTGGATTTGCGGGGTCAATACAGTCTGTTCTGGAGATATTGCACCAACGGTCAATGCTGGCGTGCTGGTCATGTCGAAAGTAGGCCGTCGCGTTGAAATGCGCTGTTTTCGCAACTCATCGAAACTTTGGCAGTGTTGGATGACTTCCGAAACTGTTTGCGGGTCTTTAGCCACCAGCATGTGGAAGGCATCGTCCTCGATGCCCTTCATAATGTGTTTTACCTTGGCGGTTTCCGACATGTCAGGATCAAAGCGACGGCAGAGGCCTACGACGTCCTCAATGTAGGACGTGAAACCCTCTCCCGACAGTTGGGCGCGATCCCGCAAGCGCTGTTCTGCACGGAGCTTGCGCACTGTCGGTCGGCCAAACACGTCCGCGAAGGTGGTCTTGAAAGTGGCCCAGTCGGTAAGCTCGGCTTCGTGGTTGTTGAGCCAGAGCTCTGCTACTCCTCTGAGGTAAAAGTGGACGCGGCCCAGTTTGTCGTTTTCGTCCCACCTGTTGTTGACGCTTACTCGTTCGAACGAAGAGAGCCAGTCCTCGACGTCCTGCTCATCGGTGCCGTTGAAGATGTCTGGATCTCGCTCTCTCGGGACGCCGGGACAGTGGACAGGTGGAGATGTAGGAGCCGTCTGCTGTGCAGCGTCGATGGACATTGTTGATGGCGAAGGTAGAGTTCGGTTGCGGAGTTCCAGGATGGAAAAAGGTACCCAGCACCTCCACCACTTGATAGTACACCTTTAGTGGTGAGCAGAAGAGACGTTTACTTTGTGGAAAACGTAGCGGTAGAACCGACCAGCTGTCAAGCGGAGCGAGCGCGAGCAGCAACAACACTCTTCCTTCTCTTCTTCAGCTGGCGTTCCGGCCTGTGCCAAATATCAATGCTACAATACATATTTTACATATTTATACATATTTACATATTTTTTTCCAAAAAAGAGCGCAGAGACGTGCCTTCACATGACAAGAGTGTGCCAGCAAAGGTCAGAGAAAGCCCAGCGCACACCCGACGCGCTTATCACCAAGCGTTTTTGTGGGACGCGGACCGCGCATGGTAGGGACGCCATTGAGCATCTGTTGCCACGCACTCGCAGGTACCGTGGAGTCCGGCATTCCTCGATATGCGAGGTGCCCATGCATGTCAGGTTTTACAGGCCCGATCTTAACACACACTAAACAAGCAAGCGGGACGCGCGCGACAACGCGTAGCGTGAGCGACCGTCTTACCTGAATGTCTGTGTCAAGTTGTCAATTTTGCTGTGAACTTGCGCCCGTGTACGGGGAATACCGGCATCGGTGAGACTCTCGGCAATCGCCTAGTACACTGCCGCTCATGTGTATCATGTGTACGACTCATGTGTATCAAATGTCGAGCCTCTCCGGCATGGTCCCCCCTCGCAGGGGCGCCTGTGAAAGCAGGCGTTTGGTGTGTAGCGACACCACGGACCCGAGCTAACGGGGGAGTTTCTACTCCCTCCAACGCCTAGCCGTGCGTGGCTTTGCCATGTCTGGAGAAAAGGGGATCCTGGGGGTTGAGCCAACGCTGGGTGATTGGACCGTTAAGGCCCCCCGGCAGAGGCAACACACCCCTTTTGCCCCGGCTTCACGTAGACAGCACCCCTGGGCTCACCCACCCAGGGGAAATCGGCAGTCGCCTTTTCCTATCTCTCTCTCTCTCTCTACATCTTCGTCTTTATCTCTTACTATTTATCTGTCCTGTCTTGTACTCTCTTCTGTTTACTTCCAAACTTCCTGGCGGCTAGGGTTAACCCTGTGCAAATAGCCTACCTTGGTCTAGGCGCGCTGGGTTATAGTGGCGTTGTACGGCTGACGTCTGCAGTTTTCAGCATCTGTAAACTTGTAGCGTCCCCTCGTTGGGCTCCGTGGTGGGTGGCCGCCAACGCTGCTGAACAAAAATAAGAAAGGCATGCATGGAGCATTCCCCTTACTGCCTGATTGTACCGGCTTAAACCGGGTACGCACCAATGATATAAACTTTTTTAACCAGCCCAAAGAAACATATCCTCACTATCATGTTATCCACTGTGAAAAAACTGAAAAGCAAGCCAGAACCGTCTCTCCTTTCCTGGTTTCTAGATGTCTTACCGAAACTCTTGGCACAGGATACAAGGTAACCAAAATGGCTAGTGGAGACCTTCTCCTCGAAATCCGTGACAAAGAACAATTAGAAAAGCTAGACCGTCTTTCAGATTTCGGTGGCATACCAATAACCGTAACACCACATCGATCAATGAACACAACTCGCGGAGTGGCATCTGACATGGACTTACTTGACTTTACTGAGACTGAACTTTTGAAGGGGTGGAAGAACCAAAATGTCACTAATGTACAGAGAATCATCATGAGAAGAGATAATAAGGAAACACCGACGAAACACTTAATACATTTGCATCCAGTAAACTACCGGAATCTATTCAAACAGGGTACACAAAAACATCTATCAGGCTGTACATACCAAACCGTCGTCGTTGCTTCCAATGCCAGAGGTAGGGCCATGGCTCTAAAAGCTGTCGCGGTCGCCAGACTTGTGCACAATGTGGAGTCCTAGGCCACGTGTCTGAGAACTGCAAACAACCGCCAAACTGTGTAAACTGCGAAGGAAACCATGCCGCATATTCACGCTCCTGCACATACTGGAAAAAAGAAAAAGAAATAGTTACGTTGAAAGTGAAGGAGAACATTACGTTTAAGGAAGCACGGCGAAGAGTCGCTCCATTCTATGAACCTACATACGCTGATGCGGCGCGTCATTGGGCACCGCCGCACCAGCCCTCGCCACTCCTTCGGCCAGCGCATACCGAGCCGGCGGTTGTGGCACCTGCCCCCAAGGCGGCTGTAGCCCAGGCTACACCGCCTACTCCCAAACAGAGACCGGAGACTCCAGAGTCTTCGGGTCTCAAGGCCTCTCCTCACCAGGCGAGGCCCAAACTAACAGCCTGCATGTGCGGGCATCCAGTGCATCCGAGGAGGCAATGGATACGTCGGCACCCTTCGTGCCGAAAGAGCGGCGTGGCTCCTTGGAGCGCGCCAAGAAAACGAAAAAGCAAATAACAGGGCCTGGTGATGGCCCTGTTAAGTGAACTCAAACACGCCGTCTAAACAGCCACTCGCTTTTCGTACACACAGCACTATTTCACATTCACCATGAACACTCAAATTATACAATGGAACGTCAGGGGCCTTCTCAGAAACCTTGACGACATCCAAGAACTCTTACATGAACACTCGCCAAAAGTGCTGTGTGTACAAGAAACACACCTTAATTTAAAACACACAAATTTTCTTCGTAAATACGTTATTTTCCGAAAAGATCGTGTTGATGCTATGACATCATCCGGAGGTGTTGCCATCATAGTGAATCAAGAAATAACATGCACACACTTACAACTCCAAACACCCCTTGAGGAAGTGTCTGTTCGAGCAGTTCTTTTTGATAAACTGATCACAATCTGCACTATTTACATTCCTCCTAGCTATCAGCTGCAAAAACGCGATTTACACTTTCTAATTGATGAACTTCCGGAGCCTTATGTTCTTTTTGGAGACTTTAATGCGCATAGCAGGCTATGGGGTGACTCTCGGTATGACGCGCGAGGTCGACTGATCGAACAGGTCCTTATCTCGTCGAGCGCGTGTCTCCTAAATCAAAAAGAACCAACTTATTATAATCTCGCTAATAACACCTACTCCTCGTAGACCTGAGCATAGTATCTCCATCTCTTGTGCCTCTGTCTACTCCAGTGGAAAGTCGTCAGTAACCTGTACGGAAGTGACCGCTTCCCCGTAGTTTTGAGCACAACGACAGTAACTGAGTGTCCACCACGTGTTCCCAAGTGGCTCATAAACAGAGCCGACTGGGAACAGTTTCATACTATCGCTTGTCTAGATTGGAATGACATCTGTACTTTGAACATTGATGTTGCTGTGAACTACTTCACAGCGTTTTTGATTGATGCTGCAACAAAATGCATCCCACAAACAAATGGACACCCTGAAAAACGATGTGTGCCATGGTGGAACTCTGAATGCCGAAACGCGCGCAAACAGCAAAACAGAGCTTGGAGGCTGCTTCGGAACTCACCGACAGCCGAAAATCTTGAAACCTTCAAGAAAATAAAGTCTCAAGGCAGGAGAACGCGTCGGCAGGCCAGAAGAGAAAGCTGGCAGAAGTTTTTATCAGGGGTTAATTCATACACACAGGAGGCTAAAGTCTGGAACATGGTCGGTAGGATAGCAGGCAAACAAGTACACACACTTCCACTCGTAAACACTCAGGGTGATACCTTGGAAGATCAGGCAAACTTCCTCGGTGCACACTTTGAACAGGTATCCAGCTCGTCCCACTATACTGACACTTCCCAAAAATACAGAACAAGAATAGAAAAGCAGAAACTCGAACACAAATCCACTAGATACGAGCCATATAACCAAGCTTTCAATCTAGCTGAGCTCCAAACATCTCTAAACTCCTGCAGTACTTCTGCCCCAGGTTCTGACCGTGTGATGTATGAAATGTCAAAAAACCTACCAAACGAAACCCGAAAAACCTTACTTTGTTTGTACAATGCTATTTGGTCTTCTGGCACTATTCCTACCTCCTGGAAAGAGGCTATTGTTATTCCCATTTTGAAAGAGGGCAAGGACCCTTCTTTACCCTCGAGCTATAGGCCTATAACACTTACAAGCTGCTTGTGCAAAGTCTTCTAAAAAATGATAAACTGCCGACTTGTACATTTTCTTGAAACAAATAATTTGCTCGACATATTTCAGTGCGGGTTTCGAGAAAGTAGATCAACCACCGACCATCTGGTGCGTATCGAGGCACAGATCCGAGACGCTTTTGTCCACAAACAATACTTCCTCTCAGTGTTTCTCGACATCGAGAAGGCTTACGACACAACATGGCGTTTTGGGATATTAAGAGACTTGTCTCACCTGGGTGTGCGCGGTAGAATGCTTTCCATAATCGAGAGTTACTTGTCCAATCGGAAATTCCGCGTCCGTGTGGGCAGTACTCTCTCCCAAATATTTGTGCAAGAAACGGGAGTACCGCAAGGTGGTGTACTTAGTTGTACACTTTTTATTATAAAAATGAATTCCTTGCACCTGTCCATCCCCCGCAACATGTTCTATTCCACATATGTCGATGACGTCCAGCTTGGCTTCAAGTCATGCAACTTGGCCATGTGTGAGCGGCAGGTTCAGCTGGGTTTAAATAAGGTCTCCAAATGGGCAGATGAAAACGGATTTCGACTTAACCCACAAAAAAGCACGTGTTTCTTGTTCGCTCGAAAGAGAGGCATGCACTCGGAACCTGACATTCGACTGAACGGGCAACGTCTGTCCGTCAAAGCCGAGCATAAATTCTTAGGCTTAATCTTGGACAACAAGTTGACCTTCGTACCGCACATCAAGTATTTAAAAACAATATGTTTAAAAGCCATGAATGGTATAAAAGTGTTGTCACGTACTACATGGGGTAGTGACAGGAAATGCCTCATGAACCTGTATAGAAGCCTTATTCGCACCCGCTTAGATTATGGGGCCATTGTTTATCAGTCTGCGACTCAAAGTGCTTTGAAGATGCTGGATCCCGTGCACCATTCGGGCATCCGCCTTTCTACTGGTGCTTTTCGCACCAGCCCCGTAGAAAACCTTTACGTTGAGTCAAATGAGTGGTCGCTTCATCTGCAAAGAACCTACATGTCCTTTGTATACTTCCTTAAGGTGAAAGCAGACAAGAGGCACCCCTCATACTCTACTATTAATGACTTGTCAAGCTCCATTCTTTTTCAAAACAGGCCTTCAATGAGGCAGCCCTTCTCAGTTCGCCAGAAGGGTCTAGCTGAGGACACTGGACTGTCACTCGAACACAGTTTAATGGCTCCTGTTGCATACCCGCCACCGTGGCAGTTGAAGACTATAGACTGCGATGTGTCTTTCCTAGAAGTTACAAAACATGCACCTATTGCCCATATCCGAACATACTTCCTGGAAGTTCAACAGAAATACACACGTCCTGAGTTTTCTACAGATGCCTCCAAGTCTAACTCCTCTGTGTCCTACTACGCTGCTGTCGGCCCATCCTTTTCGGATGGTGGCCCTTTAAATCCAGGCACAAGTATCTTCACAGCGGAAGCTTACGCGATACTTGAGGCGGCTAAACACATCAAACAATTACAAATACAAAAAGAAGTAATTTATACGGACTCCCTCAGTGTGGTAACGGCTCTGCAAACCCTTAAAAAAACCCTGTCCTCGTCTCACTTTACTTCATTTTTTGCACACTCTACACACTCAAACAACATTTTGTAGTGTGCTGGGTGCCAGGGCACTGTGAGATCCAAGGCAACGTGATGGCGGATCAGCTTGCTGCATCCGTCCACGAAAGCACTGCTACTACACCCATATCAATCCCGGCCTTTGATCTGAAGCCGTCTCTCAAAGAAATGCTCAGGGACTACTGGCAGAGCAAGTGAGATAGACACAAACAAAACAAACTACACATTATTAAGCCACACCTTAGCCATTGGCCGCCAGTATCGAAACCACGTCATACAGAGGTAATACTAACGAGACTCAGGATATGACACAGATACACGACACACACATATCTTTTGTCCGGTGGCGATCCACCATTGTGTGACAGATGTGGTAAAGCATTAACAGTCCTTCACATGTTAATTCAGTGCAAACACTTAGAATCTCTAAGAAAACAGCATTTTCCATTACCCTACTGACAACATATACCTTTACACCCTGCAATGTTCGTTGGTAGGGAACCGCTTTTTAGTTATAAATCATTGTTAGCGTTTTTAAAAGAAATTCATAATTTTGATATCATATACCCGGGCATTCTGTAGCACGACCTCTGCAGAGAGGTTTTCGCTGCGGTGGCTACACAACAAAGCACTTTCCTCGCGGCCCTTGGACGCAAGGGTACGAACGTGTGAGGCACTTGCGCTAATACCATACATGTCCACCATAGTTTTTATTATCACCAACTTTTGTCATCTATTCGCACCACACACACCTTTCACGGCATGGTTATGATTTTATTACTTGTATGTTTTTACCCGCTTTACCGCGAGGAATTTTATGGCCCTTATACAGCCGCTAATCACAATCATTGTCCACATTCCTTGTCCCATGAACTGGCGCTCTTTGGCCATCAAATGGCCCTTGCGCCAAAAAACACCATATATTATCAAGCTGCTGCAGCACACGCGAGTGCACAAGCACAAATGGCAGGTTTCGGCACTTTAAAAGATACTTTAGTGCTTTTGTTGTACTGCAATGCTGCAAACGCGCGATCTAGTATGAATTGGGATTGGCTCTTGTGGCTCCAGCAGTGCAAAGTGAGCCTGCACCTTGGTGGCGATAGCGATGCGGCAGGCCACATTGAGGCAAACAATGGTGCTTTCCTACGAGCGAGCAGTGGGCACATGTTTTCATGGAAACAAAGCGCAGGTAATGTTCGAAAAGTTTCGTGGTTGACAATATGCTCAAATTATCGTAAGACAAATTTTCAAGTCAAGCTCCAGTGAGTGAAAGTTTTGTTGAAGCAAAAACAAGCGCGAAAAATGGTTTGTTGTGGTGAGAACTTTGACGCATTGACTTCTATGGAAATCTGACGGGGAATAAAAAATCCTTCGTTGAAGCTAAAAGTTGTTGGAGCAACGTTGGTTGTAGTGGGGTCCGACTGTACTCGCATAATAGGCACGGTGCAATTTTTTTTTCTCCCTAAAATGTTGCTCCGAATTCGGGGTGCACAAATTGTGGGGTAAAGTTTCTGAAGTTTTTTTTTTCCCAACTGCAGTCGCCGGAGTCATCATATTAAATTTACTGTGCTTACAACTGCTATAGTACGACAAATTTTTTTTTGTAGAGGCTGAGCCTGCGCAACCTAAGTCGCTCCAGAATTCAAGGCCACAGCCACCTGCTGCGGAGACACCACCAGCCCTCATTTTAATAGGCAATGGCATTGTAAGATCACCTGAACTAAGGACAATCAGAGATGATGTGGATGTAGTAATTACTGAAAATTGTTTTCCTAGAGGTGCACCTAGCCAACAGTCCTAGAGGTGCACCTAGCCAAGCGGGCGGCCACTGCAATTTGGTCATCTGAAGTGCTGGCACAAAGAAGTTTTTCTTGGACACTGTCCAACAGCTATCTGACGGATGGCAGTGAGAAAGCTCCACAGAGGCCCCTGACACCGCAAAAAGTTGACGCCTTGAAAGGCAAGCAATATTTTACTGTTCAATGTACTTCTGTGTTTGCATGTGCCAGTTTTCTTCTGGGGCTGTCTGGCCAACTTAAGTGCAAACCCGAATAACAGATATGTGCACTTGCTATAAAAACATATCAGCTCAAAATGTGATTACTCATTCTATTAACCCTTTGATTGTCAAAGATGTACATGTACTGTATTCACTCTCATAATAGGCACATCCCTAGTTTGGTCGCGAGAAAAAAAAAGGACTTTTCAGTTTCCTCCATAAAATGCGCCCCGAACTTGGCAGAGATCAGCAGTTCTGTACGGCATTTGCACGGTTGGAATTCAATGCCCTCCTACATTAACTGAATGGAAAATAAAAAATTTTTTGAAAAGACCTCGGCTTTGCTGGTTCGCCAAGTGAAGAAAGAGGACAGTAGTCGGTGTGAGGGAGCAACCTTTGCATCAGCGCCAACATTGCTCCGGCCGATTGCAGGCCGCGCGCACTTCGCATAGATCAGACGATCATGTATTCAAGTGCACTTTGAGTTTTCTGTCGAGAAAAGCCTTGGCGTTATCGCGTTTCAAAAGCTTTAGCTGTTTTATGACGTAAGGTTTCACCTTTGCTGCTACTGCACAGACTTGCACAAGCTCGGCGGGCTTTTGGCGCCATTGATCTTCCAGCCGCGAAGTCAAACTTTGTGTCTCGTGCGCTGCTCTTGGGTTAGTGCTTAAGTGCGATAGTGTCGACAACCAGTCTTCATGCTGTCTTGGAGAAACTTCGGCGACAACATGCAAAACCGCAGACTAGGACTAATGAGCCTACGAAGTGCGCGCTTATGCAATTAAAGTGCCGATTCTGAGGTAACTTTTTTTGGCCTTCGAATTTTGAGGGTCGGACTGCAATCAGGATAGCCTAAATTCAAGTAGATAAAATATTCTTCTGCCACATTTTCTTGCTTAGCATGTGCTGCTGCATTTCTGGAATACAAGGATTTTTTATGCATAGATGTCTCTTCATTGCTTTTTTTTTCGATATTTTTTTTCCACAGCAGTGCGCCGGCTTTTGCTTGCACCAACCAGTAAGGGCGCATGGTGCGGCGGGTTTCGGTTTTGTACTTTGGGTGGTTATCGCTTCCACCTCTGCAAAGCTGATCACTGTCTGGTTTCTGATCTCTCTGCTTGTTACTGTCATACATTTTTTCTGAGGATTTTGCTTGCTGTTACTCCCAAACGAAGCATGTGTAACAAATTTCATTTTTGGTCACCTTAATTTTCTCTCAAAATTTTTTTGGCGATTTTTTAAAAATAAATTCAACTGAAGATTTTTATTCAGCAATAAATGAAATAAACATTTTTATGAAGCATATCGTGAAAGAAAATCGACGAGCAAAGGGTTAACTGAATTTTTATACTTGGTATCTGTTGCTGTTTCTGTTATACCTTTACGTACAAGATAGGAAGCCACTACGGGTTCCCAGTTTTTGTGTTTACATATGTACAATGCAGCTTAAAATTCAAATAATGCTGCTGCTATGATAAAAGTGCAGTTGATCAACTGAGACAATTGACTGATGTCAATGAATTCAGTCTTTTTCAGGCACTACGCAAAGGCCCGAGGGCTCTCTGTGGAGGAGACAAACAAAAGCTCTAAAAACATTCGAATGTGACTGTCCCAGAAAATGTGTGAGCTGCGGCGCAAGCGGCCTGTTGCTAAGTAATGCTGCAATTATTTAAATAAAGTCGGGAGTTTTTCATATCATATTGTTATGTTACATGTTTCTGTGCAGCTTTCACTGCTTTTTCTGAGCAGCTTGCATGAATGCTGAATTAGGTTACACAAAACAGTAATATCTATGACTGTGGTACCTTCGTGCTGATTAATAAATGCTCCACAACGAACGTACTAAAAATGTCACAACGGGCACACTAAAAACGCTAAACCGTGCACACTAAAAATGCTAAACCATGCACACTAAAAATGCTAAACCGTGCACACTAAAAATACTAAATCGTGCACACTAAAAACACTAAACCGTGCACACTAACCCGGTATCTACTAGACCGGACACACCAAAAACACCAAAACCATGTCTGAATTCACGCTCTATTGTATACGACCAACACGGGCTGGTGTATTTTTCAACTGGGTAGCAGTGAATTTCGGCTGACCATGGTGGCACAAGCGACAAGTAAGCTTTGGTCAGCTTTTTTTGCATTTCGTGGCCGTATCACAACATGGCACACATAAATATATTTTATCTGATTCTTAGACAATTGGAAGTTTATCAACGGTTGCACAATGATGAACGGAATAATTACTGGAGCTTATCAGGTTTTGGCAAAAACGATGACCCCAAGCCATGCTCCCGCAGGGGCGCATGCGCAAGTAGGCGTTTGGTGTGTAGCGACACCACGGACCCGAGCTAACGAGGGGAGTTTCTACTCCCTCCCATGCCTAGCCGTGCGTGGCTTTGCCGTGTCCGGGGAAAAGGGGATCCTGGGGGTTGAGCCGACGCTGGGTGAATGGACCTTTAAGGCCCCCCGGCAGAGGCAACACACTCCTTTGGCCCTGGCTTCACGTAGACGGCACCCCTGGGCTGACCCATCTAGGGGAAATCGGCAGTCGCCTTTTCCTGTCTCTCTCCTCCCACATTTTCGTCTTTTTCTCACACTTTTATCTTTCCTGTCCTCTCCTCACTTCTGTTCACTTCCGATATTCATGGCAGCAAGGGTTAACCTTGTGTAGGTATCCCACCTTGGATAATTACATTGGGTTATAGTGACAGCGTACGGCTGGCGTCGGGAGGGCTTGTTTCAACAAGTCCAACCGCGTCCCCTTGTTGGGCTCCGTGGTGGGTGGTCGCCGCTGTTACCGAACACATTCATACTTGTATGGCTTTATAAGCATCCGCCGACCTTGATCGGCCTCGTTAGAGAGGCCGCGCCGAAGCAAGTTAACACGTCTCGACAGAAACTAAAGTTACTTTCGCGAAGTACCACATTATCCACAGTGACAGCACACCTCTAAGAAAATTATTCCCATTTTTGGTGGCCAAGTGCCTGAAAGAAAAAATAGGACCCACATACAAAGCATCCAAAATGTCAAGCGGTGACCTCCTTTTGGAGCTAACCGAAAAAGACCAAGTGCCTAAGCTATCCCAACTAACCAGCATTGGAGAAACAGCTGTCATTTCAGTCCATCGCTCTCTAAACACCAGCAGGGGAGTAATCTCTGAGGAAGACTTCTTGGGCCTTAGTGACGAAGAGCTCCTCGAAGGTTTCCAAGACCAAAACGTCATCAAAGTCCAAAGAATTGTTATCCGTCGCAATAACCAGGAAGTGCCCACCAGACACGTAATACTAACCTTTGGAACATGTAAAATGCCCACCTCTCTTCAGGCTGGGTACTTAAAAATAAACGTCAGACCTTACATTTCCAACCCCAGACGCTGTTTCAAATGTCAAAGGTTCGGACACGCCTCGCACTCTTCCAGAGGCAAAGAAACATGCGCAAAATGCAGCGCAAATGACCACAAATCAGAAAACTGTTTATCCTCACCCCACTGTCTTAACTGTGACGGGGAACACCCAGCGTATTCCCGGTCATGCTCATGTTAGAAAAAAAAAAAAAGCAGTGATCGCTCTGACCGTCAAAGAAAAAATATCATTCAGTGAAGCGCGAACACTGCTATCATACCTTGTCCACAGAAGTTACGCTGATGTGACGCAGTCGGGGGCAGCGTCACAAAGGCCTCAGGAGTCGACCACTACCACACCCAGTGGTCCTGTGGTGACTCAAACCGCCCCCGTAAAAGAAGCAGCACCAGCTGCTCCATGCACATCAAAGGGCCCGCAGACTCCGGTCTTCCTGGGCCCTAAACTCAATAGAGTGCCGAGGCCTGAGATCAGTTTCTCAGCGCCTCACTCTTGATCTGCCAGCGCCTCAGACAAGGCAATGGAGATCGACCACAAAACTCGGGTGTCATTGACACTGAAGGACAAGCGCTCTCTCGAGCGTACCAAACAGGACAAGGACAAAGTCCCAGTAACCACAATAAGTAAGCGATAACCGTAATGGTTATCGTATTTCTCCCTATTTTTTTCTTAGTATTGTCACCTATCATCTTTTATACCGATAAATCCCCAGAAGTATATTTACTCAACTTTATTTTGCCATGGTTTTTATCGTACATTGGAACTGTAGAGGCTCAATTCATAACTTAGGTGACATAAAGGACAGCATTAACAAATTCTCACCAGTAGCCTTTTGCCTCCAAGAGACAAATCTTGGTGCAAAACACAGCCATTTCCTAAAAGGGTCAAAGTTGCCCGAAAGGACCGCGAACATTGCAACAGTCTTTCAGGAGGAGTAGCCATAGTGGTGCAGGGCAGCACTCCTACGCGAGATGTCCAAATAAACACATCTTTCGAGGCCGTAGCCGTCACCATCCTATCATACAAAACCATCACCATCTGCTCACTGTATATCCCACCTCACACCTTTTTCACCACCAAAAACCTAGAAAATCTAGTGGAACAGTTGCCAAAACCATTTATCTTAGTTGGGGATTTCAATGCTCATTCAACCCTTTGGGGTAGCGACAAAACTGACGCAAGAGGGCAAGCCGTGGAAGATTTCATTTTATCAAATGACATCTGCCTTCTTAATTCCGGGGCATTTACCTACTTTTCACCAACCTCACACACTTTTAGTTGCTTAGATCTCGCCATGTGTTCATCGTGTATATTGAATGATTTTAAATGGGACGTCGTCAACACGTCCTATGGTAGTGATCATCAACCCGGCATCATAAAACTCGTACCATCTTACCCAACTTTAACAAGCAGGTCACGCCGGTGCACGTTAAAGAACCCCAGGTGGTCGAAATTTCCGGAGCCCTCCACTACGGCGTCTCTCAATCATATAGTGGTTTTGGGACGTTAAACCCCACATATCAATCAATCAATCGGGCCACGCCTGTGGAAACTACAGCTCGCGAACAGGCCAGTTTTCACAGAAAGCGCTAAGCTTGATGAAGTTTTCTCATCGGAGCTTTCTGTTGAGGAACTAAACGAAGAGTTCGTCAAAGTTTTAATCTTAGCAGCAGAAAAAGCAATAGCGCAATCATGCGGCATCGTACGCAAGAAACTCAATCCTTGGTGGACAAACGAGTGTACTGATGCCAAAAAACAACAAAATAAGGCCTGGGGAATTCTACGAAGATACCCCACCTACACTAACCTCATCAACTTCAAACAGGCAAAAGCTAGAGCCCGATTAATTCGAAGACAGGCAGAAAAGGATTCATGGCAAAAATACATATCAATTAACAGTTCAGTCATATCTAAACACATCTAGGACCAGGTGAGGAAGTTCAAGGGAGAGCACTCCTCCTACACAATACCACTGCTTACATGTCTAGACACACAATCAACACTAGAAGACCAGGCCAACTTATTAAGAGAACACTTTTATAAGGTATCATGCTCAGCAAATTACACCAATACATTCCTGAAATACAAAGAAAATGCAGAAAGACAAAAGATTGCCTACTAGCAGTACCTCAAATAAAAGTTATAACCTTCCGCTTACGCTGCACCAATTAAACAGGGTACTTTCTGCTGGGAAAAAAAGGGCAACAGGGTCTGACCAGATACACTACGCAGTGTTGGCACACCTATCCCAAGCATCCGCGAAGGCACTTCTTCAATTCTTCAACAAAATATGGGACTCTGACATAATGCCTGAAGATTGGAAAAAAGCCGTAGTCATACCATTCCTAAAACCTGGTAAACCCCCAACAACCTCAAGTAGCTACAGGCCCATTGCATTAACAAGTTGCCTTGCAAAAACCTACGAAAGCATCATAAATATTAGACTTACCTTCACTCTGGAATCGGAGCACCTAACAGACGCACACCAGTGCGGATACAAAAGGGGCTGTCCCACCACTGATCACATTGTTAGGCTGGAACAAGAAATACGACAAGCATTTCTACACAAACAGTTCTGTCTCTGTCTTCTTTGACTTGGAGAAAGCATATGACACAACTTGGAGGTACGGAATTCTCAGAGATCTAGCTAACTTAGGGATTCGCGGAAGAATGCTGAACTGCTTACAGGATTTTTTTATCGAATAGAACTTTTCAAGTACGTTTGGGTACAGTACTATCACGAAAATTAGTCCAAGTAAATGGTGTACCACAGGGCCGCGTTTTGAGCACCACCCTGTTTATAGTGAAATCGAACTCCATCAACAGGGCTATACCCCGTACAGTCATGCACTCCATCTATGTTGGCGATCTCCAAATTGCATGCCGAGCCTTCAGCCTATCATCCTGCAAAAGGCAACTCCAAATTACAATAAATCGGCTTATGGAATGGGCCGACCAAAATGGTTTCCGCTGTTCAGCCCAAAAAACCACAGCTGTTCTCTTCACGCAAAAAAGAGAATTGTTCCCTGAACCCGCGCTCAAACTATACAACATCAACATGCCGGTAAAACAAGAACACAAACTTCTAGGAATCACATTCGACCGAAAACTAAACTTTCTGCCACACATAAACGCACTGAAAACTAAAGCAAACAGAGAACTCAACGTGCTCAAAGTACTCTCCCATAAACATTGGGGTTCCGATCGACTCTGCCTTATACGTATTTACCGATCTCTTGTACACAGCATTTTAGACTACGGATGCGTAGTCTACGACTCGGCGCGAAACTCGTACATCCGCCGCCTTGACCCTATCCACAACCTCGGTCTCCGTCTGTCAAGTGGTGCTTACAGAACATCACCTGTGCAAAGTCTATACGTAGAATGCAATGAGCCCCCTCTATGTGATCGAAGAGCATTACTAACCTTGTCATATGTTTTAGGAATAAGGTCATCACCTGAACACATCTGCTACGAAATCACCACAAAATTTGACTCACGCTCACACTACCTCAACAAACCGAACGTAATCAAACCACTTGTCCTACGTTTCGAGGAATACTGCCGCTTTTATACCATCCCTGATGGATCACTAGATGTCGCTATTAAACCACCAAGACTGCCGCCATGGTTCGACCTGTCGCAGCTATGCGAATTTTTACTAAGCCCTTTTTAACAAAAAAAGCACCCCACCAGAACACATAATCCAAGAATTTTATACACTTCAGCACGAATATAGGGATTACGAAGAATTTTACACAGATGGCTCAAAAACGGAGGACCACGTGGGTATTGGGATTGCGACGACGAAAAGTGCGATTTTTGTGAAAGTACCTCGTAGTTTTTTCATTTTTTCAGCTGAAGCTTATGCCTTGAGTGAAGCAGTCCGGAAAATCATCGCTGAAAAATACAAGAAAGCAATCATATACACCGACTCGCTAAGCACACTAAAAGCACTACATATAAAATCCGAATGTGAGCCAATAGTGGGCGACATTTTAAACATGGTATACTTAAACAGCCAGGCAGCCTGCATCCGTTTCTGTCCCGCAGGGGCGCCTGCGCAAGTAGGCGTTTGGTGTGTAGCGACACCACGGACCCGAGCTAACGGGGGAGTTTTGACCCCCTCCCACGCCTAGCCGTGCGTGGCTTTGCCGTGTCCGGGGAAAAGGGGATCCTGGGGGTTGAGCCGACGCTGGGTGATTGGACCGTTAAGGCCCCCCGGCAGAGGCAACACACCCCTTTGGCCCCGGCTTCACGTAGACGGCACCTCTGGGCTGACCCACCCAGGGGAAATCGGCAGTCGCCTTTTCCTATCTCTCTCTCCCTACATCTTCGTCTTTCTTACTTTTTTAGCTTTCCTGTCTACTTCTCTCTTCTGTTTACTTCCAATTTTCCTGGCGGCAAGGGTTAACCCTGTGCAAATAGCCTACCTTGGTCTAGGCGCATTGGGTTATAGTGGCGTTGTACGGCTGGCGTCTGCAGGTTTCAGCATCCGCAAACTTGTAGCGTCCCCTCGTTGGGCTCCGTGGTGGGTGGCCGCCAACGCTGCTGAACAACATACAATTAGCATGCATAAAGCATTCCCTTTACTCAGTGATCGTGCCTCCTCAAAGCGGGTACGCACCGAAGACATCAATTTTTTCAACCGGCCAAGACAATTGTTTCCTCATTTTCACGTTATACACTGCGAAAAAACTAACAAGCAAGCCAGAACTGTATCCGCCTTCGTAGTTTCTAGATGCTTAACCGAAACTCTCGGTGCCGGGTACAAGGTTACCAAAATGGCCAGTGGAGATCCACTCCTTGAAATACGTGACAAAGACCAATTCGATAAACTGAACACCATCACAACGTTTGGAGACACACCCATCAGTATTACGCCACACAGGTCCATGAACTCATCTCGCGGGGTCGTATCGGACGTAGATTTGCTTGAGCTGACGGAAGCTGAACTTCTGGAAGGATGGAAAAGCCAGAACGTGACAAACGTACAGCGTATTAAGATCAGAAGAGATCAAAAGGAAATCCCAACCAAACACTTAGTACTGACCTTTGCTTCGAGCGATTTGCCAGAAAATATTCAGACTGGGTACACAAAGACATCCGTGAGACCATATATTCCCAACCCCCGCCGTTGCTTCCAATGTCAGAGATATGGCCACGGCTCGCAAAGCTGTCGTGGCCGGAAAACTTGTGCTCTGTGTGGAGTCGTGGGCCATGCGTCCGACAACTGCGAAGCACCTGCACACTGTGTGAACTGTGGCGGTAATCACGCTGCGTACTCACGTTCCTGTTCTTTCTGGAAAAAAGAAAAAGAGATCATCACTTTGAAGATAAAAGAAAACATTACATTTAAAGAAGCGAGAAAAAGAGTCTCGCCATTTTATGGCCCCACATATGCTGATGCGGCACGCCAGGGGGCAGTGTCGCACCAGCCCTCGCCACTCCTTCGGCCTGCGCAGAGCGAGCCATTGGCTGTGGCGCCTGCCCCCAAGGCGGCAGTAGTTGAGTCTACTCCGCCTACTATTGAACAGAGACCAGAGACTCCAGGGTCCTCGGGTCTCAAGGCCTCACCTCGCCAGGCGAGGCCCAAGATTCGAAAAACCAGCTCGCATGAGCGGGCATCCAGTGCCTCCGAGGAGGCAATGGATACGGCGGCACCCTTGGTGCCAAAAGAGCGGCGCGGCTCTCTGGAGCGCTCCAAGAGAACTAAGAAGCTCATAACAGGGCCTGATAATAGCCCTGTTACTTGAGCTTGATCTTTCACCTTAAACAAGTCACTCCCTTAACGTACACACAGCACTACTTTACTTCCAATATGGAAACACAAATTATTCATTGGAACGTCAGAGGCCTGCTTAAAAACCTCGACGACGTCCAAGAGCTTTTATGCAAACACTCACCTCAAGTGCTGTGTGTACAGGAAACACACCTAAAATCCTCCAATACAAATTTTTTACGTGCTTACGTCATATACCGAAAGGACCGAGATGATGCTGTGGGGTCATCCGGTGGCGTAGCCATTATTGTTAACCAAGGAGTAGCGTGTACACATTTACCACTCCAGACATCCCTTGAGGCGGTGGCTGTTCGAGCGGTACTTTTAAACAAACTCGTCACCATTTGCTCTTTGTATGTACCTCCCCACCACCGTCTTGAAAGACGTGAATTTCAGTCTTTAATAGACGAACTGCCTGTACCCTATTTGCTTCTTGGCGACCTAAATGCACATAGTGGACTCTGGGGCGATTCTCGCTGTGATGCACGAGGTCGTCTCATTGAACAATTTCTCTTCTCTTCCGGTGCCTGTTTGTTGAATAGGAAAGAGCCAACATACTATAACATTGCCAACAAAACTTACTTGTCTATAGACCTCAGCATCGTATCGCCTTCACTCCTACCCCTACTGAAATGGAAAATCATAAATAATCTATATGGAAGTGACCATTTTCCTGTAGTGTTGAGTTCACAAACAACATATGAATGTCCTCTACAGGTTCCCAAATGGCTGATGAACAAAGCAGACTGGGAACAGTTCCACAACACTACACGTTTGAGTTGGACAGACATATGTAGGTTAGACATAGATGAAGCTGTGAAGTACTTCACAGCTTTTCTAACTGACGCAGCAGCCAGGTGCATACCACAAACATCTGGAATGCCCGGCAAACGACACGTCCCATGGTGGAACACGGAGTGTCGTAATGCGCGAAAGGAACAGAACAGGGCATGGAGATTGCTGTGCAACTCGCCAACAGCGGAAAATCTTGACACGTTCAAGAAAATAAAGTCTCAAGGAAGGAGAACGCGTCGGCAGGCCAGAAGAGAAAGCTGGCAGAAGTTTTTGTCGGGGATCAATTCATACACACAGGAGGCAAAAGTCTGGAACATGGTCGGTAGGATAGCAGGGAAACAAGTACACACACTTCCACTCGTAAACACTCAAGGTGATACCTTGGAAGATCAGGCAAACTTCCTCGGGGCACACTTTGAACGGGTATCCAGCTCGTCCCACTATACTGACACTTTCCAAAAATACAGAACAAGAATAGAAAAGCAGAAACTAGAACATAAATCCACTAGATACGAGGCATATAACCAAGCTTTCAGTCTAGCTGAGCTCCGGACATCTCTAAACTCCTGCAAAACTTCTGCCCCAGGTTCTGACCGTGTGGTGTATGAAATGTTAAAAAACCTACCAGCCGAAACACGCAAAACCTTACTTTGTTTATACAATGCTATCTGGTTTTCTGGCACTATCCCTACTTCCTGGAAAGAGGCGATTATTATTCCCATTTTGAAAGAGGGCAAGGACCCTTCTTTAGCTTCAAGTTATAGGCCTATTGCACTTACAAGCTGCTTGTGTAAAGTATTCGAAAAAATGATAAACTGCCGACTTCTACATATTCTTGAAACAAACAATTTGCTCGACCCATTTCAGTGCGGGTTTCGAGAAAGTAGATCCACCACAGACCACATTGTTCGTATCAAGGCACAGATAAGAGAGGCCTTCGTCCATAGACAATATTTTCTCTCTGTTTTCCTCGATATCGAAAAGGCGTATGATACAACATGGCGTTTCGGAATTCTAAGAGACCTGTCCCACCTTGGTGTGCGCGGAAGAATGTTTCATATAATCGAAAGTTACCTGTCAAACCGGACATTCCGTGTCCGTCTAGGCAGTGTGCTCTCCCAAACATTTGTCCAGGAAACAGGCGTGCCACAAGGTGGTGTGCTTAGTTGCACACTTTTTATCATCAAAATGAATTCTTTGCACTTGTCCATTCCCCGCATGATGTTCTATTGTACATATGTCGACGACGTTCAGCTTGGCTTCAAGTCATGCAACTTAGCCATGTGTGAGCGGCAGGTTCAGATGGGTTTAAATAAGGTCTCCAAATGGGCAGACGAAAACGGATTTCGACTTAACCCACAAAAAAGCACGTGTGTCTTGTTCTCTCGAAAGAGAGGCATGCACTCGGAACCTGACATTCGGCTGAACGGGCAACGTCTGTCCGTCAAAGCCGAGCATAAATTTTTAGGCTTAATCTTGGACAACAAGTTGACCTTCGTACCGCATATCAAGTATTTAAAAACAAAATGTTTAAAAGCCATGAATGTTATAAAAGTGTTGTCACGTACTACGTGGGGTAGTGATAGGCAATGCCTCATGAACCTCTATAGAAGCCTTATTCGTACCCGCTTAGATTATGGGGCCGTTGTCTATCAGTCTGCCACTCAAAGTGCCTTGAAGATGCTTGACCCCGTGCACCATTTGGGCATCCGCCTTTCTACGGGTGCTTTTCGCACCAGCCCCGTAGAAAGCCTTTATGTTGAGTCGAATGAGTGGTCGCTTCATCTGCAGAGAACTTACATGTCCTTTCTTTATTTCCTTAAGGTGAAAGCAGATAAGAAGCACCCCTCATACTCCACTATTATTGATTTGTCGAGCTCCATTCTGTTTCAAAACAGGCCTTCGATGAGGCAGCCCTTCTCAGTTCGCCTGAAAAGGCTAGCTGAGGAAACTGGAGTCTCACTTGAACATAGTTTAATGGCTCCTGTAGCATATCTGCCACCGTGGCAATGGCAGACTATAGACTGTGATGTGTCCTTTCTTGAAGTTACAAAACATGCGCCTATTGCCCATATCCGAACATACTTCCTGGAACTTCAACACAAATACACACGTCCTGAGTTCTTTACAGATGCCTCCAAGTCTAACTCCTCTGTGTCCTACGCTGCTGTCGGCCCATCCTTTTCGGATGCTGGCCCTCTACATCCAGGCACAAGTATCTTCACAGCGGAAGCCTACGCGATACTTGTGGCGGCTAAACACATCAAGCAATTACAAATACAAAAAGCAGTAATTTATACAGACTCCCTCAGTGTAGTAACGGCTCTGCACACTCTTAAAAAACACAAAAACCCAGTCCTTGTCTCACTTTACTCCATTTTATGCACACTATACACACTCAAACAACATGTTGTAGTGTGCTGGGTGCCAGGGCACCGTGAGATTCAAGGCAACGTGAGGGCGGATCAGCTCGCTGCATCCGTCCATGAGAGCACCGCCATTACATCCATATCAATCCCGGCCGTTGATCTTAAGCCGTCTCTCAAACGAAACCTCAGAGTATACTGGCAGAGCAAGTGGGATACACGCACACAAAACAAACTACACGTTATTAAGCCACACCTTGGTCATTGGCTGCCTGTATCGAAATCGCGTCATACTGAGGTAATACTAACGAGACTCAGGATAGGACACACATACACGACACACACACACCTTTTGTCCGGTGGCGATCCACCATTGTGTGACAGATGTGGTGAAGTATTGACAGTCCTTCACATTTTAATTGAGTGCAAACAATTGGACACTGTAAGAAAACAACACTTTCCATTACCCTACCGACAACATATACCTTTGCACCCTGCAATGTTCGTCGGTAGGGAACCGCTTTTTAGTCACAAATCATTGTTAGCGTTTTTTAAAGAAATTCATAGTTTTCACATCATATACCCGGGCATCCCGTAGCACGACCTCTCCAGAGAGGTTTTTGCTGCGGTGGTTACACAAGAAAGCACTTGCCTCACGGCCCTTGGACGCAAGGGTATGAACGAGTGAGGCACTTGTGCTAAGGCCATACATATCCACCATCGTCTTTTATTATCACCAACTTTTGTCATCTATTCACACCGCACACACCTTTCACGACATGGTCATGATTTTATTACTTGTATGTTTTTACCCACCTTACCGCGAGGAATTTTATGGCCCTTATACAGCCGCTTATCACAATCATTGTCCATGTTTTTAGTAAGATGAACTGGCGCTCTTTGGCCGTGAAATGGCCCTTGCGCCATAAAACATCGAACATCATCATGCATCCGTTTTTGCTGGGTCCCAAGTCATGTTGGGATACCCGGAAACGAAAAAGCGGATAAGTATGCTTCCCAGGCAGCCCATAAAGCAGTAACAAAAGTGAAAATTCCCCTTAAAGATATCAAGAGAACAATTCAGCTGGCTCTACCAGCAAAATGGCAAAAGAAATGGGACACCTGCACGAACAATAAGCTCCACCTGGTGAAACCCACACTCGGGGATTGGAAGACGGTTTATTGCAGTTGTATTATGCCGACTTCGCATTGGACACACACACTTGACTCACAACTTCTTACTCACAAAGGAAGAACAACCAACATATGAAAAATGCCAAGAAGCATTAACACTTATGCACATCCTAATCACATGTCCTACCATTGAAGCACAGAGACAAAAACATTTCAGCAAGCTATACAAACAACACGTACCTTTACACCCTGCTTTGTTCCTAGGAGATGACCCTCTAGTACCTCTGCCTGACTTGCTAAACTTTCTGAAAGAATGTCACCTGCTAAATAAGCTTTAAAATCTCATCTATTTAGTGTCCATTCCTGAAAGTCTTGTGTCTGGCGCAGCATAGCCTTAGCTGCTTTTGCGCCATAAAAACCAAATTAATCTAACCTAACCAAGCCATGCATAAAATGCCAACGGCATTCCAAAGGCTGCGCCATCTCTCCCCTACTGTTGCAGATAACTTTTTTTCTTGAAGCCTACGAGAAGGCATCAAGGGAAAAAAAAAGTTATCTGTGACGCTTGCTGCGCGCTTGCCGTTTCGGAGGTTGTCTTTTTTTTTTCATATTCTTCCACACGTTACTCGTAGAGGGCGCAGCATGCAGGCCAGGCTCGGTCTCTATCGTCGAGTCGAATTCGTTTGGTTGTTGTGTGTTCACGTTTGCTTGTATTCTATTTATATGCTTACAAGTGTAACCATTAGCCATGGATACAGTACACTGCTAGCCCTTAAACTACAATGTTTTTGATGTAGTAATGACTGTCTCAGTGGTGTATATGTACGTTACATGGGTTGTGCGTGGGAAAAAAGAGTTGACCTCCCACCCGACTGTGTTTTTTTGAGAGTGCTGGCAGTGGCTGTTGGCGTCGCGGCAGCTCGATTACTTGAGTGGAGAAACTAGTGCTTCAATGTGCAAATTTACTACAGTCGACTCTTGTTAATACGAAGTTCACGGGGACCGCGAAAACCTTGAATTAAGCGGAATTCCAATAAACCACAATGAACGAAAATTACATTTATTTCAAAGCAGTTTATGAAAAAAAAAACCTGCGATTGCCGTTTGCTTCTGTTTGCTGAATCTTGCAGCAGAAAGCAAGTTCCGCAGGCTGTATATGTGCCCGAGTGCTTCCTCGGCGTTGCTCTCAGCAGTGAAAAACCGCTGCGTGAGGGCAAGGCTTGCAGCTACAACAGCAGTCCGCGGTAGTGGCTCACTTGCGTCGTCGTCAACCTTAGTTTCGTAACTAGGCTCGCTGGGCAGAACCATCTCCACGATCTCAGCGTCCGACAGTGCACCACACGTTTCTACTGAACTGTCAGTGGCAATGTACTCCTCGAAAGGGACGTCGCCGAGAGCTGGCAGGAGACCATCAACGTCAAGCTCACTTGTGTCTTCTTCCCCCACTGTACAAGACACGTCGTCATCTACACCACTTGGAATGATGCCGCACGCCCTAAAGCAGCTCGCAATGGCTTCATCCTTTACGCGACCCCGCGCTCGCGCCAGCATGTGGACAGCACTGAGAGGGCTCACCTTATACTGACTTGCATTGTCCATACACAACAGCATCCGCTCAAAAAGATGCTTCCTGTACAGTACTTTCACGTTTTTGATGATTCCCTGGTCCACTGGTTGTAACACCGATGTAGTGTTTGTTCCCTGGCAGGTAGGCGACACGTATTGCCCTCAAGGACGGCACATTCATGTGTGCACAGCATTGGTCCACAAGGAGCAATACATTGCGTTTAGATAACGTGAACTTGCGATCCAATTATGTCAGCCAATCCTTGAATAGGTCTGCGGTCATCCACGCTTTCCTGTTAGACGCGTAGTCGACAGGTAGCGTTTTTACGTCCTTGACACATCTAGGCCTAGCAGCTTTGCCTATCACGAGCAGGCGACATTGCACAGTGCTCGTCATGTTCGCCGCTATCGGCACCGACACTCTTTCTTTGCTATGCTTCCCTCCAGCACAGTCATCGTCCTTAAAGGTCAGCGTCTTCTCTGGCAACATTCTGTAAAAAAGTGGTGTCTCGTCGGCATTGAAGATATCTTCCGGCCGATATACTCCCAAGTATTTGCGAAGCTGATTTTCCCTCCACGTATCGCATGTTTCAGCGTTGACGGCAGCCTCTTCCCCGTTAACGCTTTTTAACACCATATTGTGGCGCTGCTTGAACCGTGTGAGCCACCCATCGGACGAAGCAAAGTTCTCGATGCCTAGCATAATCGCAAGCGATGACGCTTTCGCTGCAACGATATCGCCGCTGAGAGCAAGTCTGTTGCTTCGAGCCTTTCGAATCCTCTAACTCCGGGTGGGCGCCGGTGCGCAATCTCTTGCGAGACATCTTGAACTGGTCATTTTCGAATGCGTACAGTACCGAGCGCTTGTTCTTCAGGCTGTTAGACAGGGTATTAGGCTTGATGCCGTATTTCTGCGCAATATCTTGCTTGGCGGTGCCTCATTGTTCAACTTCTTTCAAAATTTTGACTTTCGTCGCCAAGTCAAGCGTCTGATAAGGCCCGCGAGTTGCCATAGTAAATGCACGTGGAGCTTCGTCGCACGTGGAAACGCTGAGTTGGCACACGACCGTAACGAGATCAACAATGAGGCCCGGAACAGGAACCGCCGGAGCAGCCGCTTCGTGATCTGGGGCGCTGCATGCAACTGCGATGCCATCAGCTGACGCTTCCTCCGTGTGACGCTTTGAGCTGCGGCGCTGTGGTCAACTGTGATGCCCTTGGGTGCCGGTCGGACACGCATTGTTTTTGAGCACTTCGAAACTGGAAATTTAACAAACATTACGATTTCCTCCGGGAATTCGATTGAAAATAAATTCGAATTAACCAAAATTTCAGACCTCTAGCTTCCAATTACCGGGAATTTCTTCCTGTTGAACTGCACGCAAAACTGACGGGACTCCCACTCCACTTCCAATTAACCGATAATTCCAATTAAGCGACTTCGAGTCAACTGTATAAACATTATTGCATGCTGTGTCTACATACTTTTTTGCTTCAGATACGTCTCGCGATTCGCCCCGCTTGTCAACTTTCGGTCAATGTGCGTGCCACAATTGTGTTATTAGCGCTGTGGCTGTGGTGGTTACTATTACTCTGGATTTTGCATACTATTTTCACAAAGGTGAGGGAGAGTGTTAGTACTTACCTGCTGTGCACAGCTGTTACTAGAAGTGCTTTTTGTCTTGAGTTTCGCACAACAAAGGAGAATCATGTGGACAAGAGAGGCATACTGCACGCGTGCATAATTCCGTCCTAACTTTCAGTGCCATGGGCAATTCAAAACGCATGCGATTGTGAATTCAGTTTAATTGACAGAAGTCATTGGTTTACTTTTTCAAAAAGTAGTTCTGTTGATGTTTAAAGAAGGAGGAGGATTGAAAGAGGAAGGACAAGGAGTTTAGCCAGTTCTCAGACCGGCTGGATACCCTGTACGGGGGAGGGGGTAAGGGAGATAAAAGATGAGAGAAGAGACGAAAAAAAAGGCAAGGAAAGGTCATCAGACGATCCACGACGCTGCTTACAGTCTGTCTCGAGACCACTTGCCCGCAGAAAGGGCAACAACGCTCTCAATGCCTTTGCGTGCAGAGGATGGTCTCGGCCAGTGTCCTAATACCCTTTCTTCCGACAATTGGCGATTGGCTAGTCAATCTAAAGCATTCGACAGTTTTTTCTTGGCACGCTGAAGCGAGGACACTCGCAGAGAAGATGAGAGAAAGTCTGCGCAGCCACAGTTGTCACATGTCGGGCTGCTGGCCATTCCGTTCGAAACGAATAAGCATTCGTAAAGGCCACTCCAGTCCACAGACGGCGCAAAAGTGTCTCCTCAGCTCTGGTTATTCCTGATGGAAGATGGAGCTGTAGGTGTGGGTCCAAATTATGAAGGCGGTCGTTGGTGAATGCCGGCGAATTCCACTGAGCGAGTGTCAGTTCTCGTGCAAGTGATCGAAGCCTTGCAGTGGTGTCGGTTCTTTATAATGGTATAGCTGCACAAGGGGCATCATCATGACCAGATCGGGCTGCTTCATCTGCGCGGTTGTTTCCATCGATGCTGCAGTGGTCCGGTGTCCATTGATACGCCATGTCATGTTGTTTCTCTATAGCCCGGGGATGAATCTGCCTTATTTCAGCAGCCAGCTGTTCATTTGGTTCATGACGATATGGCGAGGCAATGCCCTGGAGGGCTGCTTTGGAGTCAGAAAAGATTGACCATGCTGTTGCGGTTCTTCAACTAGGAACTCCAGAGCGGCACGAATGGCAGCGAGTTCTGCTGCCGCGGATGATGTCAGATGCGAGGTCCTGAACTTTATCGTGATGGATTTCTCCGGAATTACCACTGCGCCTGTTGAACTTGTTGAAGTGACCGACCCATCCGTGTAAATGTGAAGGCGTCCACTGTGTCCCTCATGCAGAAACAGTAATGTTGTTTGCTTTAGGGCCAAATTTGACAAATTTTTCTTATTTTGCATTCCGGGGATGGTTGTCAGGGCTTCCAGTGGATGTAGACACCACAATGGTAACGACGGTCTTTCTGCGTGCGTGAAGTTCGTGGGAATCACCGTGCGATGTGGGGCGATAATAGAGCAGAACGCAGAGCGTGGCCTGGAAGTTGGAAGGGAGGCGAGGTGATGCGATTGAATCCGGGTGGCATGTCTTATGTGCGTTTTTAAAGCATCGACACGAATGTAGGTGGTGATAGGGTGTTCATAAGCGATTGCGACAGTTGCTGCTGAGGATGCGCATCTCGGAAGCCCGAGGCATATTCTTAGCGCTTGAGCTTGTAATGACTGGAGGACGCGTACGTTTGTTATGCGGGCCTTGCCACGCACAGGGAGGCTGTAGCGCATGAAGCCAAGAAAAAGTGCAGCATACAGTTGAAGCATGGCTCGTACAGATGCACCCCATGATTTTCCCGCAAGAAACCTTAGGACGTGGGTGATCATGGTCAGTTTCTTCTTTATGTGAGCGATATGAAGGCTCCAAGACAAGTCACGATCTAATATTACTCCCAGGAAAGGGTGGGTCTTTTGATAGCTGATCGTGTGTCCATCAATTCTGATGCGGTATGGCGTCATTGTCTTGCACGTAAACGCAACCAGTTCCCGCAGGGGCGCCTGCGCAGGTAGGCGTTTGGTGTGTAGCGACACCACGGACCCGAGCTAACGGGGGAGTTTCTACTCCCTCCCACGCCTAGCCGTGCGTGGCTTTGCCGTGTCCGGGGAAAAGGGGATCCTGGGGGTTGAGCTGACGCTGGGTGATTGGACCTTTAAGGCCCCCTGGCAGAGGCAACACACCCCTTTGGCCCCGGCTTCACGTAGACGGCACCCCTGGGCTGACCCACCCAGGGGAAATCGGCAGTCGCCTTTTCCTATCTCTCTCTCCCTACATCTTCGTCTTTCTTACTTTTTTAGCTTTCCTGTCTACTTCTCTCTTCTGCTTACTTCCAATTTTCTCGGCGGCAAGGGTTAACCCTGTGCAAATAGCCTACCTTGGCCTATGCGCATTGGGTTATAGCAGGGTTGTACGGCTGACGTCTGCAAGCTTTTAGCATCCGCAAACTTGCAGCGTCCCCTCGTTGGGTTCCGTGGTGGGTGGCCGCCAACGCTGCTGAACAACGTACAATTAGCATGCAGAAAGCATTTCCTTCACTTAGTGATCGTGCCTCCTCAAAGCGGGTACGCACCGAAGACATCAATTTTTCCATCCGGCCAAGACAAGTGTTTCCTCATTTTCACGTTATACACTGTGAAAAAACTAACAAGCAAGCCAGAACTGTATCCCCCTTCGTAGTTTCTAGATGCTTAACCGAAACTCTCGGTGCCGGGTACAAGGTTACCAAAATGGCCAGTGGAGATCTACTCCTTGAAATACGTGACAAAGACCAATTCGATAAACTGAACACCATCACAACGTTTGGAGACACACCCATCAGTATTACGCCACACAGGTCCATGAACTCATCTCGCGGGGTCGTATCGGACGTAGATTTGCTTGAGCTGACGGAAGCTGAACTTCTGGAAGGATGGAAGAGCCAGAACGTGACAAACGTACAGCGTATTAAGATCAGAAGAGATCAAAAGGAAATCCCAACCAAACACTTAGTACTGACCTTTGCTTCGAGCGATTTGCCGGAAACCATTCAGACTGGGTATACAAAGACATCCGTGAGGCCATATATTCCCAACCCCCGCCGTTGCTTCCAATGTCAGAGATATGGCCACGGCTCGCAAAGCTGTCGTGGCCGGAAAACTTGTGCTCTATGTGGAGTCGTGGGCCATGCCTCCGACAACTGCGAAGCACCTGCACACTGCGTGAACTGTGGTGGTAATCATGCCGCGTACTCGCGTTCCTGTTCTTTTTGGAAAAAAGAAAAAGAGATAATCACTCTAAAGATAAAAGAAAACATTACATTTAAAGAAGCAAGAAAAAGAGTCTCGCCATTTTATGGCCCCACATATGCTGATGCGGCGCGCCAGAGGGCATTGTCGCACCAGCCCTCGCCACTCCTTCGGCACGCGCATACCGAGCCGGAGGTTGTGGCACCTGCCCCCAAGGCGGTTGTAGCCCAGGCTACACCGCCTACTCCCAAACAGAGACCGGAGACTCCAGAGTCCTCGGGTCTCAAGGCCTCACCTCACCAGGCGAGGCCCGAAATTCGAACTAGCAGCCCGCACGTGCGGGCATCCAGTGCCTCCGAGGAGGCAATGGATACGTCGGTACCCTTGGTGCCGAAAGAGCGGCGTGGCTCCTTGGAGCGCGTCAAGAAAACAAAAAAGCCGATTACAGGGCCTGGTGACGGCCCTGTTAAGTGAACTCAAACTCCCTGTCTAAACAGCCACTCGCTTTTCGTACACACAGCACTATTTTACATTCACCATGAACACTCAAATTATACAATGGAACGTCAGGGGCCTTCTCAGAAACCTTGACGACATCCAAGAGCTCTTACACGAACACTCACCAAAAGTGCTGTGTGTACAAGAAACACACCTTAATTCAAAATACACAAACTTTCTTCGTAAATACGTTATTTTCTGAAAGGACCGTGTTGATGCTATGACATCATCCGGAGGTGTTGCCATCATAGTGAATCAAGGAATTGCATGCACACACTTCCAACTCCAAACATCCCTTGAGGCAGTGGCTGTTCGAGCGGTTCTTTTTGATAAAATAATCACAATCTGCACTATTTACATCCCTCCTAGCTATCAGCTGCAAAAACGTGATTTACACTCTTTAATTGATGAACTTCCGGAGCCTTATGTTCTCCTTGGAGACTTCAATGCGCATAGCAGGCTATGGGGAGACTCTCGTTGCGACGCGCGAGGTCGACTGATTGAGCAATTCCTTCTCTCGTCGAACGCATGTCTCCTAAATAGAAAAGAACCAACCTATTATAATCTCGCACATAACACCTATTCCTCCATAGACCTAAGCATAGTGTCTCCATCTCTTGTGCCTCTACTCCAGTGGAAAGTCGTCAGTAATCTGTACGGAAGTGACCACTTTCCCGTAGTTTTCAGCACAACTACAGCAACTGAGTGCACACCCCGTGTTCCCAAATGGCTCATAAACAGAGCCGACTGGGAACGGTTCCATACCATCGCTCGTATAGATTGGAGTGACATATGTACTTTAAGCATTGATGTTGCTGTCGACTACTTCACAGCATTTTTGATTGATGCTGCAACAAAATGCATCCCACAAACAAATGGACACCCTGGAAAACGGCGTGTGCCATGGTGGAACTCTGAATGCCGAAACGCGCGCAAACAGCAAAACAGAGCTTGGAGGCTGCTTCGGAACTCACCGACAGCCGAAAACCTTGACACCTTCAAGAAAATAAAGTCTCAAGGCAGGAGAACGCGTCGGCAGGCCAGAAGAGAAAGCTGGCAGAAGTTTTTGTCAGGGATCAATTCATACACACAGGAAGCTAAAGTCTGGAACATGGTCGGTAGCATAGCAGGAAAACAAGTACACACACTTCCACTCGTAAACACTCAGGGTGACACCTTGGAAGATCAGGCAAACTTCCTCGGTGCACACTTCGAACAGGTGTCCAGCTCATCCCACTATACTGACACTTTCCAAAAATACAGAACAAGAATAGAAAAGCAGAAACTCGAACACAAATGCACTAGATACGAGGCATATAATCAAGCGTTCAGTCTAGCTGAGCTGCGAATGTCTCTAAACTCCTGCAGTACTTCTGCCCCAGGTTCTGACCGTGTCGTTTATGAAATGGTAAAAAACCTACCGATCGAAACACGAAAAACCTTACTTTGTTTGTACAATGCTATCTGGTTTTCTGGCACTATCCCTAACTCCTGGAAAGAGGCTATTATAATTCCCATTTTGAAAGAGGGCAAGGACCCTTCTTTACCTTCGAGTTATAGGCCTATTGCACTCACAAGCTGCTTGTGCAAAATCTTCGAAAAAATGGTAAACTGCAGACTTGTACATTTCCTTGAAACAAACAATTTGCTCGACCCATTTCAGTGCGGGTTTCGAGAAAGTAGATCTACCACAGACCACCTTGTTCATATCGAGGCACAGATCAGGGACGCCTTCGTCCATAAACAATATTTTCTCTCTGTATTCCTCGATATCGAAAAGGCTTACGATACTACATGGCGTTTCGGAATTCTAAGAGACCTGTCCCACCTTGGCGTGCGTGGAAGAATGTTCCACACAATCGAAAGTTACCTGTCAAACCGGACATTCCGTGTCCGAGTGGGCACGGCTCTTTCCCAAACATTCATCCAGGAAACAGGCGTGCCACAAGGTGGTGTACTTAGCTGCACACTTTTTCTCATCAAGATGAATTCCTTGCACTTGTCCATCCCCCGCAATATGTTTTATTGTACATATGTCGACGACGTCCAGCTTGGCTTTAGATCTTGCAACCTGGTAATGTGTGAGCGACAGGTTCAGTTAGGTTTAAACAAGGTCTCCAAATGGGCAGAGGAAAACGGATTCCGACTGAACCCACTAAAGAGCACGTGTGTCTTGTTCTCCCGAATAAGAGGCATGCACTCAGAACCTGACATTGCATTGAACGGTCAACGTCTGTCAGTCAATGTGGAGCATAAATTCTTAGGATTAATCTAGGACAACAAGTTGACCTTTGTACCGCACATCAAGTATCTAAAAACAAAATGTTTAAAAGCTATGGATGTTTTAAAAGTGTTGTCACGTACTACGATGGGTAGTGACAGGCAATGTCTCATGAATCTGTATCGAAGCCTCATTCGCACCCACTTAGATTATGGGGCCATTGTTTATCAGTCTGCAGCACAAAGTGCTTTGAAGATGCTGCACCCCGTGCACCATTTGGGCATCCGCCTTTCTACGGGTGCTTTTCGCACCAGCCCCGTAGAAAGCCTTTATGTTGAGTCGAATGAGTGGTCGCTTCATCTGCAGAGAACTTACATGTCCTTTGTTTATTTCCTTAAGGTGAAAGCAGATAAGAAGCACCCCTCATACTCCACTATTATTGATTTGTCGAGCTCCATTCTGTTTCAAAAGAGGCCTTCGATGAGGCAGCCCTTCTAAGTTCGCCTGAAAAGTCTAGCTGAGGAAACTGGAGTCTCACTTGAACATAGTTTAATGGCTCCTGTAGCATATATGCCACCGTGGCAGTGGCAGACTATAGACTGTGATGTGTCCTTTCTTGAAGTTACAAAACATGCGCCTATTGCCCATATCCGAACATACTTCCTGGAACTTCAACACAAATACACACGTCCTGAGTTCTTTACAGATGCCTCCAAGTCTAACTCCTCTGTGTCCTACGCTGCTGTCGGCCCATCCTTTTCGGATGCTGGCCCTCTACATCCAGGCACAAGTATCTTCACAGCGGAAGCCTACGCGATACTTGTGGCGGCTAAACACATCAAGCAATTACAAATACAAAAAGCAGTAATTTATACAGACTCCCTCAGTGTAGTAACGGCTCTGCACAGTCTTAAAAAACAAAAAAAAAACCCGGTCCTTGTCTCACTTTACTCCATTTTGTGCACACTCTACACATTCAAACAACATGTTGTAGTGTGCTGGGTGCCAGGGCACCGCGAGATTCAAGGCAACGTGAGGGCTGATCAAATCGCTGCATCCGTCCACAAAAGCACTGCCCCTACACCCATATCAATCCCGGCCCTTGATCTTAAGCCGTCTCTCAAACGAAACCTCAGGGAATACTGGCAGCGCAAGTGGGATACACACACACAAAACAAACTACACATTATTAAGCCACACCTTGGTCATTGGCTGCCAGTATCAAAATCGCGTCATACAGAGGTAATACTAAAGAGACTCAGGATAGGACACACATACAGGACACACACATATCTTTTGTCCGGTGGCGATCCACCATTGTGTGACAGATGTGGTGAAGCATTAACAGTCCTTCACATGTTAATTCAGTGCAAACACTTAGAAACTCTAAGAAAACAGCATTTTCCATTACCCTACCGACAACATATACCTTTACACCTTGCAATGTTTGTTGGTAGGGAACCGCTTTTTAGTCATAAATCATTGTTAGCGTTTTTAAAAGATATTAATAATTTTCATATCATATACCCGGGCATCCCGTAGCACGACCTCTCCAGGGAGGTTTTTGCTGCGGTGGCTACACAGGAAAGCACTCGCCTCACGGCCCTTGGACGCAAGGGTATGAACTAGTGAGGTACTTGTGCTCATGCCATACATGTCCACCATCGTTTTACATTATCACCAACTTTTGTCACCTATTCGCACCACACACACCTTTCACGGCATGGTCATGATTTTATTACTTGTATGTTTTTACCCGCCTTACTGCGAGGAGTTTTATGGCCCTTATACAGCCGCTAATCACAATCATTGTCCACATTCCTTGTCCCATGAACTGGCGCTCTTTGGCCATCAAATGGCCCTTGCACCAAACAACACCATATATCATCATCAAGCTATATTTCAGGCTTGAGCACAAGTTCACAATCCAATTACAGATCAAGAATCTGTGAAGATGCAAGATTGGTTGGTCTGATAAGCTTTTATTTTCCAGTTTTCTGGACAACATAGGACCAACAGTGTCTCCCCGCAGGGGCGCCTGATAAAGCAGGCGTTTGGTGTGTAGCGACACCACGGACCCGAGCTAACGGGGGAGTTTCTACTCCCTCCCACGCCTAGCCGTGCGTGGCTTTGCCGTGTCCGGGGAAAAGGGGATCCTGGGGGTTGAGCTGACGCTGGGTGATTGGACCTTTAAGGCCCCCCGGCAGAGGCAACACACCCCTTTGGCCCCGGCTTCACGTAGACGGCACCCCTGGGCTGACCCACCCAGGGGAAATCGGCAGTCGCCTTTTCCTATCTCTCTCTCCCTACATCTTCGTCTTTATCTCTTACTGTTTATCTGTCCTGTCTTCTACTCTCTTCTGTTTACTTCCAAACTTCCTGGTGGCGAGGGTTAACCCTGTGCAAATAGCCTACCTTGGTCTAGGCGCATTGGGTTATAGTTGCGTTGTACGGCTGGCGTCTGCAGGTTTTAGCATCCACAAACTTGTAGCGTCCCCTTGTTGGGCTCCGTGGTGGGTGGCCGCCAACGCTTCTGAAGAAAATTAAACTGGCATGCATAAAGCATTTCCCCCATTAAGTGATCGTACCGCCTTAAAGCGTGTACGCACCGAAGACTTAGGCTTTTTCAACCAATCAATTGAAAACTTCCCCCATTTTCATGTTATACATAGTGAAATAAGCAGCAAGCAAGCCAGAACCGTATCACCCTTTGTAGTAGCCAGATGTCTCACAGAAACTCTTGGAGCCGGGTACAAAGTTACCAAAATGGCCAGCGGAGACCTCCTCCTTGAAGTCCGAGGAAAAGAACAGTTCGAAAAGCTACAGAATCTTTCAACTTTTGGTGACACTCCCATCACTGTAACGCCACACAGATCCATGAACACAACCCGTGGAGTAGTATCTGATGCTGATTTGCTCAGCTTGACTGAAGAGGAACTTCTGGAGGGGTGGAAGAGTCAGAATGTGACCAATGTACAAAGGATCACCATTAGAAGACAACAAGGCAACACCAACAAAACACCTAATACTCACGTTCGCTTCCAGTAAACTCCCAGAAAGTATTCAAACAGGCTACACTAAGACGTCGATCAGACCATACATACCTAACCCACGTCGTTGTTTCAAAGGCCAGAAGTATGGCCACGGCTCACAAAGCTGTCGTGGTCACCAAACTTGTGCACAATGTGGAGTGTCAGGCTACAACTCTGACAATTGCGAAGAACCATCACACTGTGTGAACTGTGGCGGAAATCATGCCGCATACTCACGGTCTTGCTCATTTTGGAAAAAAGAAAAAGAAATTATCACATTGAAAATTAAAGAAAATATTACATTTAAGGAAGCAAGACGAAGAGTGTCGCCATTTTATGGCGCTACATATGCTGATGCGGCGCGTCAGGGGGCAACGCCGCAGCAGCCCTCGTCACTCCTTCGGCCAGCGCAGAGCGAGCCGACGGCTGTGGCACCTGCCCCCAAGGCGGCAGTAGTTCAGTCTACTCCGCCGCCTAGCGAATTGAGGCCGGAGACTCCAGGGTCCTCTGGTCTCAAGGCCTCCCCACACCAGGCGAGGCCTAAAATCCGAACCACCAGCTCGCATGTGCGGGCAACCAGTGCCTCTGCGGAGGCAATGGATACAACGGTACCCTTGGTACCAAAAGAGCGGCGCGCCTCCTTGGAGCGCGTTAAGAAAAATAAAAAACCAATAACGGGGCCGGACGACCGTCCTGCCACCTGAATTATTGACCTCACTCCAACACAGGATACTCTTTGTACACACAGCAGCATCTCTCTTGTTTAAATATGCAGACAGAAATATTACAGTGGAACATCCGAGGCCTTCTTCGAAACCTCGATGACTTACAAGAACTCCTCCATGAACACAATCCAAGAGTGCTGTGTGTACAGGAGACACACTTAAAACGAACTAACACAAACTTTTTACGTAACTATATAATCTTCCGAAAGGATAGAGATGATGCCATGCTACCATCCGGTGGTGTAGCGGTTATAGTAAGTCAAGGTATAGCATGCACACAATTACCCCTTCAAACTTCCCTCGAGGCGGTGGCTGTCCGAGCAGTTATTCTAAACAAACTTGTCACTGTTTGCTCTTTGTACATACCTCCGCACCACCGTCTCGAAAAACTTCAATTCCAGTCTTTAATCGACGAACTACCTGAACCTTATCTGGTCCTTGGGGACCTGAACGCACATAATGGTCTGTGGGGTGACTCTCGCTGTGATGCCCGAGGTCGTCTCATTGAAAAATTCCTCCTTTCATCGGGTGCTTGTCTGTTGAATAGGAAAGAGGCAACATACTATAACCTTGCCAACAAAACTTACTCTTCCATAGACCTCAGTATCGCATCTCCTTCACTTGTACCATTACTTCAGTGGAAAGTCATAAATAATCCATACGGAAGTGACCATTTCCCTTTAGTTTTGAGTACACCAATAACAAATGAATGTCCTCCACATGTTCCCAAATGGCTGGTAAACAAAGCCAACTGGGAACGATTTCAAAAGCTTACTCACCTAAATTGGACTGACATATGCGGGTTAGGCATAGATGAAGCTGTGCAGTACTTCACGGCTTTTCTTACTGACGCAGCAACCAAGTGCATTCCACAAACATCTGGACTGCCCGGCAAACGACGCGTTCCGTGGTGGAACACTGAGTGCCAGAATGCGCGAAAGGAACAGAACAGGGCATGGAGGTTGCTGCGGAACTCGCCGACAGCGGAAAACCTTGAGAGCTTTAGAAAAATAAAATCTCGAGGCAGGAGAACGCGTCGGCAGGCCAGAAAAGAAAGCTGGCACAAGTTTTTATCAGGGATAAATTCATATACACAAGAGGCTAAAGTCTGGAACATGGTTCGTAGGGTAGCAGGAAGACAAGTACACTCACTCCCACTCGTAAACACACAAGGTGATAGCCTGGAAGATCAAGCGAACTTCCTCGGTGCACACTACGAGCAGGTGTCTAGCTCGTCACACTACACTGAAGCTTTTCAAAGACACAAAGCAAAGATAGAAAAGTAGAAACTAGAATCCAAGTGCACAAATTACGAGGAATACAACCAACCTTTCAACTTAGCTGAGCTACAAACATCACTAAACTCTTGCAATAATTCCGCTCCAGGCTACGACCGTGTCATATATGAAATGTTGAAAAACTTGCCGCTCGAAACGCGAAAAACTTTACTCTCTCTATACAATGCTATCTGGCTTTCAGGTACCATCCCTGCTTCTTGGAAAGAGGCTATTGGTATCCCTATTTTGAAACAGGGCAAGGACCCTTCCTCAGTTTCAAGTTACAGGCCCATTGCACTAACCAGCTGCGTTTGTAAACTTTTTGAAAAAATGATAAACCGCCGACTTTTACATTTCCTTGAAACACACCATCTGCTCGACCAATTTCAGTGTGGGTTTCGGGAGGGTAGATCCACCACCGACCATCTGGTGCGTATCGAGGCACAGATCCGAGACGCTTTTGTCCACAAACAATACTTCCTCTCAGTGTTTCTCGACATCGAGAAGGCTTACGACACAACATGGCGTTTTGGGATATTAAGAGACTTGTCTCACCTGGGTGTGCGCGGTAGAATGCTTTCCATAATCGAGAGTTACTTGTCCAATCGGAAATTCCGCGTCCGTGTGGGCAGTACTCTCTCCCAAATATTTGTGCAAGAAACGGGAGTACCGCAAGGTGGTGTACTTAGTTGTACACTTTTTATTATAAAAATGAATTCCTTGCACCTGTCCATCCCCCGCAACATGTTCTATTCCACATATGTCGATGACGTCCAGCTTGGCTTTAAGTCATGCAACCTAGCAATGTGTGAGCGACAGGTTCAGTTAGGTTTAAACAAGGTCTCCAAATGGGCAGAGGAAAACGGATTCCGGCTGAACCCAGGAAAAAGCACGTGTGTCTTTTTCTCTCGAAAGAGAGGCATGCACTCAGAACCCGACATTGAACTGAACGGCCAACGTCTGTCTGTGAATGCGGAGCATAAATTCCTAGGCTTAATCTTGGACAACAAGTTGACCTTCGTACCACACATAAAGTATTTAAAAACAAAATGTTTAAAAGCCATGAATGTTATAAAAGTGTTGTCACGTACAACGTGGGGTAGTGATAGGCAATGCCTCATGAACCTCTATAGAAGCCTTATTCGTACCCGCTTAGATTATGGGGCCGTTGTCTATCAGTCTGCCACTCAAAGTGCCTTGAAAATGCTGGACCCCGTGCACCATCTGGGCATCCGCCTTTCTACGGGTGCTTTTCGCACCAGCCCCGTAGAAAGCCTTTACGTTGAGTCAAATGAGTGGTCGCTTCATCTGCAAAGAACCTACATGTCCTTTGTATATTTCCTTAAGGTGAAAGCAGACAAGAGGCACCCCTCATACTCTACTATTAATGACTTGGCGAGCTCCATTCTTTTTCAAAATAGGCCTTCAATGAGGCAGCCCTTCTCAGTTTGCCTGAAGGGTCTAGCTGAGGACACTGGAGTGTCACTTGAACACAGTTTAATGGCTCCTGTAGCATACCCGCCACCGTGGCAGTGGCAGACTATAGACTGCGATGTGTCTTTCCTAGAGGTTACAAAACATGCACCTATTGCCCATATCCGAACACACTTTCTGGAACTTCAACACAAATACACACGTCCTGAGTTCTTCACAGATGCCTCCAAGACTAACTCCTCTGTGTCCTACGCTGCTGTCGGCCCATCCTTTTCGGATGCTGGCCCTCTACATCCACGCACAAGTATCTTCACAGCGGAAGCTTACGCGATACTGGTGGCAGCTAAACACATCAAACAATTACAAATACAAAAAGCAGTAATTTATACAGACTCCCTCAGTGTGGTAACGGCTCTGCACAGTCTTAAAAAACAAAAAAACCCAGTCCTTGTCTCACTTTACTCTATTTTGTGCACACTCTACACACACAAACAACATGTTGTAGTGTGCTGGGTGCCAGGGCACCGTGAGATCCAAGGCAACGTGAGGGCGGATCAGCTCGCTGCATCCGTCCATGAGAGCACCGCCATTACATCCATATCAATCCCGGCCCTTGATCTTAAGCCGTCTCTCAAACTAAACCTCAGGAACTACTGGCAGAGCAAGTGGGATACACACACACAAAACAAACTACACGTTATCAAGCCACACCTTGGCCATTAGCCACCAGTATCAAAATCACGTCTAACAGAGGTAACACTAACAAGACTCAGGATAGGGCACACATACACGACACACACACATCTTTTATCCGGTGGGGACCCACCATTGTGTGATAAATGTGGTGAGGCTTTAACAGTTCTTCACATTTTAATTGAGTGCAAAGAATTGGACACTGTATGAAAACAACACTTTCCATTACCCTACCGACAACATATACCTTTACACCCTGCAATGTTCGTCGGTAGGGAACCGCTTTTTAGTCACAAATCATTGTTAGCGTTTTTTAAAGAAATTCATAGTTTTCACATCATACACCCGGGCATCCCGTAGCATGACCTCTCCAGAGAGGTTTTTGCTGCGGTGGTTACACAAGAAAGCACTTGCCTCACGGCCCTTGGACGCAAGGGTATGAACGAGTGAGGCACTTGTGCTAATGCCATAAATATCCACCATCGTCTTTTATTATCACCAACTTTTGTCATCTATTCACACCGCACACACCTTTCACGACATGGTCATGATTTTATTACTTGTATGTTTTTACCCGCCTTACCGCGAGGAATTTTATGGCCCTTATACAGCCGCTTATCGCAATCATTGTCCATGTTTTTAGTAAGATGAATTGGCGCTCTTTGGCCGTGAAATGGCCCTTGCGCCATAAAACATCAAACATCATCATCATCAAATCGCTGCATCCGTCCACAAAAGCACTGCCCCTACACCCATATCAATCCCGGCCCTTGATCTTAAGCCGTCTCTCAAACGAAACCTCAGGGAATACTGGCAGCGCAAGTGGGATACACACACACAAAACAAACTACACATTATTAAGGCACACCTTGGTCATTGGCTGCCAGTATCAAAATCGCGTCATACAGAGGTAATACTAAAGAGACTCAGGATAGGACACACATACAGGACACACACATATCTTTTGTCCGGTGGCGATCCACCATTGTGTGACAGATGTGGTGAAGCATTAACAGTCCTTCACATGTTAATTCAGTGCAAACACTTAGAAACTCTAAGAAAACAGCATTTTCCATTACCCTACCGACAACATATACCTTTACACCTTGCAATGTTTGTTGGTAGGGAACCGCTTTTTAGTCATAAATCATTGTTAGCGTTTTTAAAAGATATTAATAATTTTCATATCATATACCCGGGCATCCCGTAGCACGACCTCTCCAGGGAGGTTTTTGCTGCGGTGGCTACACAGGAAAGCACTCGCCTCACGGCCCTTGGACGCAAGGGTATGAACTAGTGAGGTACTTGTGCTCATGCCATACATGTCCACCATCGTTTTACATTATCACCAACTTTTGTCACCTATTCGCACCACACACACCTTTCACGGCATGGTCATCATTTTATTACTTGTATGTTTTTACCCGCCTTACTGCGAGGAATTTTATGGCCCTTATACAGCCACTAATCACAATCATTGTCCACATTCCTTGTCCCATGAACTGGCGCTCTTTGGCCATCAAATGGCCCTTGCACCAAACAACACCATATATCATCATCAAGCTATATTTCAGGCTTGAGCACAAGTTCACAATCCAATTACAGATCAAGAATCTGGGAAGATGCAAGATTGGTTGGTCTGATAAGCTTTTATTTTCCAGTTTTCTGGACAACATAGGACCAACAGTGTCTCCCCGCAGGGGCGCCTGATAAAGCAGGCGTTTGGTGTGTAGCGACACCACGGACCCGAGCTAACGGGGGAGTTTCTACTCCCTCCCACGCCTAGCCGTGCGTGGCTTTGCCGTGTCCGGGGAAAAGGGGATCCTGGGGGTTGAGCCGACGCTGGGTGATTGGACCGTTAAGGCCCCCCGGCAGAGGCAACACACCCCTTTGGCCCCGGCTTCACGTAGACGGCACCCCTGGGCTGACCCACCCAGGGGAAATCGGCAGTCGCCTTTTCCTATCTCTCTCTCCCTACATCTTCGTCTTTATCTCTTACTGTTTATCTGTCCTGTCTTCTACTCTCTTCTGTTTACTTCCAAACTTCCTGGCGGCGAGGGTTAACCCTGTGCAAATAGCCTACCTTGGTCTAGGCGCATTGGGTTATAGTTGCGTTGTACGGCTGGCGTCTGCAGGTTTTAGCATCCACAAACTTGTAGCGTCCCCTTGTTGGGCTCCGTGGTGGGTGGCCGCCAACGCTTCTGAAGAAAATTAAACTGGCATGCATAAAGCATTTCCCCTATTAAGTGATCGTGCCTCCTCAAAGCGGGTACGCACCGAAGATATCAATTTTTTCCTCCGGCCAAGACAAACCTTTCCTCATTTCCACGTTATACACTGCGAAAAAACTAACAAGCAAGCCAGAACAGTATCCCCCTTCGTAGTGGCTAGGTCCTTAACCGAAACTCTCGGTGCCGGGTACAAGGTTACCAAAATGGCCAGTGGAGATCTACTCCTCGAAGTACGTGACAAAGACCAATTTGATCAACTGAACACCCTCACAACGTTTGGAGACACACCCATCAGTATTACGCCACACAGGTCTATGAACTCATCTCGCGGGGTCGTTTCGGACGCAGATTTGCTTGACCTGACCGAAGCTGAAGTTCTTGAAGGATGGAAGAGCGAGAACGTGACAAACGTACAGCGCATTAAGATAAGAAGAGATCAAAAGGAAATACCAACAAAACACTTAGTACTGACCTTTGCTTCGAGCGATTTGCCGGAAACAATTCAGACTGGGTACACAAAAACATCTGTGAGGCCATATATTCCCAACCCCCGCCGTTGCTTCCATTGTCAGAGATATGGCCACGGCTCGCAAAGCTGTCGTGGCCAGAAAACTTGTGCTATGTGTGGAGATGTGGGCCATGCGTCCGACAACTGCGAAGCACCTGCACACTGTGTAAACTGTGGCGGTAATCATGCCGCGTACTCACGTTCTTGTTCTTTCTGGAAAAAAGAAAAAGAAATCATCACTTTAAAGATAAAAGAAAACATTACATTTAAAGAAGCAAGAAAAAGAGTCTCGCCATTTTATGGCCCTACATATGCTGATGCGGCGCGCCAGGGGGCAGTGTCGCACCAGCCCTCGCCACTCCTTCGGCCTGCGCAGAGCGAGCCATTGGCTGTGGCGCCTGCCCCCAAGGCGGCAGTAGTTGAGTCTACTCCGCCTACTATTGAACAGAGACCAGGGACTCCAGGGTCCTCGGGTCTCAAGGCCTCACCTCGCCAGGCGAGGCCCAAGCTTCGAAAAACCAGCTCGCATGAGCGGGCATCCAGTGCCTCCGAGGAGGCAATGGATACGGCGGCACCTCTGGTGCCAAAAGAGCGGCGCGGCTCTCTGGAGCGCGCCAAGAAAACTAAAAAGCTCATAACAGGGCCTGATAATAGCCCTGCTACTTGAGCTCGACCTTTCAGTTTAAACAAGTCACTCCCTTAACGTACACACAGCACTACTTTACTTCCAATATGGAAACACAAATTATACATTGGAACGTCAGAGGCCTGCTTAAAAACCTCGACGACGTCCAAGAGCTTTTATACAAACACTCACCTCAAGTGCTGTGTGTACAGGAAACACATCTTAAATCCTCCAATACAAATTTTTTACGTGCTTACGTCATATACCGAAAGGACCGAGATGATGCTGTGGCGTCATCCGGTGGCGTAGCCATTTTTATTAACCAAGGAGTAGCGTGTACACATTTACCACTCCAGACATCCCTTGAGGCGGTGGCTGTTCGAGCGGTACTCTTAAACAAACTCGTCACCATCTGCTCTTTGTATGTACCTCCCCACCAACGTCTTGAAAAACGTGAATTTCAGTCCCTAATAGACGAACTACCGGAACCTTATTTGCTTCTTGGGGACCTAAATGCACATAGTGGACTGTGGGGCGATTCTCGCTGTGATGCACGAGGTCGTCTCATTGAACAATTTCTCTTCTCTTCCGGCGCCTGTTTGTTGAATAGGAAAGAGCCAACCTACTATAACGTTGCCAACAAAACTTACTCGTCTATAGACCTCAGCATCGTATCACCTTCACTTCTACCCCTATTGAAATGGAAAATCATAAACAATCCATATGGAAGTGACCATTTTCCTGTAGTGTTGAGTTCGCAAACAACATATGAATGTCCTCTACATGTTCCCAAATGGCTGATAAACAAAGCAGACTGGGAACAGTTCCACAACACTACACGTTTGAGTTGGACAGATATATGTAGGTTAAACATAGATGAAGCTGTGAAGTACTTCACAGCTTTTCTAACTGACGCAGCAGCCAGGTGCATACCGCAAACATCTGGAATGCCCGGCAAACGACACGTCCCATGGTGGAACACGGAGTGTCGTAATGCGCGAAAGGAACAGAACAGGGCATGGAGATTGCTGCGCAACTCGCCAACAGCGGAAAATCTTGACACGTTCAAGAAAATAAAGTCTCAAGGAAGGAGAACGCGTCGGCAGGCCAGAAGAGAAAGCTGGCAGAAGTTTTTGTCAGGGATTAATTCATACACACAGGAGGCAAAAGTCTGGAACATGGTCGGTAGGATAGCAGGGAAACAAGTACACACACTTCCACTCGTAAACACTCAAGGTGATACCTTGGAAGATCAGGCAAACTTCCTCGGGGCACACTTTGAACGGGAATCCAGCTCGTCCCACTATACTGACACTTTCCAAAAATACAGAACAAGAATAGAAAAGCAGAAACTCGAACACAAATGCACTAGATCCGAGGCATATAACCAAGCTTTCAGTCTAGCTGAGCTGCAAATGTCTCTAAACTCCTGCAGTACTTCTGCCCCAGGTTCTGACCGTGTGATGTATGAAATGTTAAAAAACCTACCAAACGAAACCCATAAAACCTTACTTTGTTTGTACAATGCTATTTGGTCTTCTGGCACTATTCCTACCTCCTGGAAAGAGGCTATTGTTATTCCCATTTTGAAAGAGGGCAAGGACCCTTCTTTACCCTCGAGTTATAGGCCTATAGCACTTACAAGCTGCTTGTGCAAAGTCTTCGAAAAAATGATAAACTGCCGACTTGTACTTTTCCTTGAAACAAATAATTTGCTCGACCCATTTCAGTGCGGGTTTCGAGAAGGTAGATCCACCACAGACCACCTTGTTCGTATCGAGGCACAGATCAGAGACGCCTTCGTCCATAAACAATATTTTCTCTCTGTGTTCCTAGATATCGAAAAGGCGTATGATACAACATGGCGGTTCGGCATTCTAAGAGACCTGTCTCACCTTGGTGTGCGCGGAAGAATGTTTCATATAATCGAAAGTTACCTGTCAAAGCGGACTTTCCGTGTCCGTCTGGGCAGTGTGCTTTCCCAAACATTTGTCCAAGAAACAGGCGTGCCACAAGGTGGCGTGCTTAGTTGCACACTTTTTATTATCAAAATGAACTCTTTGCACTTGTCCATTCCCCGCAATATGTTCTATTGTACATATGTCGACGACGTTCAGCTTGGCTTCAAGTCATGCAACTTGGCCATATGTGAGCGGCAGGTTCAGCTGGGTTTAAATAAGATCTCCAAATGGGCAGATGAAAACGGATTTCGACTTAACCCACAAAAAAGCACGTGTGTTTTGTTCTCTCGAAAGAGAGGCATGCACTCGGAACCTGACATTCGACTGAACGGGCAACGTCTGTCCGTCAAAGCCGAGCATAAATTCTTAGGCCTAATCTTGGACAACAAGTTGACCTTCGTGCCGTACATCAAGTATCTAAAAACAAAATGTTTAAAAGCCATGAATGTTTTAAAAGTGTTGTCACGTACTACTTGGGGTAGTGATAGGCAATGCCTCATGAACCTCTATAGAAGCCTCATTCGCACCCGCTTAGATTATGGGGCCGTTGTCTATCAGTCTGCTACTCAAAGTGCCTTGAAGATGCTGGACCCCGTGCACCATTTGGGCATCCGCCTTTCTACGGGTGCTTTTCGCACCAGCCCCGTAGAAAGCCTTTACGTTGAGTCAAATGAGTGGTCGCTTCACCTGCAAAGAACCTACATGTCCTTTGTTTATTTCCTTAAGGTGAAAGCAGACAAGAGGCACCCCTCATACTCTACTATAAATGACTTGTCGAGCTCCATTCTTTTTCAAAACAGGCCTTCAATGAGGCAGCCCTTCTCAGTTCGCCTGAAGGGTCTAGCCGAGGACAGTGGAGTGTCACTCGAACACAATTTAATGGCTCCTGTAGCATACCCGCCACCGTGGCAGTGGCAGACTATAGATTGCGATGTGTCTTTTTTAGAAGTTACTAAACATGCGCCTATTGCCCATATTCGAACATACTTCTTGGAACTTCAACACAAATACACACGTCCTGAGTTTTTTACAGATGCCTCTAAGTCTAACTCCTCTGTGTCCTACGCTGCTGTTGGCCCTTCCTTTTCGGATGCTGGCCCTCTACATCCAGACACAAGTATCTTCACGGCGGAAGCTTACGCGATACTTGTGGCAGCTAAACACATCAAACAATTACAAATACAAAAAGCAGTAATTTATACAGACTCCCTTAGTGTGGTAACGGCTCTGCACAGTCTTAAAAAACAAAAAAACCCTGTCCTCATCTCACTTTACACTATTTTGTGCACACTTTACACACTCAACCAACATGTTGTAGTGTGCTGGGTGCCAGGGCATCGTGAAATTCAAGGCAACGTGATGGCGGATCAGCTTGCTGCATCCGTCCACGAGGGCACCGCCACTACACCCACATTAGTCCCGGCCCTTGATCTTAAGCCGTCTCTCAAACGAAACATCAGAGACTTCTGGCAGAGCAAGTGGAATACACACACACAAAACAAACTACACATTATTAAGCCACACCTTGGTCATTGGCTGCCAGTATCAAAATCGCGTTATACAGAGGTAATACTAACGAGACTCAGGATAGGACACACATACGCAACACACACACATCTTTTGTCTAGTGACGATCCACCATTGTGCGACAAATGTGGTGAAACATTAACAGTCCTTCACATACTAATCCAGTGTAAACATTTAGAAACTCTAAGAAAACAACATTTTCCATTACTCTACCGACAACATATACCTTCACACCCTGCAATGTTTGTCGGTAGGGAACCACTTTTTAGTCATAAATCATTGTTAGCGTTTTTAAAAGAAATTCACAGCTTTCATGTCATATACCCGGGCATACCGTAGCATGACCTCTCCAGAGAGGTTTTTGCTGCGGTGGCTACACAAGAAAGCACATGCCTCACGGCCCTTGGACGCAAGGGCTTGAACGAGTGAGGCACTTGTGCTAATGCCATACATATCCACCATCGTCTTTTATTATCACCAACTTTTGTCATCTATTCACATCACACACACCTTTCACGGCATGGTCATCATTTTATTACTTGTATGTTTTTACCCGCCTTACTGCGAGGAATTTTATGGCCCTTATACAGCCACTTATCACAATCATTGTCCATATTTTTAGTAAGATGAACTGGCGCTCTTTGGCCGTGAATCGGCCCTTGCGCCATAAAACATCAAACATCATCATCAGGACCAACAGTGTCTGTTAAACAAGGCATTCCTGAGTAAACTCACAAGCAAGAACACATGCCACAGTATATGTACAGCTGGGTGATCTGTCCAAAAGTAGGTAACGTGCCTTTCTTTAGAATGATTACGTCCTTGAGTTAACTGTTCCACAGTCGGAGAATCAACTTGCCACACAGGAACGCCATGTGAAACAACTTCAGCCATGCATGGAGCGAAATCTTACTCTTTCAAAGGCCTGGGCTGTGTTGTCTGAATAGAGTTGTAAAACTGGATTAGAAAGCTCTGTAGTAACTGGTGCCTTTCTGCAATTGTCTTGCATATATTTTTGAAATTTTGGTTACGTGTAGCAATAGCTTTGATGTACTGGTGTTTTACCTCATAGCACATACGCCAATATTGCTTAAACGGGCCAATTTCGTTGACGAGTCTTGGGTAGTGCACAAGGAAATAAAGTTTTAGAATTATATGACCAGGATACAGACTCGCACGGAAAAACAAAAAGTAGGGAATGTTATCCTGCAGACATGCATGGTGGTCGTGTGGAAGGGTGTCGGAAAGTATCAGGTGAACAACTTTTCTGAGAAGCAAGTACACTTCGCAGTGCTCATTGAGTTCTGTGACATCGTCTCCAAGCATAAGTGTCAAAAAGCTGAAGAGTGCATGGGTGGTCCCTTTTAAAATATGTAAATCTGCTGAGCCTATTTATAGAAAGTACGTCTCCACAGAATGCAACAAGGATTGCTATGACATTTACAGTAGCAGAATTTGTTTTTACTGAAAAGCCCGCTGTTACTAATGTCAGAAACAACACGTTCCAAGATTGCGTTCGTGCCATGCTTGTGAACGACAAGGGCTAAATGTATACAGCTTAACTGTGACCTATGGCGAACATGTTTGTTGAGCACACTGAAGTACACGACAATTACTTCCACTTTAACCCCTGAAGGTTCACAATTTCTAGTTGACCACTGTACGGAATGAAAAGTACTGTGTATTGCGCCTCATTCTCTAGAAATACTGAGTTTTTCCTTGAACAATAAGCCATCATAAGAACTTCGAAGAAATGTCTCTGACATCATCTTTTCCAGGACTTGAGGTATGGAAACATATTGAAATGTCTCATTAACTTCTAGATGGTGTTCCTTCAGCTCCATGTAAAGAGGTGCTACTTGGCGAAACTTGCTGCGACTTGGTGCTTGCACTTTGGGGCACATCTTGCAGGAAGTCGCATGCAAGCACATTTTGCGATTATCCTCCAACAGATTCTTTGGAGATGTTCTGTTGAATCGGCGAAGGGAAAACCGCCATCAGTTCCAGAAACATCCCCTTGAAGTCCTAAAAATACTTTCAGTGACAGAGTGCGACAGCTTGTGGACCTCAGCGATTCAGAAAAAGAAAGTATTTTTTCACTTTTAGTGAAAAGTCGTGTACTGCGTCAGACGAGAGTATGGTCGCACTACGGGCAGTTTCCCGTCCATCACCAGTATCTCCTGCAAAGGAGTTTGAACAAGGTATTTCTATCTCGCCAAAAACAGTTCTGTTTGTGGAAGCGTCTAGCCGGAGTACCTCACTATCACTTTCGTCAACATCGGTCCTCTGTTGAGCATCGTTTAGGTCGACGAAGCTTCTGTGGCAGTGATAGATGTGCCTACAGTATGATTCAAATGCCCCATATGTTTTTGCACATCCGTGCACACCACACATAACATGAAAAACCGTGTCGTGGCGCTGATCCCTAATGTGCCATATGACCTTGCAAAACTTTGCCGACAAAAACGGACACCTTGGGCACATATGCATTGCATTCTCTAGGTTTACCCATGTATGATATGGTGATTCGTCTCCGCAGTACAATATGCGGGCACAGGGCCCAAAACGGGAATGGCACAGCACAAAGAAAAAAATGCAAGGCCTGCACGGAAGGTGCATCACAGTCGAAGGCCGCTGTTCTAACTTTCGCAGTCAGAGCCTTTTCAAAACACTCATTGGGTAACTACTGCAAGCACACTTGCTTGATACTCTCTAAGGCATTAATAATAAATGTTTTGGGGGTATTAGGCAGGCATTCGCTATGCTATCTTTCGTCAATCTTATAAGAAGCGTGGTATCCGCTAAACACTTGCAAGGAATTGTTCATGCAGTGGCCGACGACGATTCGAAGTCATCACTGAAGTGGGTAGGCGCCACAGTTGATAGGGGACCAAGAAGAAGCTTTTGTAATAAGTTGGAGCCTTGGACGACCCACTAGTTACGCTATTCGCAGTGTTAGGTCGCTGTTTAAAAATGCTTTATAGGTCGTAATGACGTGATTACTTTCCCAACATCAAGCCTGCTGCCTAAGGCAAGTTTGCCAACAAGCCACATGCATCGGCGTAGCTCAGTGGTAGAATGCTGGGCTGGCACCCAGCGAATCTGGGTTCGAGCCCCACTGTGTCATTGGTGCTAGGTTTTTTTTTCTAATTTCGCACGATGCGGTTATGGGCGACGGCGGCTGTAAAATGAGCCTCTGCACCTCTGCCAAGCACATGTTGAACTTCGTTTTTGCGCTTGTCATGATGATGATCTAGCTAGCTAGCTGCCACCAACTTTTACACTTTGAAGCTGGCGATACAAAAGATGATCGCTTCTGGTGTGAAATAAATATGTATTATGTTCTCAGGAATTACTGAAATTTGCAGCTTTTTACAGCCAAAGCTGTTATGAGATCAGAACACGGGTAACGTGCGGCACCGTAGTTGTCCGCCGCTGTCACTGCCGCCGGTGTTCATATTCGATATCGGAAGAAATGGGAAAACTACTCGGTAAATAAGAAAAAAAAACGATAGGCTTGCGCGGAAGGCGCAGCACAGTCACAGTGAAAGCTAAAAGAGCGACTTTTCATAGCCTTTTCTAAACACTCATTGGGTAGCTGCTGCAAGCACACTTGCTTGATGGTCACTTCTGCATTAATAATCAAAACTTTAGGGTAGTAAGCCGGCATTCACTATGCTAATTTTCATCATTTTTCTGAGAAGGGTGGTATCCGCTGAGCTCTGGCGAAGAATTTTGTGCCAATTGTTCATGCAGTGGCTGACGACGATGGAGAATCATGTCTGAAGTGGGTATGCGCCACAGTTAATAGCTGAACAGACACAAGCGTTTGTAATGAGTTGGCGCATTGGACTCTCTAGGAATTGACTCTGCCGCTATGTATTTCACTGGTTTTATTATTGACGCTGCTTCAAAATGTATCCGCCAGACAAGTTGTGGTCCCTGCAGACGTCGTGTCCCGTGGTGGAACGATGACTGAAGGAATGCTCGCAAAAAGCAGAATAAAGCGTGGTGTCTATTGCGTGACTAGCTAACTGCAGAAAATCTGATCAATTTCAAACAAGTAAAGTCTCAAGGGCGAAGGACGCGCTGGCAGGCTAGGAGAGAAAGCTGGCAGAGGTTTTTGTCAGGCATTAATTCCTATACTGATGAAGTTAAGATCTGGAACAGAGTGAATAGGATAAGAGGCCGAAAGACACACTCACTCCCTCTAGTAGACACAGAGGGTAACAGCCTTGAGGATCAAGCAGACTCCCTGGGAGCATACTTTGAACACGTGTCCAGCTCATCGCATTATTCTGATACGTTCAAACGATACAAAGCGAGAGCAGAAAGGCAAAAACTTGAACGTAATTGTGGGAAAAATGAGCCATACAACAGAATTTTCAGCTTGGCTGAGTTGCAGGCAGCGCTAAACTGCTGCAACAAACCAGCCCCAGGCTCTGACCGTGTTTTATATCAGATGCTTAAACACTTACCTCAAGAAACACAAAAAACTCTCCTCTGTGTGTATAACTCCATATGGGCTTCTGGCGAGATTCCCTCTGCGTGGAAAGAGGCCATAGTAATACCTATTCTTAAACAGGGCAAAGATCCATCTTCCGTATCGAGTTACAGGACTGTTGCTCTGACTAGCTGCCTCTGCAAATTATTTGAAAATATGATAAACTGCCGAATATTATATTTTTTAGAATCAAACTCCTCGACCAATATCAGTGCGGATTCCGAGAGGGTCGGTCCACCGCAGACCATCTCATCCGCATAGAGGCGCAAATACGTGAAGCTTTCATTCATAAGCAGTTTTTCCTATCTCTCTTCCTTGACATGGACAAGGCATACGATACGTGGCATTTTGCAATATTGAGAGACCTCGCACATTTGGGTATACGAGGTAATATGGTAAGTGTAACAAAAAATTATCTGTCCAATCGTATATTTCGTGTTCGAGTGGGCGATGCGTTGTCACGACCAGTCGTGCAAGAAACGGGAGTACCGCAGGGCGTTGTCCTCAGTTGTACTCTCTTTGTAGTCAAAATGAACTCCCTGCGATCGTGCATCCCACGTAACGTCTTTTATTGAGCATACGTTGATGATCTACAGATAGCTTTTAAATCCTATAATCTCTCGGCATGCGAGCGACAGGTTCAGCTCTGTGTTAACAAGGTCTGTAAATGGGCAGATGAGAATAGTTTCAGTCTGAATCCACTGAAGAGCTCCTGTGTTCTGTTTTCCAGGAAGAAAGGGCTCTACCCTGATCCTCATATAGAGTGGCAGGGTGAGCGCGTAGCTGTCAAGAGTGAACAAAAATTTTTAGGCATAATTCTAGACACGAAGCTCACGTTTATACCACACATTAAGTACATTAAGAAATGCATGAAAACAATGAACATCCTAAAGTTGCTGTCCCGCACAAGTTGGGGCAGCGACAGGAAAATTCTGATGAGCCTCTACAAAAGCCTTATTCGCACACGTCTAGACTATGGGGCGATAGTGTACCAGTCCGCACCACCAACGGCATTGAAAATGCTGGACTCTGTCCACCATCTAGACATTCGCCTTTCTACGGTAGCTTTTCGTACAAGCCCCATGGAAAGCCTCTACGCAGACTCAGATGAATGGTCGCTACATATACAAAGATTGTACCTGTCCTTTGCATATTTTTTGAAGATAACAACAAAGACCGAGCACTTTACATACCCTGTTGTAAACGACACACCCAGCTCCCAGATCTTTCAAAACCGACCCACATTGAAACAGCCCTTATCGCTGTGTGTTCGAGCACTAGCTTTGGACACAGGCGTCGCATTGCTCGAACACCGCGTAATGGCTTCTACTACATGCGCCCCGCCATGGCTCTGGCAGGTTATAAATTGTGACACATCTTTCATGATTGTGACAAAGCATGCCCCACCCCTGTACATTCAGATGTACTTTGGGGAATTGGCACACAAATATACATATCCTGAATTTTTCACTGATGCATCAAAGACTCACGCAGGCGTATCGTATGCAGCGGTGGGCCCATCTTTTTCGTATGTCGGTATTCTCCACCCTCACACAAGCATATTTACAGCTGAAGCTTATGCAATACTGGCAGCAGCAAAACACATTAAAGAAACGAAAATAAGTAATGCAGTCATATGCACGGATTCATTAAGCGTTGTAAAACGTTAAAAGCCATCAGAAAGTACAAAAATCCTGTGATTGCTTCGCTATACTCTCTCCTTTGTGCCATTTACGCATCTAAACAGCATGTAGTAGTATGTTGGGTACCAGGACACCGTGAAATTGAGGGAAACATGCTAGCGGATAAGCTCGCAACATCAGTCCACGCGAACACTCCGCAGTCATCTGTAGCTGTTCCCGTAATGGACTTGAAACCCCTTTTGAGAAAAAAGCTGAGGGATTATTGGCAGCGTACATGGGACGGACAAGTACATAATAAATTACATTAAAGAAGTCTTACCTTGGTGACTGGCCACCAACATAACAAACACGTCGTACAGAAGTAGCACTCTGTTGGTTACTTATCGGACACACAGAACACCTTATAGTACACACTCACACCTTCTGACCGGTGGTGATCCACCAATGTGTGAGAAATGCGGCGAACCCCTTAGTGTCCTACATATTTTGATACAGTGCACGCAGTGAATTAGCTACTATTCGAAAAAAGCATTTTCCAACATCCTACTGACAACAAATGCCTCTTCACCCGGCGATGTTCCTCAGTAGAGATCCACTTTTCAAACATCATTCATTATTTGTATTTTTAAAAGATGTTCGCAACTTCCACGTGATCTACCCTGGTAATCTGTAGAACAATTTCTCACAAGAGGTTGTTGCTGCCGCACATACATTAAAAAGCACATGTTTCGCGGCCCTTGGAGACGAGGACGCCGGAGAGAAATTCGTGCTCTATAATCTCTTCATAGCTTATCATCAGAACCATTGACCACTAGTTTTCTCTCTACACATTTCATGTCACTCTCATAATTTTATTCCCATTATGTTTACCCACCTTTAGAGTGAGGAATATTAGGCCCTTTTACAGCCACTCATCATAACCATAGCCCAAATCATTTGTCGCATGTATTGGCGCTCTTTGGCCATAACATAGCCCTTGCGACAAGAAACACTATATATCATCATCATCGTTACACTATTTGCATTGCGCGACGACTGCTTGTTTTCCGCTGTTTTAAAGCACTTTTACAGTCGAGCCTGACTATATCGAACCCGTTTGTATCAAATTATTCTGTATATCGAACAATTCCTAAACATGGTAAGCTTACATTGAGAATATATAGAAAGTTGCTGTTTTATCGAACGAAAATAGCAACGACAACTGATATATCAAACTCCATGTGCCTCAAGAGTGCCCCAGCAAGTTGGCTTTCCCTCGCGGTGGCGGGGAAAACCAACGTTACTAGACTAGGTTCAGTTGCCAAACTCTCCGCCGACGCCGTGCTTCGCCGGTGTCTCCACTTTCAGTTTGTCCGACATATGGCGGGAGCGTTCCATCGAGATCCAGCTTTCTCAGCTGCTGCGCCTGCTAGGCGCTATACGGGCGCCGAATTAGCGCGTTTCTTCACGCGTAACCAGATGGAAAACTACAAAAACATCACTGCAACACATCCTAGCCACTGAAGCTCCTTTTATACTTGTATCAAAGCATGCAGCGCGACATGCTTTCGAGTAACGAGTTCGAAGCTGCCGAAAACCATCTGTCGTTTCGCTGCTTTTGCGCATGCCCTGCTTTTTTTACTATCCGAAAATGCGCCGTTGAGAGAGAACGCACATGCTGCATTAGTATTGCGTCCGATTCATGCGAAAATAAGAGGTGGCATCCCTGCCCGTAATCATGACGCGGGGGGGGGGGGGGGGCCGTTTTATCTACCGGCGATGGTAGGATTCGTTTAGTTCCCAGCGGCGTCTTCGGCCATCTGGGCTAGTGACACAAGGCCTGCGTAAGCGGGTCTGTGCTGAGCAGCGCGGCCTCCCACTGCTTCTCATTCGTGATTTGGAATAAAATGGCTAATAGTATATAGGGGTTTTTCTTCGCAGGGCCACATCACAAGCAAAGTAAACGCTTATTCATGCATCTTGGCAGGCACAGAATGACCACTGCAACTAGCAATTTAGCACGAATTAAAAGTTAACAAGGTAAACAGCTTTCGTTCAGCGGTTTATTCATAAATGCACTGGTCTTCCATTTCAGACCACACTGATCAACAGTACTGTACAAGATGTATTAGCAAACCGGTCCACAACACTGAATAACAAACTGGTCCAGGAAAGCAACATCCCAGCAATTGTTTGCATTGCTGCAGTCCAGAGAAAGCACATTTTTTCAAACAGGTATTCACAAAAGCTTAGCACGCTTCCTGGCAACTTTAACTTGCACACTTGTGTCTTTGTGTTGCCGTAGGAACCTTGCATAAAAATGCATGCGGGTGACCAGGTAAAACTTCATGATGCGCCCCGCAGGGGCGCCTGCGCAAGTAGGCGTTTGGTGTGTAGCGACACCACGGACCCGAGCTAACGGGGGAGTTTCGGCTCCCTCCCACGCCTAGCCGTGCGTGGCTTTGCCGTGTCCGGGGAAAAGGGGATCCTGGGGGTTGAGCTGACGCTGGGTGATTGGACCTTTAAGGCCCCCCGGCAGAGGCAACACACCCCTTTGGCCCCGGCTTCACGTAGACGGCACCCCTGGGCTGACCCACCCAGGGGAAATCGGCAGTCGCCTTTTCCTATCTCTTTCTTCCTACATCTTCGTCTTTATCTCTCACTTTTTATCTGTCCTGTCATCTTCTCTTTTCCGTTTACTTCCGAATTTCCTGGCGGCGAGGGTTAACCCTGTGTAGTTACCCAACCTTGGGTAGTTATATTCGGTTATAGCGGCGATGCATGGCTGGCGTCTCCAAGTGTTCACTAGTCAACCTTGTAGCGTCCCCTTGTTGGGCTCGGTGGTGGGTGGCCACCATCGCCGCCGAACTTTATAGTATTTTTATGGCAAAAGCTTTTCCCCTCCTTCCTGATCGCTCCCTAAAAAGGTGGCGCACCGATGATACTTTCCTGCTAAACACACCAAAGCCGACATTCCCAAAGTACCATGTAATCCACAGTCAAAACGAAAACAAGACAGTCCGAGTCATTTCACCTTTCCTCGTTTCCAAAACTCTCACAGAAGCAATAGGCCCAGGTTATAAAGTGACAAAGATGGGAAGTGGCGATCTTCTTTTGGAGGTACGTGACAAAGCCCAGTATGAAAAGCTGTCTAAGCTTGTAGCCTTTGGGGAAACCCCTGTTTCGGTGGGCCCACACAGGTCCATGAACACTGTCCGTGGCGTAGTTTCTGATGATGACCTTACTGAGCTTTCTGAAAGTGAGCTGCTCGAAGGTTGGCAGGACGAGAACGTGGTCAAAGTCCAACGAATAACAATAAGGCGCAACAACAAACTGACCCCTACAAAACACGTAATAATTACCTTCGGAACAAGTGACCTACCAGAATCAATCGAAACCGGCTATTGTAAGCTTCGTGTAAGACCATACATTCCCAACCCTCGTCGATGTTTCAAATGTCAACGTTTCGGTCATGGATCGCAGAGTTGCAGAGGGCGTGCCACTTGCGCAAAGTGCGCATCCATTCAACACATATCAGACAACTGCACCTCAGAAACATCTCATTGTTCGAACTGTGAAGGAGATCACGCTGCCTACTCACGATCATGCCCCGCATGGAAAAAAGAAAAACAAATAGTAGAACTCAAGGTTAAATTCAATCTCACATTCCAAGAAGCACGCCAACGTTTCGCAATACACAACCCATCTTATCCCTCCTTTGCAGATGTGACGCGCCGGGGCGCCGCGCCACATGCCTCGGCACCCGCGAATGTCACACAGTGTGTGGCCGCGGTCGTGCCGCCAGCGCCCCCGGCTGGAGCAGCCTGTACTGCTCCGCCACCTGACAAACAGGGCCGGCAGACCCCGGTGTCTGCCGAACCTGGGACCACTGCAGGCGCAGTTAGGTCCAAAAGTTCAGTGAATGTGCCTGCCCAGCAGGCAACATCCACCACCTCACAAGAGGTGATGGATACAAGTCCCACTCCTCCGGCGCCTCAGACGCCGAAGGATAGGCGCAACTCCTTAGAGCGCGCCAAAAAAGAAAAACCTCGAATCACGGGGCCCTCAAAAGGCCCTGTAAACTAACGCAACACCTCTGTACACACAGCACCACACTACATTAAAATGACACAAATACTACAGTGGAACGTCAGAGGACTGTTGAGAAACCTCGACGATATCCATGAACTTTTACACAAACATACACCTAAGGTGCTGTGCGTACAAGAGACACACCTGAAACCTAAACACACCAACTTTTTACGTCATTACGTTATCTTTCGAAAAGACCGGAATGATGCCATAGTGCCATCCGGTGGTGTTGCCATTATAGTCAATCAAGGGATTGCATGCACACACCTACCACTACAAACATCCCTTGAGGCGGTGGCTGTTCGAGCAGTTCTTTTGAATAAGCTCGTCACCATCTGCTCTCTCTACATACCTCCGCAACACCGTCTTGAAAAGCATGAATTCGAGTCCCTCATAGAGGAACTTCCAGAACCTTATATTCTCCTGGGAGATTTCAATGCACATAGCAATCTATGGGGTGACTCCCGCTGTTATGCTCGAGGTCGCCTGATTGAACAGGTCCTGTTTTCTTCCGGTGCGTGCCTGCTGAATCGGAAAGAGCCAACATATTACAACATCGCTAACAATACGTACTCAGCAATAGACCTCAGCATAATATCCCCATCACTCCTGCCTCTACTTAAATGGGAAGTCATTAATGATCCATATGGTAGTGACCATTTTCCTATCGTTATTAGCACATCAATAGCAAATACACGTCCCCCCGCAGGGGCGCCTGCGCAAGTAGGCGTTTGGTGTGTAGCGACACCACGGACCCGAGCTAACGGGGGAATTTCTACTCCCTCCCACGCCTAGCCGTGCGTGGCTTTGCCGTGCCCGGGGAAAAGGGGATCCTGGGGGTTGAGCTGACGCTGGGTGATTGGACCTTTAAGGCCCCCCAGCAGAGGCAACACACCTCTTTGGCCCCGGCTTCACGTAGACGGCACCCCTGGGCTGACCCACCCAGGGGAAATCGGCAGTCGCCTTTTCCTATCTCTCTCTCCCTACATCTTCGTCTTTATCTCTTACTGTTTATCTGTCCTGTCTTCTACTCTCTTCTGCTTACTTCCAAACTTCCTGGCGGCGAGGGTTAACCCTGTGCAAATAGCCTACCTTGGCCTAGGCGCATTGGGTTATAGCAGAGTTGTACGGCTGACGTCTGCAAGCTTTCAGCATCCGCAAACTTGCAGCGTCCCCTCGTTGGGCTCCGTGGTGGGTGGCCGCCAACGCTGCCGAACAACATACAACTAGCATGCACAAAGCATTTCCTTTACTTAATGATCGTGCCTCCTCAAAGCGGGTACGCACCGAAGACATCAATTTTTTGATTCGGCCAAAACAAATCTTTCCTCATTTTCATGTTATACACTGCGAAAAAACTAACAAACAAGCCAGAACTGTATCCCCCTTCATAGTGGCTAGGTGCCTAACCGAAACTCTCGGTGCCGGGTACAAGGTTACCAAAATGGCCAGCGGAGATCTACTCCTTGAAATACGTGACCAAAACCAATTCGATAAACTGAACACCCTCACAACGTTTGGAGACACACCCATCAGTGTTACGCCACACAGGTCCATGAACTCATCTCGCGGGGTCGTATCGGACGTAGATTTGCTTGAGCTGACGGAAGCTGAACTTCTGGAAGGATGGAAGAGCCAGAACGTGACAAACGTACAGCGTATTAAGATCAGAAGAGATCAAAAGGAAATCCCAACCAAACACTTAGTACTGACCTTTGCTTCGAGCGATTTGCCGGAAACTATTCAGACTGGGTACACAAAGACATCCGTGAGACCATATATTCCGAACCCCCGCCGTTGCTTCCAATGTCAGAGATATGGCCATGGCTCTAAGACCTGTCGTGGTCGCCAGACTTGTGCACAATGTGGAGTCCTAGGCCACGTGTCCGAGAACTGCAAAGAACCGGCACACTGTGTGAACTGCGAAGGAAACCATGCCGCATATTCACGCTCCTGCACATACTGGAAAAAAGAAAAAGAAATAATTACATTGAAGGTGAAGGAGAACATTACGTTTAAGGAAGCACGGCGAAGAGTCGCTCCGTTCTATGGACCTACATACGCTGATGCGGCGCGTCAGGGGGCACCGCCGCACCAGCCCTCGCCACCCCTTCGGCCCGCGCAGAGCGAGCCGTCGGCTGTGGCACCTGCCCCCAAGGCGGCTGTAGCCCAGGCTGCACCGCCTACTCTCAAACAGAGACCGGAGACTCCAGAGTCTTCGGGTCTCAAGGCCTCCCCTCACCAGGCGAGGCCCAAAATCCAAACTAACAGCCCGCACGTGCGGGCATCCAGTGCCTCCGAGGAGGCAATGGATACGTCGGCACCCTTGGTGCCGAAAGAGCGGCGTGGCTCCTTGGAGCGCGCCAAGAAAACAAAAAAGCAAATAACAGGGCCTGGTGATGGCCCTGTTAAGTGAACTCAAACTCCCCGTCTAAACAGCCACTTGTTTTTCGTACACACAGCATTATTTTACATTCACCATGAACACTCAAATTATACAATGGAACGTCAGGGGCCTTCTCAGAAACCTTGACGACATCCAAGAACTCCTACACGAACACTCACCAAAAGTGCTGTGTGTACAAGAAACACACCTTAATTCAAAACACACAAATTTTCTTCGCAAATACGTTATTTTCGAAAGGACCGTGATGATGCCGTTACATCATCCGGAGGTGTTGCCATCATAGTGAATCAAGAAATTGCATGCACACACTTACAACTCCAAACATCCCTTGAGGCAGTGGCTGTTCGAGCGGTTCTTTTTGATAAACTGATCACAATCTGCACGATTTACATTCCTCCTAGTTATCAGCTACAAAAACGTGATTTACACTTATTAATTGATGAACTTCCGGAACCTTATGTTCTCCTTGGAGACTTTAATGCGCATAGCAGGCTAATGGGAGACTCTCGGTATGACGCGCGAGGTCGACTGATCGAACAGTTCCTTCTCTCGTCGAGCGCGTGTCTCCTAAACCGAAAAGAACCAACCTATTATAATCTCGCCAATAACACCTACTCCTCCATAGACCTGAGCATAGTATCTCCATCTCTTGTGCCTCTACTCCAGTGGAAAGTCGTCAGTAATCCATACGGAAGTGACCACTTCCCCGTAGTTTTGAGCACGACAGTAACTGAGTGTCCATCACGTGTTCCCAAGTGGCTCATAAACAGAGCCGACTGGGAACAGTTTTATACTATTGCTAGTCTAGGTTGGAATGACATCCGTACCTTGAACATTGATGTTGCGGTGAACTACTTCACAGCGTTTTTGATCGATGCTGCAACAAAATGCATCCCACAAACAAATGGACACCCTGGAAAACGACGTGTGCCATGGTGGAACTCTGAATGCCGAAACGCGCGCAAACAGCAAAACAGAGCTTGGAGGCTGCTTCGGAACTCGCCGACAGCCGAAAATCTTGAAACCTTCAAGAAAATAAAGTCTCAAGGCAGGAGAACGCGTCGGCAGGCCAGAAGAGAAAGCTGGCAGAAGTTTTTATCAGGGGTTAATTCATACACACAGGAGGCTAAAGTCTGGGACATGGTCCATAGGATAGCAGGAAAACAAGTACACACACTTCCACTCGTAAACAATCAGGGTGATACCTTGGAAGATCAGGCAAACTTCCTCGGTGCACACTTCGAACAGGTATCCAGCTCGTCCCACTATACTGACACTTTCCAAAAATACAGAACAAGAATAGAAAAGCAGAAACTCGAACACAAATGCACTAGATCCGAGGCATATAACCAAGCTTTCAGTCTTGCTGAGCTCCGAACATCTCTGAACTCCTGCAGTACTTCTGCCCCAGGTTCTGACCGTGTGATGTATGAAATGTTAAAGAACCTGCCAAACGAAACCCGAAAAACCTTACTTTGTTTGTACAATGCTATTTGGTCTTCTGGCACTATTCCTACCTCCTGGAAAGAGGCTATTGTTATTCCCATTTTGAAAGAGGGCAGGGACCCTTCTTTAGCTTCGAGTTATAGGCCTATTGCACTTACAAGCTGCTTGTGCAAAGTCTTCGAAAAAATGATAAACTGCCGACTTGTACACTTTCTTGAAACAAACAATTTGCTCGACCCATTTCAGTGCGGGTTTCGAGAAAGTAGATCCACCACAGGCCACCTTGTTCGTATCGAGGCACAGATCAGAGACGCATTCGTCCATAAACAATATTTTCTCTCTGTGTTCCTCGATATCGAAAAGGCTTATGATACAACATGGCGCTTCGGAATTCTAAGAGACCTGTCCCACCTTGGTGTGCGCGGAAGAATGTTTCATATAATCGAAAGTTACCTGTCAAACCGGACATTCCGTGTCCGTCTGGGCAGTGTGCTCTCCCAAACATTTATCCAGGAAACAGGCGTGCCACAAGGTGGTGTGCTTAGTTGCACACTTTTTATTATTAAAATGAATTCTTTGCACTTGTCCATTCCATGCAATATGTTCTATTGTACATATGTCGACGACGTCCAGCTTGGCTTCAAGTCATGCAACTTGGCCATGTGTGAGCGGCAGGTGCAGCTGGGTTTAAATAAGGTCTCCAAATGGGCAGATGAAAACGGATTTCGACTTAACCCACAAAAAAGCACGTGTGTCTTGTTCTCTCGAAAGAGAGGCATGCACTCGGAGCCCGACATTCAACTGAACGGGCAACAACTGTCCGTCAAAGCTGAGCATAAATTCTTAGGCTTAATCTTGGACAACAAGTTGACCTTCGTACCCCACATAAAGTATTTAAAAACAAAATGTTTAAAAGCCATGAATGTTATAAAAGTGTTGTCACGTACTACGTGGGGTAGTGACAGGAAATGCCTCATGAACCTGTATAGAAGCCTTATTCGCACCCGCTTAGATTATGGGGCCATTATTTATCAGTCAGCGACTCAAAGTGCTTTGAAGATGCTGGATCCCGTGCACCATTCGGGCATCCGCCTTTCTACGGGTGCTTTTCGCACCAGCCCCGTAGAAAGCCTTTATGTTGAGTCAAATGAGTGGTCGCTTCATCTGCAAAGAACCTACATGTCCTTTGTATATTTCCTTAAGGTGAAAGCAGACAAGAGGCACCCCTCATACTCTACTATTAATGACTTGGCGAGCTCCATTCTTTTTCAAAATAGGCCTTCAATGAGGCAGCCCTTCTCAGTTCGCCTGAAGGGTCTAGCTGAGGACACTGGAGTGTCACTTGAACACAGTTTAATGGCTCCTGTAGCATACCCGCCACCGTGGCAGTGGCAGACTATAGACTGCGATGTGTCTTTCCTAGAGGTTACAAAACATGCACCTATTGCCCATATCCGAACACACTTTCTGGAACTTCAACACAAATACACACGTCCTGAGTTCTTCACAGATGCCTCCAAGACTAACTCCTCTGTGTCCTACGCTGCTGTCGGCCCATCCTTTTCGGATGCTGGCCCTCTACATCCAGGCACAAGTATCTTCACAGCGGAAGCTTACGCGATACTTGTGGCAGCTAAACACATCAAACAATCACAAATACAAAAAGCAGTAATTTATACAGACTCCCTCAGTGTGGTAACGGCTCTGCACAGTCTTAAAAAACAAAAAAACCCTGTCCTAGTTTCACTTTACTCCATTTTATGCACCCTCCACACACTCAACAGACATGTTGTTGTGTGCTGGGTGCCAGGGCACCGTGAGATTCAAGGCAACGTGATGGCGGATCAGCTTGCTGCATCCGCCCACGAAAGCACCGCCATTACACCGACATCAATCCCGGCCCTTGATCTTAAGCCGTCTCTCAAACGAAAACTCAGGGTCTACTGGCAGAGCAAGTGGGATACACACACACAAAACAAACTACACGTTATCAAGCCACACCTTGGCCATTGGCCACCAGTATCAAAATCACGTCTAACAGAGGTAACACTAACAAGACTCAGGATAGGACACATATACACGACACACACGCATCTTTTGTCCGGTGGTGATCCACCATTGTGTGACAGATGTGCAGAGGCATTGACAGTCCTTCACATATTAATCCAGTGCAAGCACTTAGAAACTCTAAGAAAACGACATTTTCCATTACCCTACCGACAGCATATACCTTTACACCCTGCAATGTTCGTCGGTAGGGAACCGCTTTTTAGTCATAAATCATTGTTAGCGTTTTTAAAAGAAATTAATTTTCATATCATACACCCGGGCATTCCGTAGCACGACCTCTTTAGAGAGGTTTTTGCTGCGGCGGTTACACAAGAAAGCACTTGCCTCACGGCCCTTGGACGCAAGGGCATGAACGAGTGAGGCACTTGTGCTAATGCCATTCATATCCACCATCGTTTTTTTATAATCACCAACTCTTGTCATCTATCCTCACCACACACACCTATCACGGCATGGTCATGATTTTATTATTTGTATGTTTTTACCCGCCTTACCGCGAGGAATTTTATGGCCTTTATACAGCCGCTTATCACAATCATTGTGCATATTCTTAGTAACATGCACTGGCGCTCTTTGGCCGTGAAACGGCCCTTGCGCCACAAAACTTCAAACATCAATCAATCAATCAGCAAATACACGTCCTGCACAAGTTCCCAAATGGCTCACCGACAAAGCCAATTGGGAAAAGTTTCAAAAAATGACTCTATTATCTTGGACTGACATGGCGACATTGAGCATAGAGGATGCTGTATGCTACTTCACAGCTTTCTTGGTTGATGCAGCAACAAAATGTATTCCCCAAACATGTGGACCGTCAAGCAAACGACGAGTCCCATGGTGGAATAATGAGTGCCGTGATGCTCGAAAAAAACAAAATAAGGCATGGAGGTTGCTTAGAGGCTCGCCCACAGCCGAGAATCTTGTAAACTTTAAGAACGTCAAGTCGCAAGCAAGGAGGACGCGCCGACAGGCGAGAAGAGAAAGTTGGCACAAATTCGTATCGGGCATTAACTCATACACAGATGAGTCGAGAGTCTGGAGCATGGTTGGCAAGGTGGCAGGACGAGAAGCACATTCGCTTCCTCTAGTGAACACACAAGGGGAGAGTTTGGAAGACCAGGCAAACACTCTCGGAGCGCACTTTGAACAGGTCTCCAGCTCAACACACTATAGTGAAACGTTCCGACGATACAAAACCGCAATAGAAAAACAGAGATTAGAGCGCAAGCCCAGAACACATGAGGCATACAACGAACCTTTCTGTTTTGCTGAACTGCAGGCCTCACTTGCCATCTGCAATAAATCTGCCCCAGGCCCGGACCGTGTGGCCACGGACCCGAGCTAACGGGGGAGTTTCTACTCCCTCCCACGCCTAGCCGTGCGTGGCTTTGCCGTGTCCGGGGAAAAGGGGATCCTGGGGGTTGAGCCGACGCTGGGTGATTGGACCTTTAAGGCCCCCCGGCAGAGGCAACACACCCCTTTGGCCCCGGCTTCACGTAGACGGCACCCCTGGGCTGACCCACCCAGGGGAAATCGGCAGTCGCCTTTTCCTATCTCTCTCTCCCTACATCTTCGTCTTTATCTCTCACTTTTTATCTGTCCTGTCTTCTCCTCTCTTCTGTTTACTTCCAAACTTCCTGGCGGCTAGGGTTAACCCTGTGCAAATAGCCTACCTTGGTCTAGGCGCATTGGGTTATAGTAGCGTTGCACGGCTGGCGTCTGCAGGTTTTAGCACCCGCGAACTTGTAGCGTCCCCTCGTTGGGCTCCGTGGTGGGTGGCCGCCAACGCTTCTGAAGAAAATTAAACTGGAATGCATAGAGCGTTTCCCTTGTTAAATGATCGTACCGCCTTAAAGCACGTACGCACCGAAGACTTAGGTTTTTTCAACCGATCAACTGAGAACTTCCCCCATTTTCATGTTATACATAGTGAGATAAGCAGCAAGCAAGCCAGAACCGTATCCCCCTTTGTAGTAGCCAGATGTCTCACAGAAACTCTAGGAGCCGGGTACAAAGTTACCAAAATGGCCAGCGGAGACCTCCTCCTTGAAGTTCGAGAAAAAGAACAGTTTGAAAAGCTACAGAATCTATCAACTTTTGGTGACACTCCCATCACTGTAACGCCACACAGATCCATGAACACAACCCGTGGAGTAGTATCTGATGCTGATTTGCTCGGCTTGACTGAAGAGGAACTTCTGGAGGGGTGGAAGAGTCAGAATGTGACAAATGTACAAAGGATCACCATTAGAAGAGACAACAAGGCAACTCCAACAAAACACCTAATACTCACGTTCGCTTCCAGTAATCTCCCAGAAAGTATTCAAACAGGCTACACAAAGACGTCGATCAGACCATACATACCTAACCCACGTCGTTGTTTTAAATGCCAGAAGTATGGCCACGGCTCACAAAGCTGTCGTGGTCACCAAACTTGTGCACAATGTGGAGTGTCAGGCCACACTTCTGACAATTGCGAAGAACCATCACACTGTGTGAACTGTGGTGGAAATCATGCCGCATACTCACGGTCTTGCTCATTTTGGAAAAAAGAAAAGGAAATCATCACATTGAAAATCAAAGAAAATATCACATTCAAGGAAGCAAGACGAAGAGTGTCGCCATTTTATGGCGCTACATATGCTGATGCGGCGCGTCAGGGGGCAGCGCCGCACCAGCCCTCGCCACTCCTTCGGCCAGCGCAGAGCGAGCCGACGGCTGTGGCACCTGCCCCCAAGGCGGCAGTAGTTCAGGCTACTCCGCCTCCTAGCGAATTGAGGCCGGAGACTCCAGGGTCCTCTGGTCTCAAGGCCTCCCCTCACCAGGCGAGGCCTAATATCCGAACCACGAGCTCGCATGTGCGGGCACCCAGTGCCTCTGAGGAGGCAATGGATACAACGGTACCCTTGGTACCAAAAGAGCGGGGCGCCTCCTTGGAGCGCGCCAAGAAAAATAAAAAACCAATAACGGGGCCGGACAACCGTCCTGCCACCTGAATAAATGAGCTCACTCCAACACAGGATACTCTTTGTACACACAGCAGCATATCTCTTGTTTAAATATGCAGACAGAAATATTACAGTGGAACATCCGAGGCCTTCTTCGAAACCTCGATGACTTACAAGAACTCCTCCATGAACACAATCCAAGAGTGCTGTGTGTACAAGAGACACACTTAAAACGAACTAACACAAACTTTTTACGTAACTACATAATCTTCCGAAAGGATAGAGATGATGCCATGCTACCATCCGGTGGTGTAGCGGTTATAGTAAGTCAAGGTATAGCATGCACACAATTACCCCTTCAAACTTCCCTCGAGGCGGTGGCTGTCCGAGCAGTCATTCTAAACAAACTTGTCACTGTCTGCTCTTTGTACATACCTCCGCACCACCGTCTCGAAAAACTTCAATTCCAGTATTTAATAGACGAACTACCTGAACCTTATCTGGTCCTTGGGGACCTGAACGCACATAATGGTCTGTGGGGTGACTCTCGCTGTGATGCACGAGGTCGTCTCATTGAACAATTCCTCATTTCATCGGGTGCATGTTTGTTGAATAGGAAAGAAGCAACATACTATAACCTTGCCAACAAAACTTACTCTTCCATAGACCTCAGTATCGCATCTCCTTCACTTGTACCATTACTTCATTGGAAAGTCATAAATAATCCATACGGAAGTGACCATTTCCCTTTAGTTTTGAGTACACCAATAATAAATGAATGTCCTCCACATGTTCCCAAATGGCTGGTAAACAAAGCCAACTGGGAACAATTTCAAAAGCTTACTCACCTGAATTGGACTGACATATGCAGGTTAGGCATAGATGAAGCTGTGCAGTATTTCACGGTTTTTCTTACTGACGCAGCAACCAAGTGCATTCCACAAACATCTGGACTGCCCGGCAAACGACACGTTCCGTGGTGGAACACTGAGTGTCAGAATGCACGAAAGGAACAGAACAGGGCATGGAGGTTGCTGCGGAACTCGCCGACAGCGGAAAACCTTGTGAGCTTTAAGAAAATAAAATCTCGAGGCAGGAGAACGCGTCGGCAGGCCAGAAAAGAAAGCTGGCACAAGTTTTTATCAGGGATAAATTCATATACACAAGAGGCTAAAGTCTGGAACATGGTTCGTAGGGTAGCAGGAAGACAAGTACACTCACTTCCACTCGTAAACACACAGGGTGATAGCCTGGAAGATCAAGCGAACTTCCTCGGTGCACACTACGAGCAGGTGTCTAGCTCGTCACACTACACTGAAGCTTTCCAAAGACACAAAGCAAAGATAGAAAAGTAGAAACTAGAATCCAAGTGCACAAATTACGAGGAATACAACCAACCTTTCAACTTAGCTGAGCTACAAACATCACTAAACTCTTGCAATAATTCCGCTCCAGGCTACGACCGTGTCATATATGAAATGTTGAAAAACTTGCCGCTCGAAACGCGAAAAACTTTACTCTCTCTATACAATGCTATCTGGCTTTCAGGTACCATCCCTGCTTCTTGGAAAGAGGCTATTGGTATCCCTATTTTGAAACAGGGCAAGGACCCTTCCTCAGTTTCAAGTTACAGGCCCATTGCACTAACCAGCTGCGTTTGTAAACTTTTTGAAAAAATGATAAACCGCCGACTTTTACATTTCCTTGAAACACACCATCTGCTCGACCAATTTCAGTGTGGGTTTCGGGAGGGTAGATCCACCACCGACCATCTGGTGCGTATCGAGGCACAGATCCGAGACGCTTTTGTCCACAAACAATACTTCCTCTCAGTGTTTCTCGACATCGAGAAGGCTTACGACACAACATGGCGTTTTGGGATATTAAGAGACTTGTCTCACCTGGGTGTGCGCGGTAGAATGCTTTCCATAATCGAGAGTTACTTGTCCAATCGGAAATTCCGCGTCCGTGTGGGCAGTACTCTCTCCCAAATATTTGTGCAAGAAACGGGAGTACCGCAAGGTGGTGTACTTAGTTGTACACTTTTTATTATAAAAATGAATTCCTTGCACCTGTCCATCCCCCGCAACATGTTCTATTCCACATATGTCGATGACGTCCAGCTTGGCTTTAAGTCATGCAACCTAGCAATGTGTGAGCGACAGGTTCAGTTAGGTTTAAACAAGGTCTCCAAATGGGCAGAGGAAAACGGATTCCGGCTGAACCCAGGAAAAAGCACGTGTGTCTTGTTCTCTCGAAAGAGAGGCATGCACTCAGAACCCGACATTGAACTGAACGGCCAACGTCTGTCTGTGAATGCGGAGCATAAATTCCTAGGCTTAATCTTGGACAACAAGTTGACCTTCGTACCACACATAAAGTATTTAAAAACAAAATGTTTAAAAGCCATGAATGTTATAAAAGTGTTGTCACGTACAACGTGGGGTAGTGATAGGCAATGCCTCATGAACCTCTATAGAAGCCTTATTCGTACCCGCTTAGATTATGGGGCCGTTGTCTATCAGTCTGCCACTCAAAGTGCCTTGAAAATGCTGGACCCCGTGCACCATCTGGGCATCCGCCTTTCTACGGGTGCTTTTCGCACCAGCCCCGTAGAAAGCCTTTACGTTGAGTCAAATGAGTGGTCGCTTCATCTGCAAAGAACCTACATGTCCTTTGTATATTTCCTTAAGGTGAAAGCAGACAAGAGGCACCCCTCATACTCTACTATTAATGACTTGGCGAGCTCCATTCTTTTTCAAAATAGGCCTTCAATGAGGCAGCCCTTCTCAGTTCGCCTGAAGGGTCTAGCTGAGGACACTGGAGTGTCACTTGAACACAGTTTAATGGCTCCTGTAGCATACCCGCCACCGTGGCAGTGGCAGACTATAGACTGCGATGTGTCTTTCCTAGAGGTTACAAAACATGCACCTATTGCCCATATCCGAACACACTTTCTGGAACTTCAACACAAATACACACGTCCTGAGTTCTTCACAGATGCCTCCAAGACTAACTCCTCTGTGTCCTACGCTGCTGTCGGCCCATCCTTTTCGGATGCTGGCCCTCTACATCCACGCACAAGTATCTTCACAGCGGAAGCTTACGCGATACTGGTGGCAGCTAAACACATCAAACAATTACAAATACAAAAAGCAGTAATTTATACAGACTCCTTCAGTGTGGTAACGGCTCTGCACAGTCTTAAAAAACAAAAAAACCCAGTCCTTGTCTCACTTTACTCTATTTTGTGCACACTCTACACACACAAACAACATGTTGTAGTGTGCTGGGTGCCAGGGCACCGTGAGATCCAAGGCAACGTGAGGGCGGATCAGCTCGCTGCATCCGTCCATGAGAGCACCGCCATTACATCCATATCAATCCCGGCCCTTGATCTTAAGCCGTCTCTCAAACGAAACCTCAGGAACTACTGGCAGAGCAAGTGGGATACACACACACAAAACAAACTACACGTTATCAAGCCACACCTTGGCCATTGGCCACCAGTATCAAAATCACGTCTAACAGAGGTAACACTAACAAGACTCAGGATAGGGCACACATACACGACACACACACATCTTTTATCCGGTGGGGACCCACCATTGTGTGATAAATGTGGTGAGGCTTTAACAGTTCTTCACATTTTAATTGAGTGCAAAGAATTGGACACTGTATGAAAACAACACTTTCCATTACCCTACCGACAACATATACCTTTACACCCTGCAATGTTCGTCGGTAGGGAACCGCTTTTTAGTCACAAATCATTGATAGCGTTTTTTAAAGAAATTCATAGTTTTCACATCATACACCCGGGCATCCCGTAGCATGACCTCTCCAGAGAGGTTTTTGCTGCGGTGGTTACACAAGAAAGCACTTGCCTCACGGCCCTTGGACGCAAGGGTATGAACGAGTGAGGCACTTGTGCTAATGCCATAAATATCCACCATCGTCTTTTATTATCACCAACTTTTGTCATCTATTCACACCGCACACACCTTTCACGACATGGTCATGATTTTATTACTTGTATGTTTTTACCCGCCTTACCGCGAGGAATTTTATGGCCCTTATACAGCCGCTTATCGCAATCATTGTCCATGTTTTTAGTAAGATGAATTGGCGCTCTTTGGCCGTGAAATGGCCCTTGCGCCATAAAACATCAAACATCATCATCATCAAATCGCTGCATCCGTCCACAAAAGCACTGCCCCTACACCCATATCAATCCCGGCCCTTGATCTTAAGCCGTCTCTCAAACCAAACCTCAGGGAATACTGGCAGCGCAAGTGGGATACACACACACAAAACAAACTACACATTATTAAGGCACACCTTGGTCATTGGCTGCCAGTATCAAAATCGCGTCATACAGAGGTAATACTAAAGAGACTCAGGATAGGACACACATACAGGACACACACATATCTTTTGTCCGGTGGCGATCCACCATTGTGTGACAGATGTGGTGAAGCATTAACAGTCCTTCACATGTTAATTCAGTGCAAACACTTAGAAACTCTAAGAAAACAGCATTTTCCATTACCCTACCGACAACATATACCTTTACACCTTGCAATGTTTGTTGGTAGGGAACCGCTTTTTAGTCATAAATCATTGTTAGCGTTTTTAAAAGATATTAATAATTTTCATATCATATACCCGGGCATCCCGTAGCACGACCTCTCCAGGGAGGTTTTTGCTGCGGTGGCTACACAGGAAAGCACTCGCCTCACGGCCCTTGGACGCAAGGGTATGAACTAGTGAGGTACTTGTGCTCATGCCATACATGTCCACCATCGTTTTACATTATCACCAACTTTTGTCACCTATTCGCACCACACACACCTTTCACGGCATGGTCATGATTTTATTACTTGTATGTTTTTACCCGCCTTACTGCGAGGAGTTTTATGGCCCTTATACAGCCGCTAATCACAATCATTGTCCACATTCCTTGTCCCATGAACTGGCGCTCTTTGGCCATCAAATGGCCCTTGCACCAAACAACACCATATATCATCATCAAGCTATATTTCAGGCTTGAGCACAAGTTCACAATCCAATTACAGATCAAGAATCTGTGAAGATGCAAGATTGGTTGGTCTGATAAGCTTTTATTTTCCAGTTTTCTGGACAACATAGGACCAACAGTGTCTCCCCGCAGGGGCGCCTGATAAAGCAGGCGTTTGGTGTGTTGCGACACCACGGACCCGAGCTAACGGGGGAGTTTCTACTCCCTCCCACGCCTAGCCGTGCGTGGCTTTGCCGTGTCCGGGGAAAAGGGGATCCTGGGGGTTGAGCCGACGCTGGGTGATTGGACCGTTAAGGCCCCCCGGCAGAGGCAACACACCCCTTTGGCCCCGGCTTCACGTAGACGGCACCCCTGGGCTGACCCACCCAGGGGAAATCGGCAGTCGCCTTTTCCCATCTCTCTCTCCCTACATCTTCGTCTTTATCTCTTACTGTTTATCTGTCCTGTCTTCTACTCTCTTCTGTTTACTTCCAAACTTCCTGGCGGCGAGGGTTAACCCTGTGCAATAGCCTACCTTGGTCTAGGTGCATTGGGTTATAGTTGCGTTGTACGGCTGGCGTCTGCAGGTTTTAGCATCCACAAACTTGTAGCGTCCCCTTGTTGGGCTCCGTGGTGGGTGGCCGCCAACGCTTCTGAAGAAAATTAAACTGGCATGCATAAAGCATTTCCCCTATTAAGTGATCGTGCCTCCTCAAAGCGGGTACGCACCGAAGATATCAATTTTTTCCTCCGGCCAAGACAAACCTTTCCTCATTTCCACGTTATACACTGCGAAAAAACTAACAAGCAAGCCAGAACAGTATCCCCCTTCGTAGTGGCTAGGTCCTTAACCGAAACTCTCGGTGCCGGGTACAAGGTTACCAAAATGGCCAGTGGAGATCTACTCCTCGAAGTACGTGACAAAGACCAATTTGATCAACTGAACACCCTCACAACGTTTGGAGACACACCCATCAGTATTACGCCACACAGGTCTATGAACTCATCTCGCGGGGTCGTTTCGGACGCAGATTTGCTTGACCTGACCGAAGCTGAAGTTCTTGAAGGATGGAAGAGCGAGAACGTGACAAACGTACAGCGCATTAAGATAAGAAGAGATCAAAAGGAAATACCAACAAAACACTTAGTACTGACCTTTGCTTCGAGCGATTTGCCGGAAACAATTCAGACTGGGTACACAAAAACATCTGTGAGGCCATATATTCCCAACCCCCGCCGTTGCTTCCATTGTCAGAGATATGGCCACGGCTCGCAAAGCTGTCGTGGCCAGAAAACTTGTGCTATGTGTGGAGATGTGGGCCATGCGTCCGACAACTGCGAAGCACCTGCACACTGTGTAAACTGTGGCGGTAATCATGCCGCGTACTCACGTTCTTGTTCTTTCTGGAAAAAAGAAAAAGAAATCATCACTTTAAAGATAAAAGAAAACATTACATTTAAAGAAGCAAGAAAAAGAGTCTCGCCATTTTATGGCCCTACATATGCTGATGCGGCGCGCCAGGGGGCAGTGTCGCACCAGCCCTCGCCACTCCTTCGGCCTGCGCAGAGCGAGCCATTGGCTGTGGCGCCTGCCCCCAAGGCGGCAGTAGTTGAGTCTACTCCGCCTACTATTGAACAGAGACCAGGGACTCCAGGGTCCTCGGGTCTCAAGGCCTCACCTCGCCAGGCGAGGCCCAAGCTTCGAAAAACCAGCTCGCATGAGCGGGCATCCAGTGCCTCCGAGGAGGCAATGGATACGGCGGCACCTCTGGTGCCAAAAGAGCGGCGCGGCTCTCTGGAGCGCGCCAAGAAAACTAAAAAGCTCATAACAGGGCCTGATAATAGCCCTGCTACTTGAGCTCGACCTTTCAGTTTAAACAAGTCACTCCCTTAACGTACACACAGCACTACTTTACTTCCAATATGGAAACACAAATTATACATTGGAACGTCAGAGGCCTGCTTAAAAACCTCGACGACGTCCAAGAGCTTTTATACAAACACTCACCTCAAGTGCTGTGTGTACAGGAAACACATCTTAAATCCTCCAATACAAATTTTTTACGTGCTTACGTCATATACCGAAAGGACCGAGATGATGCTGTGGCGTCATCCGGTGGCGTAGCCATTATTATTAACCAAGGAGTAGCGTGTACACATTTACCACTCCAGACATCCCTTGAGGCGGTGGCTGTTCGAGCGGTACTCTTAAACAAACTCGTCACCATCTGCTCTTTGTATGTACCTCCCCACCAACGTCTTGAAAAACGTGAATTTCAGTCCCTAATAGACGAACTACCGGAACCTTATTTGCTTCTTGGGGACCTAAATGCACATAGTGGACTGTGGGGCGATTCTCGCTGTGATGCACGAGGTCGTCTCATTGAACAATTTCTCTTCTCTTCCGGCGCCTGTTTGTTGAATAGGAAAGAGCCAACCTACTATAACGTTGCCAACAAAACTTACTCGTCTATAGACCTCAGCATCGTATCACCTTCACTTCTACCCCTATTGAAATGGAAAATCATAAACAATCCATATGGAAGTGACCATTTTCCTGTAGTGTTGAGTTCACAAACAACATATGAATGTCCTCTACATGTTCCCAAATGGCTGATAAACAAAGCAGACTGGGAACAGTTCCACAACACTACACGTTTGAGTTGGACAGACATATGTAGGTTAAACATAGATGAAGCTGTGAAGTACTTCACAGCTTTTCTAACTGACGCAGCAGCCAGGTGCATACCGCAAACATCTGGAATGCCCGGCAAACGACACGTCCCATGGTGGAACACGGAGTGTCGTAATGCGCGAAAGGAACAGAACAGGGCATGGAGATTGCTGCGCAACTCGCCAACAGCGGAAAATCTTGACACGTTCAAGAAAATAAAGTCTCAAGGAAGGAGAACGCGTCGGCAGGCCAGAAGAGAAAGCTGGCAGAAGTTTTTGTCAGGGATTAATTCATACACACAGGAGGCAAAAGTCTGGAACATGGTCGGTAGGATAGCAGGGAAACAAGTACACACACTTCCACTCGTAAACACTCAAGGTGATACCTTGGAAGATCAGGCAAACTTCCTCGGGGCACACTTTGAACGGGAATCCAGCTCGTCCCACTATACTGACACTTTCCAAAAATACAGAACAAGAATAGAAAAGCAGAAACTCGAACACAAATGCACTAGATCCGAGGCATATAACCAAGCTTTCAGTCTAGCTGAGCTGCAAATGTCTCTAAACTCCTGCAGTACTTCTGCCCCAGGTTCTGACCGTGTGATGTATGAAATGTTAAAAAACCTACCAAACGAAACCCATAAAACCTTACTTTGTTTGTACAATGCTATTTGGTCTTCTGGCACTATTCCTACCTCCTGGAAAGAGGCTATTGTTATTCCCATTTTGAAAGAGGGCAAGGACCCTTCTTTACCCTCGAGTTATAGGCCTATAGCACTTACAAGCTGCTTGTGCAAAGTCTTCGAAAAAATGATAAACTGCCGACTTGTACTTTTCCTTGAAACAAATAATTTGCTCGACCCATTTCAGTGCGGGTTTCGAGAAGGTAGATCCACCACAGACCACCTTGTTCGTATCGAGGCACAGATCAGAGACGCCTTCGTCCATAAACAATATTTTCTCTCTGTGTTCCTAGATATCGAAAAGGCGTATGATACAACATGGCGGTTCGGCATTCTAAGAGACCTGTCTCACCTTGGTGTGCGCGGAAGAATGTTTCATATAATCGAAAGTTACCTGTCAAAGCGGACTTTCCGTGTCCGTCTGGGCAGTGTGCTTTCCCAAACATTTGTCCAAGAAACAGGCGTGCCACAAGGTGGCGTGCTTAGTTGCACACTTTTTATTATCAAAATGAACTCTTTGCACTTGTCCATTCCCCGCAATATGTTCTATTGTACATATGTCGACGACGTTCAGCTTGGCTTCAAGTCATGCAACTTGGCCATATGTGAGCGGCAGGTTCAGCTGGGTTTAAATAAGATCTCCAAATGGGCAGATGAAAACGGATTTCGACTTAACCCACAAAAAAGCACGTGTGTTTTGTTCTCTCGAAAGAGAGGCATGCACTCGGAACCTGACATTCGACTGAACGGGCAACGTCTGTCCGTCAAAGCCGAGCATAAATTCTTAGGCCTAATCTTGGACAACAAGTTGACCTTCGTGCCGTACATCAAGTATCTAAAAACAAAATGTTTAAAAGCCATGAATGTTTTAAAAGTGTTGTCACGTACTACTTGGGGTAGTGATAGGCAATGCCTCATGAACCTCTATAGAAGCCTCATTCGCACCAGCTTAGATTATGGGGCCGTTGTCTATCAGTCTGCTACTCAAAGTGCCTTGAAGATGCTGGACCCCGTGCACCATTTGGGCATCCGCCTTTCTACGGGTGCTTTTCGCACCAGCCCCGTAGAAAGCCTTTACGTTGAGTCAAATGAGTGGTCGCTTCACCTGCAAAGAACCTACATGTCCTTTGTTTATTTCCTTAAGGTGAAAGCAGACAAGAGGCACCCCTCATACTCTACTATAAATGACTTGTCGAGCTCCATTCTTTTTCAAAACAGGCCTTCAATGAGGCAGCCCTTCTCAGTTCGCCTGAAGGGTCTAGCCGAGGACAGTGGAGTGTCACTCGAACACAATTTAATGGCTCCTGTAGCATACCCGCCACCGTGGCAGTGGCAGACTATAGATTGCGATGTGTCTTTTTTAGAAGTTACTAAACATGCGCCTATTGCCCATATTCGAACATACTTCTTGGAACTTCAACACAAATACACACATCCTGAGTTTTTTACAGATGCCTCTAAGTCTAACTCCTCTGTGTCCTACGCTGCTGTTGGCCCTTCCTTTTCGGATGCTGGCCCTCTACATCCAGACACAAGTATCTTCACGGCGGAAGCTTACGCGATACTTGTGGCAGCTAAACACATCAAACAATTACAAATACAAAAAGCAGTAATTTATACAGACTCCCTTAGTGTGGTAACGGCTCTGCACAGTCTTAAAAAACAAAAAAACCCTGTCCTCATCTAACTTTACACTATTTTGTGCACACTTTACACACTCAACCAACATGTTGTAGTGTGCTGGGTGCCAGGGCATCGTGAAATTCAAGGCAACGTGATGGCGGATCAGCTTGCTGCATCCGTCCACGAGGGCACCGCCACTACACCCACATTAGTCCCGGCCCTTGATCTTAAGCCGTCTCTCAAACGAAACATCAGAGACTTCTGGCAGAGCAAGTGGAATACACACACACAAAACCAACTACACATTATTAAGCCACACCTTGGTCATTGGCTGCCAGTATCAAAATCGCGTTATACAGAGGTAATACTAACGAGACTCAGGATAGGACACACATACGCAACACACACACATCTTTTGTCTAGTGACGATCCACCATTGTGCGACAAATGTGGTGAAACATTAACAGTCCTTCACATACTAATCCAGTGTAAACATTTAGAAACTCTAAGAAAACAACATTTTCCATTACTCTACCGACAACATATACCTTCACACCCTGCAATGTTTGTCGGTAGGGAACCACTTTTTAGTCATAAATCATTGTTAGCGTTTTTAAAAGAAATTCACAGCTTTCATGTCATATACCCGGGCATACCGTAGCATGACCTCTCCAGAGAGGTTTTTGCTGCGGTGGCTACACAAGAAAGCACATGCCTCACGGCCCTTGGACGCAAGGGTTTGAACGAGTGAGGCACTTGTGCTAATGCCATACATATCCACCATCGTCTTTTATTATCACCAACTTTTGTCATCTATTCACACCACACACACCTTTCACGGCATGGTCATAATTTTATTACTTGTATGTTTTTACCCGCCTTACTGCGAGGAATTTTATGGCCCTTATACAGCCACTTATCACAATCATTGTCCATATTTTTAGTAAGATGAACTGGCGCTCTTTGGCCGTGAATCGGCCCTTGCGCCATAAAACATCAAACATCATCATCAGGACCAACAGTGTCTGTTAAACAAGGCATTCCTGAGTAAACTCACAAGCAAGAACACATGCCACAGTATATGTACAGCTGGGTGATCTGTCCAAAAGTAGGTAACGTGCCTTTCTTTAGAATGATTACGTCCTTGAGTTAACTGTTGCACAGTCGGAGAATCAACTTGCCACACAGGAACGCCATGTGAAACAACTTCAGCCATGCATGGAGCGAAATCTTACTCTTTCAAAGGCCTGGGCTGTGTTGTCTGAATAGAGTTGTAAAACTGGATTAGAAAGCTCTGTAGTAACTGGTGCCTTTCTGCAATTGTCTTGCATATATTTTTGAAATTTTGGTTACGTGTAGCAATAGCTTTGATGTACTGGTGTTTTACCTCATAGCACATACGCCAATATTGCTTAAACGGGCCAATTTCGTTGACGAGTCTTGGGTAGTGCACAAGGAAATAAAGTTTTAGAATTATATGACCAGGATACAGACTCGCACGGAAAAACAAAAAGTAGGGAATGTTATCCTGCAGACATGCATGGTGGTCGTGTGGAAGGGTGTCGGAAAGTATCAGGTGAACAACTTTTCTGAGAAGCAAGTACACTTCGCAGTGCTCATTGAGTTCTGTGACATCGTCTCCAAGCATAAGTGTCAAAAAGCTGAAGAGTGCATGGGTGGTCCCTTTTAAAATATGTAAATCTGCTGAGCCTATTTATAGAAAGTACGTCTCCACAGAATGCAACAAGGATTGCTATGACATTTACAGTAGCAGAATTTGTTTTTACTGAAAAGCCCGCTGTTACTAATGTCAGAAACAACACGTTCCAAGATTGCGTTCGTGCCATGCTTGTGAACGACAAGGGCTAAATGTATACAGCTTAACTGTGACCTATGGCGAACATGTTTGTTGAGCACACTGAAGTACACGACAATTACTTCCACTTTAACCCCTGAAGGTTCACAATTTCTAGTTGACCACTGTACGGAATGAAAAGTACTGTGTATTGCGCCTCATTCTCTAGAAATACTGAGTTTTTCCTTGAACAATAAGCCATCATAAGAACTTCGAAGAAATGTCTCTGACATCATCTTTTCCAGGACTTGAGGTATGGAAACATATTGAAATGTCTCATTAACTTCTAGATGGTGTTCCTTCAGCTCCATGTAAAGAGGTGCTACTTGGCGAAACTTGCTGCGACTTGGTGCTTGCACTTTGGGGCACATCTTGCAGGAAGTCGCATGCAAGCACATTTTGCGATTATCCTCCAACAGATTCTTTGGAGATGTTCTGTTGAATCGGCGAAGGGAAAACCGCCATCAGTTCCAGAAACATCCCCTTGAAGTCCTAAAAATACTTTCAGTGACAGAGTGCGACAGCTTGTGGACCTCAGCGATTCAGAAAAAGAAAGTATTTTTTCACTTTTAGTGAAAAGTCGTGTACTGCGTCAGACGAGAGTATGGTCGCACTACGGGCAGTTTCCCGTCCATCACCAGTATCTCCTGCAAAGGAGTTTGAACAAGGTATTTCTATCTCGCCAAAAACAGTTCTGTTTGTGGAAGCGTCTAGCCGGAGTACCTCACTATCACTTTCGTCAACATCGGTCCTCTGTTGAGCATCGTTTAGGTCGACGAAGCTTCTGTGGCAGTGATAGATGTGCCTACAGTATGATTCAAATGCCCCATATGTTTTTGCACATCCGTGCACACCACACATAACATGAAAAACCGTGTCGTGGCGCTGATCCCTAATGTGCCATATGACCTTGCAAAACTTTGCCGACAAAAACGGACACCTTGGGCACATATGCATTGCATTCTCTAGGTTTACCCATGTATGATATGGTGATTCGTCTCCGCAGTACAATATGCGGGCACAGGGCCCAAAACGGGAATGGCACAGCACAAAGAAAAAAATGCAAGGCCTGCACGGAAGGTGCATCACAGTCGAAGGCCGCTGTTCTAACTTTCGCAGTCAGAGCCTTTTCAAAACACTCATTGGGTAACTACTGCAAGCACACTTGCTTGATACTCTCTAAGGCATTAATAATAAATGTTTTGGGGGTATTAGGCAGGCATTCGCTATGCTATCTTTCGTCAATCTTATAAGAAGCGTGGTATCCGCTAAACACTTGCAAGGAATTGTTCATGCAGTGGCCGACGACGATTCGAAGTCATCACTGAAGTGGGTAGGCGCCACAGTTGATAGGGGACCAAGAAGAAGCTTTTGTAATAAGTTGGAGCCTTGGACGACCCACTAGTTACGCTATTCGCATTGTTAGGTCGCTGTTTAAAAATGCTTTATAGGTCGTAATGACGTGATTACTTTCCCAACATCAAGCCTGCTGCCTAAGGCAAGTTTGCCAACAAGCCACATGCATCGGCGTAGCTCAGTGGTAGAATGCTGGGCTGGCACCCAGCGAATCTGGGTTCGAGCCCCACTGTGTCATTGGTGCTAGGTTTTTTTTTCTAATTTCGCACGATGCGGTTATGGGCGACGGCGGCTGTAAAATGAGCCTCTGCACCTCTGCCAAGCACATGTTGAACTTCGTTTTTGCGCTTGTCATGATGATGATCTAGCTAGCTAGCTGCCACCAACTTTTACACTTTGAAGCTGGCGATACAAAAGATGATCGCTTCTGGTGTGAAATAAATATGTATTATGTTCTCAGGAATTACTGAAATTTGCAGCTTTTTACAGCCAAAGCTGTTATGAGATCAGAACACGGGTAACGTGCGGCACCGTAGTTGTCCGCCGCTGTCACTGCCGCCGGTGTTCATATTCGATATCGGAAGAAATGGGAAAACTACTCGGTAAATAAGAAAAAAAACGATAGGCTTGCGCGGAAGGCGCAGCACAGTCACAGTGAAAGCTAAAAGAGCGACTTTTCATAGCCTTTTCTAAACACTCATTGGGTAGCTGCTGCAAGCACACTTGCTTGATGGTCACTTCTGCATTAATAATCAAAACTTTAGGGTAGTAAGCCGGCATTCACTATGCTAATTTTCATCATTTTTCTGAGAAGGGTGGTATCCGCTGAGCTCTGGCGAAGAATTTTGTGCCAATTGTTCATGCAGTGGCTGACGACGATGGAGAATCATGTCTGAAGTGGGTATGCGCCACAGTTAATAGCTGAACAGACACAAGCGTTTGTAATGAGTTGGCGCATTGGACTCTCTAGGAATTGACTCTGCCGCTATGTATTTCACTGGTTTTATTATTGACGCTGCTTCAAAATGTATCCGCCAGACAAGTTGTGGTCCCTGCAGACGTCGTGTCCCGTGGTGGAACGATGACTGAAGGAATGCTCGCAAAAAGCAGAATAAAGCGTGGTGTCTATTGCGTGACTAGCTAACTGCAGAAAATCTGATCAATTTCAAACAAGTAAAGTCTCAAGGGCGAAGGACGCGCTGGCAGGCTAGGAGAGAAAGCTGGCAGAGGTTTTTGTCAGGCATTAATTCCTATACTGATGAAGTTAAGATCTGGAACAGAGTGAATAGGATAAGAGGCCGAAAGACACACTCACTCCCTCTAGTAGACACAGAGGGTAACAGCCTTGAGGATCAAGCAGACTCCCTGGGAGCATACTTTGAACACGTGTCCAGCTCATCGCATTATTCTGATACGTTCAAACGATACAAAGCGAGAGCAGAAAGGCAAAAACTTGAACGTAATTGTGGGAAAAATGAGCCATACAACAGAATTTTCAGCTTGGCTGAGTTGCAGGCAGCGCTAAACTGCTGCAACAAACCAGCCCCAGGCTCTGACCGTGTTTTATATCAGATGCTTAAACACTTACCTCAAGAAACACAAAAAACTCTCCTCTGTGTGTATAACTCCATATGGGCTTCTGGCGAGATTCCCTCTGCGTGGAAAGAGGCCATAGTAATACCTATTCTTAAACAGGGCAAAGATCCATCTTCCGTATCGAGTTACAGGACTGTTGCTCTGACTAGCTGCCTCTGCAAATTATTTGAAAATATGATAAACTGCCGAATATTATATTTTTTAGAATCAAACTCCTCGACCAATATCAGTGCGGATTCCGAGAGGGTCGGTCCACCGCAGACCATCTCATCCGCATAGAGGCGCAAATACGTGAAGCTTTCATTCATAAGCAGTTTTTCCTATCTCTCTTCCTTGACATGGACAAGGCATACGATACGTGGCATTTTGCAATATTGAGAGACCTCGCACATTTGGGTATACGAGGTAATATGGTAAGTGTAACAAAAAATTATCTGTCCAATCGTATATTTCGTGTTCGAGTGGGCGATGCGTTGTCACGACCAGTCGTGCAAGAAACGGGAGTACCGCAGGGCGTTGTCCTCAGTTGTACTCTCTTTGTAGTCAAAATGAACTCCCTGCGATCGTGCATCCCACGTAACGTCTTTTATTGAGCATACGTTGATGATCTACAGATAGCTTTTAAATCCTATAATCTCTCGGCATGCGAGCGACAGGTTCAGCTCTGTGTTAACAAGGTCTGTAAATGGGCAGATGAGAATGGTTTCAGTCTGAATCCACTGAAGAGCTCCTGTGTTCTGTTTTCCAGGAAGAAAGGGCTCTACCCTGATCCTCATATAGAGTGGCAGGGTGAGCGCGTAGCTGTCAAGAGTGAACAAAAATTATTAGGCATAATTCTAGACACGAAGCTCACGTTTATACCACACATTAAGTACATTAAGAAATGCATGAAAACAATGAACATCCTAAAGTTGCTGTCCCGCACAAGTTGGGGCAGCGACAGGAAAATTCTGATGAGCCTCTACAAAAGCCTTATTCGCACACGTCTAGACTATGGGGCGATAGTGTACCAGTCCGCACCACCAACGGCATTGAAAATGCTGGACTCTGTCCACCATCTAGACATTCGCCTTTCTACGGTAGCTTTTCGTACAAGCCCCATGGAAAGCCTCTACGCAGACTCAGATGAATGGTCGCTACATATACAAAGATTGTACCTGTCCTTTGCATATTTTTTGAAGATAACAACAAAGACCGAGCACTTTACATACCCTGTTGTAAACGACACACCCAGCTCCCAGATCTTTCAAAACCGACCCACATTGAAACAGCCCTTATCGCTGTGTGTTCGAGCACTAGCTTTGGACACAGGCGTCGCATTGCTCGAACACCGCGTAATGGCTTCTACTACATGCGCCCCGCCATGGCTCTGGCAGGTTATAAATTGTGACACATCTTTCATGATTGTGGCAAAGCATGCCCCACCCCTGTACATTCAGATGTACTTTGGGGAATTGGCACACAAATATACATATCCTGAATTTTTCACTGATGCATCAAAGACTCACGCAGGCGTATCGTATGCAGCGGTGGGCCCATCTTTTTCGTATGTCGGTATTCTCCACCCTCACACAAGCATATTTACAGCTGAAGCTTATGCAATACTGGCAGCAGCAAAACGCATTAAAGAAACGAAAATAAGTAATGCAGTCATATGCACGGATTCATTAAGCGTTGTAAAACGTTAAAAGCCATCAGAAAGTACAAAAATCCTGTGATTGCTTCGCTATACTCTCTCCTTTGTGCCATTTACGCATCTAAACAGCATGTAGTAGTATGTTGGGTACCAGGACACCGTGAAATTGAGGGAAACATGCTAGCGGATAAGCTCGCAACATCAGTCCACGCGAACACTCCGCAGTCATCTGTAGCTGTTCCCGTAATGGACTTGAAACCCCTTTTGAGAAAAAAGCTGAGGGATTATTGGCAGCGTACATGGGACGGACAAGTACATAATAAATTACATTAAAGAAGTCTTACCTTGGTGACTGGCCACCAACATAACAAACACGTCGTACAGAAGTAGCACTCTGTTGGTTACTTATCGGACACACAGAACACCTTATAGTACACACTCACACCTTCTGACCGGTGGTGATCCACCAATGTGTGAGAAATGCGGCGAACCCCTTAGTGTCCTACATATTTTGATACAGTGCACGCAGTGAATTAGCTACTATTCGAAAAAAGCATTTTCCAACATCCTACTGACAACAAATGCCTCTTCACCCGGCGATGTTCCTCAGTAGAGATCCACTTTTCAAACATCATTCATTATTTGTATTTTTAAAAGATGTTCGCAACTTCCACGTGATCTACCCTGGTAATCTGTAGAACAATTTCTCACAAGAGGTTGTTGCTGCCGCACATACATTAAAAAGCACATGTTTCGCGGCCCTTGGAGACGAGGACGCCGGAGAGAAATTCGTGCTCTATAATCTCTTCATAGCTTATCATCAGAACCATTGACCACTAGTTTTTTCTCTACACATTTCATGTCACTCTCATAATTTTATTCCCATTATGTTTACCCACCTTTAGAGTGAGGAATATTAGGCCCTTTTACAGCCACTCATCATAACCATAGCCCAAATCATTTGTCGCATGTATTGGCGCTCTTTGGCCATAACATAGCCCTTGCGACAAGAAACACTATATATCATCATCATCGTTACACTATTTGCATTGCGCGACGACTGCTTGTTTTCCGCTGTTTTAAAGCACTTTTACAGTCGAGCCTGACTATATCGAACCCGTTTGTATCAAATTATTCTGTATATCGAACAATTCCTAAACATGGTAAGCTTACATTGAGAATATATAGAAAGTTGCTGTTTTATCGAACGAAAATAGCAACGACAACTGATATATCAAACTCCATGTGCCTCAAGAGTGCCCCAGCAAGTTGGCTTTCCCTCGCGGTGGCGGGGAAAACCAACGTTACTAGACTAGGTTCAGTTGCCAAACTCTCCGCCGACGCCGTGCTTCGCCGGTGTCTCCACTTTCAGTTTGTCCGACATATGGCGGGAGCGTTCCATCGAGATCCAGCTTTCTCAGCTGCTGCGCCTGCTAGGCGCTATACGGGCGCCGAATTAGCGCGTTTCTTCACGCGTAACCAGATGGAAAACTACAAAAACATCACTGCAACACATCCTAGCCACTGAAGCTCCTTTTATACTTGTATCAAAGCATGCAGCGCGACATGCTTTCGAGTAACGAGTTCGAAGCTGCCGAAAACCATCTGTCGTTTCGCTGCTTTTGCGCATGCCCTGCTTTTTTTACAATCCGAAAATGCGCCGTTGAGAGAGAACGCACATGCTGCATTAGTATTGCGTCCGATTCATGCGAAAATAAGAGGTGGCATCCCTGCCCGTAATCATGACGCGGGGGGGGGGGGCCGTTTTATCTACCGGCGATGGTAGGATTCGTTTAGTTCCCAGCGGCGTCTTCGGCCATCTGGGCTAGTGACACAAGGCCTGCGTAAGCGGGTCTGTGCTGAGCAGCGCGGCCTCCCACTGCTTCTCATTCGTGATTTGGAATAAAATGGCTAATAGTATATAGGGGTTTTTCTTCGCAGGGCCACATCACAAGCAAAGTAAACGCTTATTCATGCATCTTGGCAGGCACAGAATGACCACTGCAACTAGCAATTTAGCACGAATTAAAAGTTAACAAGGTAAACAGCTTTCGTTCAGCGGTTTATTCATAAATGCACTGGTCTTCCATTTCAGACCACACTGATCAACAGTACTGTACAAGATGTATTAGCAAACCGGTCCACAACACTGAATAACAAACTGGTCCAGGAAAGCAACATCCCAGCAATTGTTTGCATTGCTGCAGTCCAGAGAAAGCACATTTTTTCAAACAGGTATTCACAAAAGCTTAGCACGCTTCCTGGCAACTTTAACTTGCACACTTGTGTCTTTGTGTTGCCGTAGGAACCTTGCATAAAAATGCATGCGGGTGACCAGGTAAAACTTCATGATGCGCCCCGCAGGGGCGCCTGCGCAAGTAGGCGTTTGGTGTGTAGCGACACCACGGACCCGAGCTAACGGGGGAGTTTCGGCTCCCTCCCACGCCTAGCCGTGCGTGGCTTTGCCGTGTCCGGGGAAAAGGGGATCCTGGGGGTTGAGCTGACGCTGGGTGATTGGACCTTTAAGGCCCCCCGGCAGAGGCAACACACCCCTTTGGCCCCGGCTTCACGTAGACGGCACCCCTGGGCTGACCCACCCAGGGGAAATCGGCAGTCGCCTTTTCCTATCTCTTTCTTCCTACATCTTCGTCTTTATCTCTCACTTTTTATCTGTCCTGTCATCTTCTCTTTTCCGTTTACTTCCGAATTTCCTGGCGGCGAGGGTTAACCCTGTGTAGTTACCCAACCTTGGGTAGTTATATTCGGTTATAGCGGCGATGCATGGCTGGCGTCTCCAAGTGTTCACTAGTCAACCTTGTAGCGTCCCCTTGTTGGGCTCGGTGGTGGGTGGCCACCATCGCCGCCGAACTTTATAGTATTTTTATGGCAAAAGCTTTTCCCCTCCTTCCTGATCGCTCCCTAAAAAGGTGGCGCACCGATGATACTTTCCTGCTAAACACACCAAAGCCGACATTCCCAAAGTACCATGTAATCCACAGTCAAAACGAAAACAAGACAGTCCGAGTCATTTCACCTTTCCTCGTTTCCAAAACTCTCACAGAAGCAATAGGCCCAGGTTATAAAGTGACAAAGATGGGAAGTGGCGATCTTCTTTTGGAGGTACGTGACAAAGCCCAGTATGAAAAGCTGTCTAAGCTTGTAGCCTTTGGGGAAACCCCTGTTTCGGTGGGCCCACACAGGTCCATGAACACTGTCCGTGGCGTAGTTTCTGATGATGACCTTACTGAGCTTTCTGAAAGTGAGCTGCTCGAAGGTTGGCAGGACGAGAACGTGGTCAAAGTCCAACGAATAACAATAAGGCGCAACAACAAACTGACCCCTACAAAACACGTAATAATTACCTTCGGAACAAGTGACCTACCAGAATCAATCGAAACCGGCTATTGTAAGCTTCGTGTAAGACCATACATTCCCAACCCTCGTCGATGTTTCAAATGTCAACGTTTCGGTCATGGATCGCAGAGTTGCAGAGGGCGTGCCACTTGCGCAAAGTGCGCATCCATTCAACACATATCAGACAACTGCACCTCAGAAACATCTCATTGTTCGAACTGTGAAGGAGATCACGCTGCCTACTCACGATCATGCCCCGCATGGAAAAAAGAAAAACAAATAGTAGAACTCAAGGTTAAATTCAATCTCACATTCCAAGAAGCACGCCAACGTTTCGCAATACACAACCCATCTTATCCCTCCTTTGCAGATGTGACGCGCCGGGGCGCCGCGCCACATGCCTCGGCACCCGCGAATGTCACACAGTGTGTGGCCGCGGTCGTGCCGCCAGCGCCCCCGGCTGGAGCAGCCTGTACTGCTCCGCCACCTGACAAACAGGGCCGGCAGACCCCGGTGTCTGCCGAACCTGGGACCACTGCAGGCGCAGTTAGGTCCAAAAGTTCAGTGAATGTGCCTGCCCAGCAGGCAACATCCACCACCTCACAAGAGGTGATGGATACAAGTCCCACTCCTCCGGCGCCTCAGACGCCGAAGGATAGGCGCAACTCCTTAGAGCGCGCCAAAAAAGAAAAACCTCGAATCACGGGGCCCTCAAAAGGCCCTGTAAACTAACGCAACACCTCTGTACACACAGCACCACACTACATTAAAATGACACAAATACTACAGTGGAACGTCAGAGGACTGTTGAGAAACCTCGACGATATCCATGAACTTTTACACAAACATACACCTAAGGTGCTGTGCGTACAAGAGACACACCTGAAACCTAAACACACCAACTTTTTACGTCATTACGTTATCTTTCGAAAAGACCGGAATGATGCCATAGTGCCATCCGGTGGTGTTGCCATTATAGTCAATCAAGGGATTGCATGCACACACCTACCACTACAAACATCCCTTGAGGCGGTGGCTGTTCGAGCAGTTCTTTTGAATAAGCTCGTCACCATCTGCTCTCTCTACATACCTCCGCAACACCGTCTTGAAAAGCATGAATTCGAGTCCCTCATAGAGGAACTTCCAGAACCTTATATTCTCCTGGGAGATTTCAATGCACATAGCAATCTATGGGGTGACTCCCGCTGTTATGTTCGAGGTCGCCTGATTGAACAGGTCCTGTTTTCTTCCGGTGCGTGCCTGCTGAATCGGAAAGAGCCAACATATTACAACATCGCTAACAATACGTACTCAGCAATAGACCTCAGCATAATATCCCCATCACTCCTGCCTCTACTTAAATGGGAAGTCATTAATGATCCATATGGTAGTGACCATTTTCCTATCGTTATTAGCACATCAATAGCAAATACACGTCCTGCACAAGTTCCCAAATGGCTCACCGACAAAGCCAATTGGGAAAAGTTTCAAAAAATGACTCTATTATCTTGGACTGACATGGCGACATTGAGCATAGAGGATGCTGTATGCTACTTCACAGCTTTCTTGGTTGATGCAGCAACAAAATGTATTCCCCAAACATGTGGACCGTCAAGCAAACGACGAGTCCCATGGTGGAATAATGAGTGCCGTGATGCTCGAAAAAAACAAAATAAGGCATGGAGGTTGCTTAGAGGCTCGCCCACAGCCGAGAATCTTGTAAACTTTAAGAACGTCAAGTCGCAAGCAAGGAGGACGCGCCGACAGGCGAGAAGAGAAAGTTGGCACAAATTCGTATCGGGCATTAACTCATACACAGATGAGTCGAGAGTCTGGAGCATGGTTGGCAAGGTGGCAGGACGAGAAGCACATTCGCTTCCTCTAGTGAACACACAAGGGGAGAGTTTGGAAGACCAGGCAAACACTCTCGGAGCGCACTTTGAACAGGTCTCCAGCTCAACACACTATAGTGAAGCGTTCCGACGATACAAAACCGCAATAGAAAAACAGAGATTAGAGCGCAAGCCCAGAACACATGAGGCATACAACGAACCTTTCTGTTTTGCTGAACTGCAGGCCTCACTTGCCATCTGCAATAAATCTGCCCCAGGCCCGGACCGTGTGGCCACGGACCCGAGCTAACGGGGGAGTTTCTACTCCCTCCCACGCCTAGCCGTGCGTGGCTTTGCCGTGTCCGGGGAAAAGGGGATCCTGGGGGTTGAGCCGACGCTGGGTGATTGGACCTTTAAGGCCCCCCGGCAGAGGCAACACACCCCTTTGGCCCCGGCTTCACGTAGACGGCACCCCTGGGCTGACCCACCCAGGGGAAATCGGCAGTCGCCTTTTCCTATCTCTCTCTCCCTACATCTTCGTCTTTATCTCTCACTTTTTATCTGTCCTGTCTTCTCCTCTCTTCTGTTTACTTCCAAACTTCCTGGCGGCTAGGGTTAACCCTGTGCAAATAGCCTACCTTGGTCTAGGCGCATTGGGTTATAGTAGCGTTGTACGGCTGGCGTCTGCAGGTTTTAGCACCCGCAAACTTGTAGCGTCCCCTCGTTGGGCTCCGTGGTGGGTGGCCGCCAACGCTTCTGAAGAAAATTAAACTGGAATGCATAGAGCGTTTCCCTTGTTAAATGATCGTACCGCCTTAAAGCGCGTACGCACCGAAGACTTAGGTTTTTTCAACCGATCAACTGAGAACTTCCCCCATTTTCATGTTATACATAGTGAGATAAGCAGCAAGCAAGCCAGAACCGTATCCCCCTTTGTAGTAGCCAGATGTCTCACAGAAACTCTAGGAGCCGGGTACAAAGTTACCAAAATGGCCAGCGGAGACCTCCTCCTTGAAGTTCGAGAAAAAGAACAGTTTGAAAAGCTACAGAATCTATCAACTTTTGGTGACACTCCCATCACTGTAACGCCACACAGATCCATGAACACAACCCGTGGAGTAGTATCTGATGCTGATTTGCTCGGCTTGACTGAAGAGGAACTTCTGGAGGGGTGGAAGAGTCAGAATGTGACAAATGTACAAAGGATCACCATTAGAAGAGACAACAAGGCAACTCCAACAAAACACCTAATACTCACGTTCGCTTCCAGTAATCTCCCAGAAAGTATTCAAACAGGCTACACAAAGACGTCGATCAGACCATACATACCTAACCCACGTCGTTGTTTTAAATGCCAGAAGTATGGCCACGGCTCACAAAGCTGTCGTGGTCACCAAACTTGTGCACAATGTGGAGTGTCAGGCCACACTTCTGACAATTGCGAAGAACCATCACACTGTGTGAACTGTGGTGGAAATCATGCCGCATACTCACGGTCTTGCTCATTTTGGAAAAAAGAAAAGGAAATCATCACATTGAAAATCAAAGAAAATATCACATTCAAGGAAGCAAGACGAAGAGTGTCGCCATTTTATGGCGCTACATATGCTGATGCGGCGCGTCAGGGGGCAGCGCCGCACCAGCCCTCGCCACTCCTTCGGCCAGCGCAGAGCGAGCCGACGGCTGTGGCACCTGCCCCCAAGGCGGCAGTAGTTCAGGCTACTCCGCCTCCTAGCGAATTGAGGCCGGAGACTCCAGGGTCCTCTGGTCTCAAGGCCTCCCCTCACCAGGCGAGGCCTAATATCCGAACCACGAGCTCGCATGTGCGGGCACCCAGTGCCTCTGAGGAGGCAATGGATACAACGGTACCCTTGGTACCAAAAGAGCGGGGCGCCTCCTTGGAGCGCGCCAAGAAAAATAAAAAACCAATAACGGGGCCGGACAACCGTCCTGCCACCTGAATAAATGAGCTCACTCCAACACAGGATACTCTTTGTACACACAGCAGCATATCTCTTGTTTAAATATGCAGACAGAAATATTACAGTGGAACATCCGAGGCCTTCTTCGAAACCTCGATGACTTACAAGAACTCCTCCATGAACACAATCCAAGAGTGCTGTGTGTACAAGAGACACACTTAAAACGAACTAACACAAACTTTTTACGTAACTACATAATCTTCCGAAAGGATAGAGATGATGCCATGCTACCATCCGGTGGTGTAGCGGTTATAGTAAGTCAAGGTATAGCATGCACACAATTACCCCTTCAAACTTCCCTCGAGGCGGTGGCTGTCCGAGCAGTCATTCTAAACAAACTTGTCACTGTCTGCTCTTTGTACATACCTCCGCACCACCGTCTCGAAAAACTTCAATTCCAGTCTTTAATAGACGAACTACCTGAACCTTATCTGGTCCTTGGGGACCTGAACGCACATAATGGTCTGTGGGGTGACTCTCGCTGTGATGCACGAGGTCGTCTCATTGAACAATTCCTCATTTCATCGGGTGCATGTTTGTTGAATAGGAAAGAAGCAACATACTATAACCTTGCCAACAAAACTTACTCTTCCATAGACCTCAGTATCGCATCTCCTTCACTTGTACCATTACTTCATTGGAAAGTCATAAATAATCCATACGGAAGTGACCATTTCTCTTTAGTTTTGAGTACACCAATAATAAATGAATGTCCTCCACATGTTCCCAAATGGCTGGTAAACAAAGCCAACTGGGAACAATTTCAAAAGCTTACTCACCTGAATTGGACTGACATATGCAGGTTAGGCATAGATGAAGCTGTGCAGTATTTCACGGTTTTTCTTACTGACGCAGCAACCAAGTGCATTCCACAAACATCTGGACTGCCCGGCAAACGACACGTTCCGTGGTGGAACACTGAGTGTCAGAATGCACGAAAGGAACAGAACAGGGCATGGAGGTTGCTGCGGAACTCGCCGACAGCGGAAAACCTTGAGAGCTTTAAGAAAATAAAATCTCGAGGCAGGAGAACGCGTCGGCAGGCCAGAAAAGAAAGCTGGCACAAGTTTTTATCAGGGATAAATTCATATACAGAAGAGGCTAAAGTCTGGAACATGGTTCGTAGGGTAGCAGGAAGACAAGTACACTCACTTCCACTCGTAAACACACAGGGTGATAGCCTGGAAGATCAAGCGAACTTCCTCGGTGCACACTACGAGCAGGTGTCTAGCTCGTCACACTACACTGAAGCTTTCCAAAGACACAAAGCAAAGATAGAAAAGCAGAAACTAGAATCCAAGTGCACAAATTACGAGGAATACAACCAACCTTTCAACTTAGCTGAGCTACAAACATCTCTAAACTCTTGCAATAATTCCGCTCCAGGCTACGACCGTGTCACATATGATATGTTGAAAAACCTGCCGCTCAAAACGCGAAAAACTTTACTCTCTCTATACAATGCTATCTGGCTTTCAGGCACCATCCCTGCTTCCTGGAAAGAGGCCATTGTTATCCCTATTTTGAAACAGGGCAAGGACCCTTCCTCAGTTTCAAGTTACAGGCCCATTGCACTAACCAGCTGCCTTTGTAAACTTTTTGAAAAAATGATAAACCGCCGACTTTTACATTTCCTTGAAACACACAATCTGCTCGACCGATTTCAGTGTGGGTTTCGGGAGGGTAGATCAACCACCGACCATCTGGTGCGTATCGAGGCACAGATCCGAGACGCTTTTGTCCACAAACAATACTTCCTCTCAGTGTTTCTCGATATCGAGAAGGCTTACGACACAACATGGCGTTTTGGGATATTAAGAGACTTGTCTCACATGGGTGTGCGCGGTAGAATGCTTTCCATAATCGAGAGTTACTTGTCCAATCGGAAATTCCGCGTCCGTGTGGGCAGTACTCTCTCCCAAATATTTGTGCAAGAAACGGGAGTACCGCAAGGTGGTGTACTTAGTTGTACACTTTTTATTATAAAAATGAATTCCTTGCACCTGTCCATCCCCCGCAACATGTTCTATTCCACATATGTCGATGACGTTCAGCTTGGCTTTAAGTCATGCAACCTAGCAATGTGTGAGCGACAGGTTCAGTTAGGTTTAAATAAGGTCTCCAAATGGGCAGAGGAAAACGGATTCCGGCTGAACCCAGGAAAAAGCACGTGTGTCTTGTTCTCTCGAAAGAGAGGCATGCACTCAGAACCCGACATTGAACTGAACGGCCAACGTCTGTCTGTGAATGCGGAGCATAAATTCCTAGGCTTAATCTTGGACAACAAGTTGACCTTCATACCACACATAAAGTATTTAAAAACAAAATGTTTAAAAGCCATGAATGTTATAAAAGTGTTGTCACGTACTACGTGGGGTAGTGATAGGCAATGCCTCATGAACCTCTATAGAAGCCTTATTCGTACCCGCTTAGATTATGGGGCCGTTGTCTATCAGTCTGCCACTCAAAGTGCCTTGAAAATGCTGGACCCCGTGCACCATTTGGGCATCCGCCTTTCTACGGGTGCTTTTCGCACCAGCCCCGTAGAAAGCCTTTACGTTGAGTCAAATGAGTGGTCGCTTCATCTGCAAAGAACCTACATGTCCTTTGTATATTTCCTTAAGGTGAAAGCAGACAAGAGGCACCCCTCATACTCTACTATTAATGACTTGGCGAGCTCCATTCTTTTTCAAAATAGGCCTTCAATGAGGCAGCCCTTCTCAGTTCGCCTGAAGGGTCTAGCTGAGGACACTGGAGTGTCACTCGAACACAGTTTAATGGCTCCTGTAGCATACCCGCCACCGTGGCAGTGGCAGACTATAGACTGCGATGTGTCTTTCCTAGAGGTTACAAAACATGCACCTATTGCCCATATCCGAACACACTTTCTGGAACTTCAACACAAATACACACGTCCTGAGTTCTTCACAGATGCCTCCAAGACTAACTCCTCTGTGTCCTACGCTGCTGTCGGCCCATCCTTTTCGGATGCTGGCCCTCTACATCCACGCACAAGTATCTTCACAGCGGAAGCTTACGCGATACTGGTGGCAGCTAAACACATCAAACACTTACAAATACAAAAAGCAGTAATTTATACAGACTCCCTCAGTGTGGTAACGGCTCTGCACAGTCTTAAAAAACAAAAAAATCCAGTCCTTGTCTCACTTTACTCCATTTTGTGCACACTCTACACACACAAAGAACATGTTGTAGTGTGCTGGGTGCCAGGGCACCGTGAGATCCAAGGCAACGTTAGGGCGGATCAGCTCGCTGCATCCGTCCATGAGAGCACCGCCATTACATCTATATCAATCCCGGCCCTTGATCTTAAGCCGTCTCTCAAACGAAACCTCAGGGACTACTGGCAGAGCAAGTGGGATACACACACACAAAACAAACTACACGTTATCAAGCCACACCTTGGCCATTGGCCACCAGTATCAAAATCACGTCTAACAGAGGTAACACTAACAAGACTCAGGATAGGACACACATACACGACACACACACATCTTTTATCCGGTGGTGATCCACCATTGTGTGATAAATGTGGTGAGACATTATCAGTTCTTCACGTTTTAATTCAATGTAAACATTTAGACAGTCTAAGAAGACACCACTTCCCACTATCCTACCGACAACATATACCTTTACACCCTGCAATGTTCGTCGGTAGGGAACCGCTTTTTAGTCACAAATCACTATTAGCGTTTTTAAAGGAAATTCATAATTTTCAGATCATATACCCGGGCATACCGTAGCACGACCTCTCTTGAGAGGTTTTTGCTGCGGTGGCTACACAGGAAAGCACATGCCTCACGGCCCTTGGACGCAAGGGTATGAACGAGTGAGGCACTTGTGCTAATGCCATACATATCCACCATCGTCTTATTATCACCAACTTTTGTCATCATTCACACCACACACATCTTTCACGGCATGGTCATCATTTTATTACTTTTATGTTCTTACCCGCCTTATCGCGAGGAATTTTATGGCCCTCATACAGCCGCTTATCACAATCATTGTCCATATTTTTAGTAAGATGAAATGGCGCTCTTTGGCCAACAAATGGCCCTTGCGCCAAAAAACACCATATATCATCATCATCATCCGGACCGTGTGGCATATGAAATGTTGAAACACCTGCCCACTGAAACCCAGAAAGCTCTCCTCTCTCTCTATAATGCGATATGGTCTTCTGGCGAGCTACCCTCAGCCTGGAAGGAAGCTATCATTATCCCAATTCTAAAACAAGGCAAGGACCCGGCCTCAGTTTCCAGCTACAGGCCAATAGCATTAACCAGCTGTATTTGCAAAGTCTTTGAAAAAATGATTAACAGGCGCCTGATGCACTTCCTTGAAATTAGTGGCCTACTTGACCCATACCAGTGTGGGTTCCGAGAGGCTCGGTCCACCACTGACCACCTAGTCCGTATTGAGGCACAAATTCGCGACGCTTTTGTTCATAAGCAATTTTTTCTTTCTGTGTTTCTCGATATGGAAAAGGCATATGACACTGCATGGCGCTTCGGCATATTGCGAGACCTGTCACACTTAGGTGTGCGGGGTAGAATGCTGACAGTTATCGAAAGCTACCTGTCCAACCGTACATTCCGTGTCCAAGTTGGCACTGTCTTATCTCGAGTATTTGTCCAAGAAACAGGAGTGCCACAAGGAGGTGTATTGAGCTGTACACTTTTCATAGTTAAAATGAATTCCTTGCACCTGTCTCTCCCACGAAATATTTTTTACTGCATATATGTCGATGATGTGCAGATTGGTTACAAATCTTGCAACATCTCAATGTGCCAACGTCAAGTTCAACTAGGGTTGAACAAGGTATCTCAATGGGCAAACGAGAATGGTTTTATACTCAACGCGCAAAAGAGCACTTGTGTCTTGTTCAGCCGAAAGAGGGGCCTCCATCCTGACCCCGACATTGACCTGCATGGTCAACCTCTGTCAGTGAAGACCGAGCACAAGTTTCTCGGTCTCATATTAGACACTAAGCTAACTTTCATCCCACACATCAAGTATTTAAGAGACAGGTGCTTAAAAACAATGAACATTTTGAAAGTGTTGTCACACACTACATGGGGAAGTGACAGGAAATGTTTAATTAACTTATATAAAAGCCTCGTACGCACACGCCTAGATTACGGTGCTATAGTCTACCAGTCGGCAACACCATCAGCCTTGAAAATTCTCGACCCTGTCCACCATCTAGGCATTCGCCTCTCTACGGGTGCTTTCCGCACCAGCCCTGTGGAGAGCCTGTACGTGGATTCGAATGAATGGTCGCTCCACCTACAAAGATGTTCCCTGTCCTTTTTGTACTTTTTGAAGGTGAAGGCAGACAAGAAACATCCTTCCCATTTCACAAATAATGATTTGTCTTGTTCTGGCTTGTTCGAGAACCGACCTTCGTTTAGGCAGCCCTACGCGCTGCGTGTAAGGAGCTTGGCCGAAGGAACAGGTGTGCCTCTTCTTGAACCTAGTTTGATGGCTCCTGCAACATATCTGCCACCGTGGCAGTGGCAGCTTATAGACTGTGATGTTTCTTTTGTTGATGTCACAAAGCACGCACCACTTGCACACATACATACATACTTTTTAGAACTACAACATAAATACACATGCCCTGAGTTCTTTACTGATGCGTCAAAGTCAAACACTTCTGTGTCATATGCAGCAATAGGCCAATCCTTTTCTGAGGCCGGCGTTCTTCATCCCAATGCAAGCATTTTCACAGGAGAAGCTTACGCAATACTGGCGGTCGTAAAACACATTAAACAGATAAAATTACAAAAGGCGGTAATATACACAGATTCCCTAAGCGTGGTCAAAGCCCTGAAAACTCCTAAAAAACACAAGAACCCCGTGCTGGTGTCACTCTACTCACTTCTGTGCACACTCTACGCATCAAAACAGCATGTCGTTGTCTGCTGGGTTCCAGGGCACCGTGAAATACAAGGGAACGTTTTGGCCGACAATCTGGCTGCTTGCGCCAATGTCACTACTGCCATTGCACCAACACCAGTCCCTGCACTTGACTTAAAACCTTTTATAAAACGAAAGCTCAGGGAGTATTGGCAGAGCATGTGGGATAAACAAACAGATAATAAACTACATGCTATTAAGCCGCAACTAGGTTATTGGCCGCCACTATCAAAATCACGACACACGGAAGTAATACTAACAAGGCTTAGGACTGGACACACACATTCTACACATTCATTTCTTCTGTCCACCGGTGATCCACCATATTGTGAGAGATGTGGAGAGCCCCTTACGGTTCTCCACATTCTCGTCCAGTGCAATGAGCTAGATGCTGTAAGAAAAAAGCACTTTTTACTGCCCTACCGACAGCAGCTCCCTCTACACCCTGGGATGCTCATCGGTAGGGATCCACTTTTTAAACTACAAACACTTTTTACATTTTTAAAAGAAGTGCAAAGCTTTCACCCGATATTTCGAGGTCATCCGTAGCCTGACCTCCATGGAGTGGTCGTGGCTGCGGTGACTATATCTTCATCATGGTTTTATTATCAATGCATTTTGCCATCAGCTATCACCACACATATGTCACGCCACTGTCATGATTTTATTACTTTCATGTTTTAGCCCGCGTTAGAGCGAGGAATTTTAAGGCCCCTTTACAGCCACGCACCATATCATTGTTCATATCTGTAGTCAATTGAAATGGCGCTCTTTGGCCATCAATTGGCCCTTGCGCCACTAAAAACTACTCATCATCAACTTCATGATGCGTGCAGAGAGTTCTTCAGAATGAACACCACATCCGACTTGTGCAAGGCTGTGTCTTTGTGTCAAATCTTTGACAATGCACCAAAACAGGTCTCCAAACACTACGTTGTCCCTTGTTCTTTCCGTTATGGCGCTCTCAACATCGGTAAGAAGTGACGTCAAATCTTTTGATGGCAGCTGGAGGGCACCCGGAACAAAAGACCGCATCTCTGTCAGAATGGCTGCAGATGGTACGTCATTGGTAGCAAGAAGAGTAGCCTTACAGTCCCCGCAGCTTGAAAACTTTTCTGCTTTCTTCACTACGTATCCTGCCAGGTAGTACAGAGCAGCATCGTGTGGAGTTGGTCGACCATAGTCGTGCTGGTTTGCATCCTCTTCTGGCAGCTTCTCCAACACAATGCTGTGCATGAGCTGTCCGAGCTTGTCTTCTTGCTCCTTCTTCTGATGAAGGACTTCCAGCCTCTTTGAGCTCAGGCTCTCCTCCATGGTGACGAGAACAGGATCCGCATCGCCAGTGCAATTTCCTTTTGTCGCCATCTTTAAAGGAGTGTACAGGCTCAAAAGCCTGAATATTTGGCCGAAATGTACTATCGTAGGGTGATCTTCGTCACCACCAAACGACCTCACGACTCCAAAAAAGCGCTGGGGAGAAAAAAAAACTGTCAGTGTGAAGAGCAAAACAAGTAATGCAAAATTACATCAAAATGAATCCTAAAAATACCTACTTCCAATGGGTCCTGGTTCAATTTTGCAGTCAGCACATATCTCACATCCTTGTCAAGAAGCAGGGTGATTATGTCCAGAACTGACATCAACGTGACTCGCAGAGATTCCGTCGTCAACTGAGATGCAAACAGCTTTGTGTTTTTTTCAATGCTGTTCCTTTCGGTCTCATTCAGCATGACCAGGAAGTCTTCTATCACCTGTAGCATGGCAGACAAATGCCCCCTTTAATATATTCGACTCATAGTATAACCCAATAAGCATAAGGAAGCCCATTACCTTGATCTTGGGCGAGTTTTTACGGATGCCGGTAGCAGGGTGCTTGGCGTTAAGGACATCAAATAGGTCGTTAACCTGCATCGTGAACATTTCAGTTCCCTCACTGTCCTTTAAGCCTGGCTCACGCTGCTCTCTGTAAAACTTCATCCCAATGGCGACGCTCCTGCTGAATAACTGAAACAAAGGTTTAAAAAATCAAGTATTTGCATTTAGAAAACTTGAATAAAAACTAAATGTACGACACCGGTTAGGTACCTGTGTCGCAAGTCTGACATTCATCTTTTCCAGCTTGCTTGGCTTGACGTGCGAAGATGTGAACTTTGGAACAATCTTGAGGTGGCTGTCCTTTTCAGCTTCGTACAGGTGCACGTAGTGTTGAAAGTTTATGCAGTTGGTGCCAGCCTGGTAAAAAACAGCAAGAAAGGCATAAGTAAATTTCATGTAGGCTGTTTGAGCAATCCCGTTTGAATTACCTTTGCATATGTGTGTGTCAGGAGATGGTTTCTCACACACTTTATGATGTGGGGTACATCACATAGGAAATGAAGAAACCGTCCGTCTTCAAGCGTCGGGTGAGGAATCTTGTTGACAGGGTGGTGCAACTTTCCAGATATGCCAAGATGTGTCCACATTGATCGGTTGTTGCCTGCACCATCACTAACAACACCCAAAACTGTTGCACCATGGCGCTCAAGTTGCAGCACCGACTCCACAACAATCTTGGCCAGCACAGCCCCAGGAGCTGCCCCCCTAGTGGCGAAACTGGCAATAGGCTGAACCCAATTGTGAAACAAAGGGATGAACATCAGTACAAGGGCATGGTCAGCCAAGGTGGCCTTGCTTTTCTCTCCGGTGTTTTCAAACTCCACAAAGCCATCAAACTTGTACGTGGATTTGTTGAAGTCCACTCCCTCTCTCAGCTTGATTTCATCCAGCACGAGCGTACCACACTTCTCAACATCACGCTTGCTTGAAAAGAATGCCTCGAGCGCTTTCAGGACCACTTGATTGTAACCATACTCACAGGGTACACCTGAAAGCACCTGGTTAAGTCGACTTGTAGTTGGTAAGGGAAGCAAATTCATCTTGCGTATCAAATTGTAGGCTTTGGGGCTTGAAATGTGGAGAAGAAGGCAGTTCAGCACCCAACTTCTGGTGTATCGCACACCCTGTGGTCCCTTTGCTTCCATTTGTTTCAGAGACATCTTGAATGCTAGTTGTTGAAGAGGCGGAAGTGACATTAGATGCTCATTGATTGATGAGGATCTTTCGATTGTCAATTTCTCTTTTAGTTCTGCCATATTCTTCATGAAAGACACTCTTGCAGCAGCTGCCCTGATGGCTTTCTTTTGAAGGTTTTTCACCTTTTTCTGTTTGCACACCTGCCTTTTTTGCTTCTGAGAATTCTTTTTCAAAAGCCTGTTTTTTTCATTGCGGCAGAATGAACACGTTGACTGCTTAGCTAGTGCCTGGCACCTGAGTGAAAAACCAGTGCTGCTTTGCACGGCGTATCCGGAGCATGCATGAAGGCTGTGCACTTTGTTTATCAGGTCAGTAAGATCTAGCATGGCCTTAATGCTGACGCTCAGAAAAGCCTTCGCCTCGCGGCCTCTCGCACTTGCAGTTGCCACTCCGTCACTGCTTATAACGACGCACTTTTCGATTTGCGGCGCCTTATTTGCGGAGGTCAGTGTGAAAAATGCCGCAAACTTACCGCTGCCGTTTTCCTCAGTGATTTTTTGCCACGATGGTGGTAGCTCAACGCATTCCATTTCAGCAAACGACGGCGCGGATGGCTCGGGCATATCGTCTACCACGACATCGGCAGGAATTGTGCTGCAAGAAGCTTGTGACTGCGGTGATGCTGTTCCTTGGTCAGCGTTTCCATTGCTTTCTCGCTGCCGTTTCCGCCTCTTCTCCGCTGGCTTTGACAAGTACGAGGGCAAGTTCGGGAAGACTTTAGGAAGGGCACCCTCGACGAGACTCCACTTACCCCTCGGGATTTCAACAGTTTCTCCGTTGATCACGTGCACGTACGTTTTGCGAATGTCCTGATCGTGAAAGTGGATGGAGCATACCCTAGACTTCGTTGTGAGGTCTTTGTCTGCGCGGGGTATCGCCCTGTTCCAAGCTGCGCGAAGTCGCTCGTCGCTGGGAGCGGAGAAGAAATGCCGGACCGACGGGCTAGTGTCGTTCCGGTACCCGCTTGTACAGCCGGGTACGCAACACGTCGGAATGATTTGGTCGGCTTAGGGGCACCCACAGTCACCCACAGCACTGCATCGAACAAGGCAATCGATACGTTCAGGCAAACACATCGGTCTGAAAACGCGCACCACATAAAATCACCCGGCGACTGTCCGGCGACTGCCCAAACTGGCTGCGCAGCGCGGCTGGCGAGGCGAAATCCGTGGAGCCGGTTGCGACTGCAGCGCCAGTGGGAGCAGTATCGGTGGCCGTTCCGCGCAACGCAATGATGTTTGTAAACTGAACCTATTCTAGTAACGTTGGGGAAAACTGCCGGCACCACCCTAGAAAAAGTTGGTTAGACGCGGTTGTGCGCGGGCGAACACCCCCCTACTAGAAATGATCCTGATCGCTCGCAGCGCTTACAGCCAATCTGAGGCCGTCGTGCTTTCTCCGAGGTGTGGAGGCGGTAGAAGTGAGCGCCATTTTTTCTTTCTTTATGCTTATGTGCCTGCTGCTGCCGATTCAGTGTGGTCTGTGGTGTTGCCTGTTGGTGCTGTGTGAACTGTATTGGCGTGCTGTCATCATGGCTTGCGCAAAGAGGCAAAATTTGCCGTTCGCCGAGAAACTCTAAAGCATCAATCGGGTTGAGCGCGGTGAAAAAAAGTCCGACGTCGCCGCCGCGTACAAAATTCCAAGAAGCACCTTGAGTACTATCCTGAAGAACAAGGCAGACATCAGGGCCATGTCAGACAAAAGGCCAGGTGCCCGTGGCGCCCGACGTGTGCGCGCTGCTGTGTACGAAGATGTTGAAGTGGCTGTTTACAAGTGTTTTGTGGACGTTCGGTCGCGAAACATCCAGGTGTCCGGCCCTATGATCGAGCAGAAAGCCAAGGACCTTGCTTTTCTGCTTGGCAGGAATGATTTCCAAGGCGGTTCAGGCTGGCTTCAGCGGTTCAAAGAACGGCACATCGTTGGCAAAGCTGTTACAGGTGAAAGCAGAGCGGCGAGCGTGGATGACCGGAGAGCTTTTCAGCAGATGGCTATCGTCGTGGAATGATGATTTCGTAGGCGAAAATCGCAAGGTTTGCCTGCTCGTGGACAATTGTTCATCGCACCACTGCAGTACGACCTTCAGCAACATCGAGCTGCGTTTTTTTGCCCCCGAACACTACGTCTGTAGGCGTTATACGCGCAATGAAAGCCGGCTATCGGAAGCGCCTGGTGCAGAGGCTGCTGCAGAACCTTCGTGTCGGCAGGGAGCTTAAGATCTACTTGCTCAGAGCTATTTCTATGTTGAGTAGATCGTGGGCAGATGTCAGGAAGGAGACGATCCAGAACTGCTTTAGGCATGCTGGCTTCCGGATGCCTTGTGATGACACCCCAAATTCTGACAGCACTGAAGCCACCGCAGGTGTTTCCGCCGAAGTTTGGAACGAGCTGGCAGAGTTGCCGGGTGCTATCGACGGATTGACATTCGACGAGTTCGTCAGTGCGCAGTGTTGAATAAAACCGCATACTCCTGCATCTTCGGTAAGTACTTTACATGCCTGAATTACTCAAATTAGTGCATTCTTGGTATTTTTTTATTTCCCCACGGCGCAGTGTTGGCGTGCACTGAACCGGACACTTGCAGCAAGCAGCGACACGTTGGAGTAAGTTGTATTTATGATGCGATTAGGTTTATCTTCCACGGAAACTGTAAACCCCGAATGCAGAGATGTTACTTGGTCATGTTTTCGACTTGACTTGAGTAAGTCCAGTGGACTTGAAAACGACCAACTCGGCTTTCGCATTTCATAGATGCTCAGGCTGTCTTGCTTGGTCAAGTCAAGTATGACGTTCAATGCAGAAGTACGTTGCTCGCCTGTTCTCGAGGTTAATAATGAAATGATGTTGTGTGCGTAAGGCACGTGTCAAAGCGAAAAAAGTCCGTATATTTCAAAATACTTTTCTGCTCAAAGTGCTAAAAGCACATTTTTTTTTTGTTTTACTGCTACCGAATGCCACATGATGCCCGCCGCGCTGCGACGCGCAGTGTTGGTTGCGGAAAGCGTCTTTTTTCACCTGGTTTTAGTGGTCACCCAAAGGGAGCGCGTTTCTTCAGCTGTTCATCATTCATCGTATTTCGCTGTCGAACACAGCGGGGTGTATATGCCCACCTCTGGGTCGCAACTGTTAACATAGCATAGTGATTTTTCGTCATACTCGCATTTCTATTCGCCTGGGGACATGCCTGTGGCGGGCTACGTTGTAGTTATACCTGAATAAAAAAAAGCAACAAGTACTAGAAATGCAGTGTACTAGTCCCTGTGCACACCCATGCGGGTGTCCTCACATGACAAAAAAGCTAAATAAAATCGGAGATGCTAACGGTTTGTCTACATTTATTGGGAAGAGAAAAAAGTGTAGACGAGGATCGCGGGCTTCTGCGGCACTTTATTTTTTCTAGAGGGGAGGGGTTGTAATAGTAATATTTATCTACTTTTTATTTGGTGTCTGCATTGTCATTAGCAGGATTTACAGCAGAGAGCATATGTGTTATAAATTCAGGGTTTGGTATTATGAGGAATTCCATATAGGAGGGCCCCGTAAATTTCGACCCCTGGTGTTCTTTATCGTGCATAGATACGGGACAATATAAGGCCATTTTGTCTCCACCAAAATGCGACCAACGGGGCGGACGGGGAGGGGGATACAAATTTGTTTTGCGTGTTAGTGAGGGGCAGGGGGATGGCATGATTGCGGTCAGCCTCAGGATGTCTGCTGGAAGCTTTTTCAAGAACAATGAAAATCGGCTGCTGACCCGCAGGTCGCGGGTTCAAATCCCGGCTGCGGCGGCTGCATTTCCGATGGAGGTGGAAATGTCGAGGCCCGTGTGCTCAGATTTGGGTGCACGTTAAAGAGCCCCAGGTGGTCAAAATTTCCGGAGCCCTCCACTACGGCGTCTCTCATAATCATATGGTGGTTTTGGGACGTTAAACCCCACAAATCCGTCTTTCTTACTTTTTTAGCTTTCCTGTCTACTTCTCTCTTCTGTTTACTTCCAATTTTCCTGGCGGCAAGGGTTAACCCTGTGCAAATAGCCTACCTTGGTCTAGGCGCATTGGGTTATAGTGGCGTTGTACGGCTGGCGCCTGCAGGTTTCAGCATCCGCAAACTTGTAGCGTCCCCTCGTTGGGCTCCGTGGTGGGTGGCCGCCAACGCTGCTGAACAACATACAATTAGCATGCATAAAGCATTCCCTTTACTCAGTGATCGTGCCTCCTCAAAGCGGGTACGCACCGAAGACATCAATTTTTCCATCCGGCCAAGACAAGTGCTTCCTCATTTTCACGTTATACACTGTGAAAAAACTAACAAGCAAGCCAGAACTGTATCCCCCTTCGTAGTTTCTAGATGCTTAACCGAAACTCTCGGTGCCGGGTACAAGGTTACCAAAATGGCCAGTGGAGATCTACTCCTTGAAATACGTGACAAAGACCAATTCGATAAACTGAACACCATCACAACGTTTGGAGACACACCCATCAGTATTACGCCACACAGGTCCATGAACTCATCTCGCGGGGTCGTATCGGACGTAGATTTGCTTGAGCTGACGGAAGCTGAACTTCTGGAAGGATGGAAGAGCCAGAACGTGACAAACGTACAGCGTATTAAGATCAGAAGAGATCAAAAGGAAATCCCAACCAAACACTTAGTACTGACCTTTGCTTCGAGCGATTTGCCGGAAACTATTCAGACTGGGTACACAAAGACATCCGTGAGACCATATATTCCCAACCCCCGCCGTTGCTTCCAATGCCAGAGATATGGCCACGGCTCGCAAAGTTGTCGTGGCCGGAAAACTTGTGCGCTGTGTGGAGTCGTGGGCCATGCGTCCGACAACTGCGAAGCACCTGCACACTGTGTGAACTGTGGCGGTAATCATGCTGTGTACTCACGTTCCTGTTCTTTCTGGAAAAAAGAAAAAGAGATCATCACTTTAAAGATAAAAGAAAACATTACATTTAAAGAAGCAAGAAAAAGAGTCTCGCCATTTTATGGCCCCACATATGCTGATGCGGCGCGCCAGGGGGCAGTGTCGCACCAGCCCTTCCCACTCCTTCGGCCTGCGCAGAGCGAGCCATTGGCTGTGGCGCCTGCCCCCAAGGCGGCAGTAGTTGAGTCTACTCCGCCTACTATTGAACAGAGACCAGAGACTCCAGGGTCCTCGGGTCTCAAGGCCTCACCTCGCCAGGCGAGGCCCAAGCTTCGAAAAACCAGCTCGCATGAGCGGGCATCCAGTGCCTCCGAGGAGGCAATGGATACGGCGGCACCCTTGGTGCCAAAAGAGCGGCGCGGCTCTCTGGAGCGCGCCAAGAGAACTAAGAAGCTCATAACAGGGCCTGATAATAGCCCTGTTACTTGAGCTTGACCTTTCACCTTAAACAAGTCACTCCCTTAACGTACACACAGCACTACTTTACTTCCAATATGGAAACACAAATTATTCATTGGAACGTCAGAGGCCTGCTTAAAAACCTCGACGACGTCCAAGATCTTTTATACAAACACTCACCTCAAGTGCTGTGTGTACAGGAAACACACCTAAAATCCTCCAATACAAATTTTTTACGTGCTTACGTCATATACCGAAAGGACCGAGATGATGCTGTGGCGTCATCCGGTGGCGTAGCCATTAATGTTAACCAAGGAGTAGCGTGTACACATTTACCACTCCAGACATCCCTTGAGGCGGTGGCTGTTCGAGCGGTACTTTTAAACAAACTCGTCACCATTTGCTCTTTGTATGTACCTCCCCACCACCGTCTTGAAAGACATGAATTTCAGTCTTTAATAGACGAACTGCCTGAACCCTATTTGCTTCTTGGCGACCTAAATGCACATAGTGGACTCTGGGGCGATTCTCGCTGTGATGCACGAGGTCGTCTCATTGAACAATTTCTCTTCTCTTCCGGTGCCTGTTTGTTGAATAGGAAAGAGCCAACATACTATAACGTTGCCAACAAAACTTACTCGTCTATAGACCTCAGCATCGTATCGCCTTCACTCCTACCCCTACTGAAATGGAAAATCATAAATAATTTATATGGAAGTGACCATTTTCCTTTAGTGTTGAGTTCACAAACAACATGTGAATGTCCTCTACATGTTCCCAAATGGCTGATGAACAAAGCAGACTGGGAACAGTTCCACAACACTACACGTTTGAGTTGGACAGACATATGTAGGTTAGACATAGATGAAGCTGTGAAGTACTTCACAGCTTTTCTAACTGACGCAGCAGCCAGGTGCATACCGCAAACATCTGGAATGCCCGGCAAACGACACGTCCCATGGTGGAACACGGAGTGTCGTAATGCGCGAAAGGAACAGAACAGGGCATGGAGATCGCTGCGCAACTCGCCAACAGCGGAAAATCTTGACACGTTCAAGAAAATAAAGTCTCAAGGAAGGCGAACGCGTCGGCAGGCCAGAAGAGAAAGCTGGCAGAAGTTTTTGTCGGGGATCAATTCATACACACAGGAGGCAAAAGTCTGGAACATGGTCGGTAGGATAGCAGGGAAACAAGTACACACACTTCCACTCGTAAACACTCAAGGTGATACCTTGGAAGATCAGGCAAACTTCCTCGGGGCACACTTCGAACGGGTATCCAGCTCGTCCCACTATACTGACACCTTCCAAAAATACAGAACAAGAATTGAAAAGCAGAAACTCGAACACAAATCCACCAGATACGAGGCATATAACCAAGCTTTCAGTCTAGCTGAGCTCCGAACATCTCTAAACTCCTGCAGTACTTCTGCCCCAGGTTCTGACCGTGTGATGTATGAAATGTTAAAAAACCTACCAAACGAAACCCGAAAAACCTTACTTTGTTTGTACAATGCTATTTGGTCTTCTGGCACTATTCCTACCTCCTGGAAAGAGGCTATTGTTATTCCCATTTTGAAAGAGGGCAAGGACCCTTCTTTACCCTCGAGTTATAGGCCTATAGCACTTACAAGCTGCTTGTGCAAAGTCTTCGAAAAAATGATAAACTGCCGACTTGTACATTTTCTTGAAACAAAAAATTTGCTCGACCCATTTCAGTGCGGGTTTCGAGAAAGTAGATCCACCACAGACCACCTTGTTCGTATCGAGGCACAGATCAGAGACGCGTTCGTCCATAAACAATATTTTCTCTCTGTGTTCCTCGATATCGAAAAGGCTTATGATACAACATGGCGTTACGGAATTCTAAGAGACCTGTCCCACCTTGGTGTGCGCGGAAGAATGTTTCATATAATCGAAAGTTACCTGTCAAACCGGACATTCCGTGTCCGTCTGGGCAGTGAGCTCTCCCAAACATTTGTCCAGGAAACAGGCGTGCCACAAGGTGGTGTGCTTAGTTGCACACTTTTTATTATTAAAATGAATTCTTTGCACTTGTCCATTCCCTGCAATATGTTCTATTGTACATATGTTGACGACGTCCAGCTTGGCTTCAAGTCATGCAACTTGGCCATGTGTGAGCGGCAGGTTCAGCTGGGTTTAAATAAGGTCTCCAAATGGGCAGATGAAAACGGATTTCGACTTAACCCACAAAAAAGCACGTGTGTCTTGTTCTCTCGAAAGAGAGGCATGCACTCGGAACCTGACATTCAATTGAACGGGCAACAACTGTCCGTCAAAGCTGAGCATAAATTCTTAGGCTTAATCTTGGACAACAAGTTGACCTTCGTACCCCACATAAAGTATTTAAAAACAAAACGTTTAAAAGCCATGAATGTTATAAAAGTGTTGTCACGTACTACGTGGGGTAGTGACAGGAAATGCCTCATGAACTTGTATAGAAGCCTTATTCGCACCCGCTTAGATTATGGGGCCATTGTTTATCAGTCTGCGACTCAAAGTGCTTTGAAGATGCTGGATCCCGTGCACCATTCGGGCATCCGCCTTTCTACGGGTGCTTTTTGCACCAGCCCCGTAGAAAGCCTTTACGTTGAGTCAAATGAGTGGTCGCTTCATCTGCAAAGAACCTACATGTCCTTTGTATATTTCCTTAAGGTGAAAGCAGACAAGAGGCACCCCTCATACTCTACTATTAATGACTTGTCGAGCTCCATTCTTTTTCAAAACAGGCCTTCAATGAGGCAGCCCTTCTCAGTTCGCCTGAAGGGTCTAGCTGAGGACACTGGAGTGTCACTCGAACACAATTTAATGGGTCCTGTAGCATACCCGCCACCGTGGCAGTGGCAGACTATAGATTGCGATGTGTCTTTTTTAGAAGTTACTAAACATGCGCCTATTGCCCATATTCGAACATACTTCTTGGAACTTCAACACAAATACACACGTCCTGAGTTTTTTACAGATGCCTCTAAGTCTAACTCCTCTGTGTCCTACGCTGCTGTTGGCCCTTCCTTTTCGGATGCTGGCCCTCTACATCCAGGCACAAGTATCTTCACAGCGGAAGCTTACGCGATACTTGTGGCAGCTAAACACATCAAACAATCACAAATACAAAAAGCAGTAATTTATACAGACTCCCTCAGTGTGGTAACGGCTCTGCACAGTCTTAAGAAACAAAAAAACCCTGTCCTCGTTTCACTTTACTCCATTTTATGCACCCTCTACACACTCAACAGACATGTTGTTGTGTGCTGGGTGCCAGGGCACCGTGAGATTCAAGGCAACGTGATGGTGGATCAGCTTGCTGCATCCGCCCACGAAAGCACTGCCATTACACCGACATCAATCCCTGCCCTTGATCTTAAGCCGTCTCTCAAACGAAAACTCAGGGACTACTGGCAGAGCAAGTGGGATACACACACACAAAACAAACTACACGTTATCAAGCCACAGCTTGGCCATTGGCCACCAGTATCAAAATCACGTCTAACAGAGGTAACACTAACAAGACTCAGGATAGGACACATATACACGACACACACACATCTTTTGTCCGGTGGTGATCCACCATTGTGTGATAAATGTGGTGAGGCATTAACAGTTCTTCACGTTTTAATTCAATGTAAACATTTAGACAATCTAAGAAGACAACACTTCCCACTATCCTACCGACAACATATACCTTTACACCCTGCAATGTTTGTCGGTAGGGAACCGCTTTTTAGTCACAAATCATTATTAGCGTTTTTAAACAAAATTCATAATTTTCATATCTTATACCCGGGCATACCGTAGCACGACCTCTCTAGAGAGGTTTTTCCTGCGGTGGCTACACAGGAAAGCACTTGCCTCACGGCCCTTGCACGCAAGGGTACTAACGTGTGAGGTACTTGTGCTAATGCCATACATGTCCACCATCGTTTTTCATTATCACCAACTTTTGTCACCTATTCATACCACACACACCTTTCACGGCATGGTCATGATTTTATTACTTGTATGTTTGTACCCGCTTTACTGCGAGGAATTTTATGGCCCTTATACAGCCGCTAATCACAACCATTGTCCACATTCCTGTCTCATGAACTGGCGCTCTTTGGCCATCAAATGGCCCTTGCGCCAAAAACACCATATATCATCAAACCCCACAAATCAATCAATCAATCAAGAACAATGAAAAGGGCACAGGCCTGCGAGGTGAATGAAGGGTTCATTCACCCTTTTGTATTGCATAGCTGCGAGGAAATCGAAAGAAATACTTCGTGTTTCTAGCAAAAAACACGTTCTATAGCCTGTGGAGAAACCCGGAATAGGAGCAGCTTTATTTTTTGATAAATGTTTGTAACTTTGTGCTGCAGGTGTCTGGCATTTTTTTCAACCCCACACGGCTGAACCAAACGAGACAAAAATTCCGGAAATGTCTGCTAGGAGATGACTTTTGGGGAAAGCAAGGCTCACCGCCCCAGCGCGTCACTTTTCTGAGCGAAATCGTCGAGCCAAGGAAGAAGGAAAGGACAATTCGCTCAGAGATGTTGCTGCAAAGTATGCTATCGTCCCAAGAGACACCTCAATGCAGGGCGGCACCACGCTTCACCGAAGACGAAAAGACGGTGCTTGTCTCTCCCGTGAGAGAGTATATCATCAAGTGCAAGAAAAATGATGCAGCATCGACACTGAAAAAAAAGGAAACATGGAAAGAAATTGCCAAGTGCTACAATTCCAATCATGAAATCACCCGGCACGACCGCCTGCAGCTCAAGAAGTGCTGGAAGAACCTCAAGCAAAAATGGAAAGAGGAAACTGCCAGAGAAAAGGAGAGCGCCATAAAACTGGTAAGCTGAACATGTTATGCATGACTGGCTCACTTTTGATCTGCCACATGTTTTGTAGTTGGTAGAAATGAGAGTGTTGAAAGCAAATAGTCACGACCATTAGATTTTGCAGTGCATGGCGAAAAAAATAACCACTCAAAATCGCATTTTCCTCGAAGAACGGTCTTTTAGTTGGCCTATAACATGCGTGATCAGTGCAAAGTGTTTTCGAGAAACCTGTTAAGATGAATTTGTAGACAACTGACGTATTTTGGCTTTTCACGAAAAAGGCATTTAAGCACACTAATGTTTGTTCTGTGCAATGTTTTGCTATTTTTTTTCCTTGAGATGAACCAAGTAAACTACATTGCACACAACTTAAGCACTTGTGCTAATGCCATACATGTCCACCATCGTTTTCATTATCACCAACTTTTGTCATCTATTCGCACCACTCCCACCTTTCACGGCATCGTCATGATTTTATTACTTGTATGTTTTTACCCGCCTTACCGCGAGGAATTTTATGGCCCTTATACAGCCGCTAATCACAATCGTTGTCCACATTCCTTGCCTCATGAACTGGCGCTCTTTGGCCATCAAATGGCCCTTGCGCCAAAAGACACCTTATATCATCATTACATTGCACTCAACTTAGGAGAGAGGAACATCGGAACCACAGTTTTTTTGTGTGTGTACAAGACATTTATCAAAACTTGCTTCATTCTGCATTGAAACTTTATTTTTGATTATGAGGGGGATCGGCGCCTTTCGCCATGGCTCCTATTTACGAATTGGTTGGGTCAGTTGCGGATCACATGGCGACAAAGGTGGAGAACGCCTTTGATTCTGATGCCACAGGGTACCAGCCCCCCGTCACAAGTTTCCCCGTCTTGAGGCTGCTACAGCCCATGACTGATGGTCTAGATGAAGCGGACTTCGATTGCCAAGGTATGGTGTGTTGCATTTTAAGGCGTAATGATGATCTCCTCAAAAAATTTAATGGTTTGTATTTCCCAGAAATGGCTCTTTTCTGCATGCAGTGGTGTACAGGTGTTTGCGTCATAGACAATACTCCTCTAGTACCATTATGCCATTTTTTCTCTTTTGCAGACGATCTGTGGCAAGGTGCCACCCCTGTAGAGCCATCACAGCTGCCAACAGGCACAGATGCCGACGAAGACAGCAGACTTACGTGTGATTGCAAAGTGAATACTGCTGCCGAATGTTGTGAAAACAGCCACCAGGCCGCCGGAGCTGCTGGAAGTAGCACTTCTGCAGCAACTGTTGCTACTCAAGTATGCAGGACACGTAGGGGCCGGATGGCTGTTCTGGAAAAGACGCTGGCCGCGGAAAATGCAACTCGTGCGGAACTCCTTAACCCTTTCGGCCCTGGCGGTGTCAATTGACACCACCGCACAACTTTTCCCCTAGTATCTCGGAAATGAAACCAATACTGCTCAATCTTGGGGGCACAGTTCTTCAATGATCTCCACTGCAATTGACACCAATATTGCAGCACGTTTGTGGAGGTAGCATCCACAAAGAAAAAGAAGCGCGACTGAGGTCTTCCGTGAAGCCGAGGCGCGTAAGTTGAGGCGGGTAAGCACCATTTTCGGAACGATGTACCGAATCTGTTTCAGTGAGTCTTAGACTGAAAAGTAAGACATTGGTTTCTATTTTGTGTACATCATTGATTGGCAGGAAAAAAGAAGCCGTTTTTTTTTCTTTTTTCGATCACTGGGCCCTATTGACCTCATTCGATGCTACATTAATTAATCCAAAAATGCTTGTACTAGTGGCTCAATTTCTTGTTTGTGGTCGTCGGAGGTCCTAACTACAAGAAAAATGTGCAAAAAAAGTGTATCGGACCAAAATAAATCCAGGGCTGAAAGGGTTAAAGAAGAGCACACAGTCCGTGTCCGGCTTTTGCAGGAGGACTACGATTATATTATGCTGGAACGGGTCGAAAAAAAGAAAGCATGAAAATAAGGTGCGAGAGCTCGAGCTTTCAAGGCACAAAAACGAGCTTGAAAAGCAAAAAATTGAGATTGAAATACTACAGATTCAAAAAGAATTAAAAAATGAACAGATCTGCAGGCTGCAATGTAATGTGCCTCCTTTGTAAATAAATGGTGGGATCTCTCATAAAATTATGAAACCATGTGAATGTACATTTTTATGCATGAATGATAAGCAGATTAGCGTGTACAGCAGCACTAAAAAGAGGATGTATGGCCGAGTTCTCGATATATGTAATTATTGCCTATGATTTGATTTGTGGGGTTTAACGTCCCAAAACCACCATATGATTATGAGAGACGCCGTAGTGGAGGGCTCCAGAAATTTAGACCACCTGGGGTTCTTTAACGTGCACCCAAATCTGTGCATACGGGCCTACAACATTTCCGCCTCCATCGGAAATGCAGCCGCCGCAGCCGGGATTCGAACCCGCGACCTGCGGGTCAGCAGCCGAGTACCTTAGCCACTAGACCACCACGGCGGGGCTAATTATTGCCTATGTGAAGCTCTTGCGTACGAGCAGGCCCCGCGCTTGAGCTCCTGAACGGCTGTTGGCGAGGCGATCAACACGTGGCAGGTGCCCTGTTCTCGTTGCCACTGTACTGAAGGGGCAAGGCTGTGGCACCCTCTCTGGTTCCCCTAATAAGCAGGCCAAGTTGTGAAGTGCAGCACAAGCTGTGATTATGTGCACGATGTTTTTGGCCTTGTCCTGCATTCCCATGTACAGGCAAGGGAAACGCCTCTTCCACACGCCGAACGCCCTCTCAATGACGTTCCGAGACTTTATTTGGACTCTTTGGTGCCTGGGCGAATGAAGCAATATTGTGCATCACCCCACAAGCGACTTGATTCTATGTCACACCTCAAAACCATGCTCTGACTTTCTGTAACCATGCGCTGACACGTGAACTAACCTTCCCTTGGGTGTGTCAGCGGGGCCTGGCTCTGAAAACGGTGTGAATAAATATGGCTGGCATGCGTATCCAGCGTCGCCCAACAGCACTCCGGGCACCCGGTTCTCTTCGTATAGCACCCGCAAGCGGGAGTTGTCAAAAATCCTGCTGTCATGAACAGAGCTGGGCCAGCCGGCAACAATGTCAAACTGGACTTGTGATCCAGCCACCGCCTGCAGCAAAGGAGCAGCATACCAATAATCACAAACAGGGCATTGTACAGCGCCTATCTCTTTGTGGTTCGGTATAAACTACAGGTGCAGCAGAAATGCATGTTGTTGCGCTGTGTTACAGACCACTAGAGTGTATTTTGATGAAAAATTAGAGACAGTAGTGTTCCTTTGAAAACCTTCATGAATTCTACCTTCCGGAGCAAAACCTCGAGTCCAGCAAAAGACATCACGAAGGCGCGAGTGCCGGACCCCTCGAAGAATGGCTGCATTATTATTTCGCTTTATTTATTTCGCCAGTGCATGACAACCATGGCTGAACAGAAACACGTTGATTACTGTATGGAAAGAAGTTTACGACCCGAGCATTGATCGACGAAATACGAACGAACTAAACTGTTCAGGGACTTTCAAACTTCACTGCTTACCTGCACATTGAAGGAGAAATAGCCTTTGCGGTTGCGGAACACTTCGGCATTTTCACCACCGGAGCTTTTAATCTGCACGTGCGTGCAGTCTATGCATCCCGTCACGCCAGGGAATTCGGCCACTTCATGGAAGTCCTGCATAACTTGTTGAAATTCCGGCGGCTGCGGAAAGTGCACCAGTGATGATGATAATGATGTTTGATGTTTTGTGGCGTAAGGGCCATTTCACGGCCAAAGAGCGCCAGTTCATCTTACTAAAATAATGAACAATGATTGTGATAAGCGGCTGTATAAGGGTCATAAAATTCCTCGCGGTAAGGCGGGTAAGAACACACAAGTAATAAAATTATGACCACGCCGTGAAAGGTGTGTGTGGTGTGAATAGATGACAAAAGTTGGTGACAATAAAAAAATGATGGCGGATATGTATGGCATTCGCACAAGTGCCTCACTCTTTCATACCCTTGCGTCCAAGGGTGGTGAGGCAAGTGCTTTCTTGTGTAGCAAAAACCTATCTGGAGAGGTCGTGCTATGGAATGCCCGGGCATATGATATGAAAACTATAAATTTATTTTAAAAACGCTAACAATGATTTATGACTAAAACGCGGTTCCCTACCGACGAACATTGCAGGGTGTAAAGGTATATGTTGTTGGTAGGGTAAGGAAAAATGTTGTTTTCTTAGAGTTTCTAACTGTTTGCACTGAATTAAAATGTGAAGAACTGTTAGTGCTTCACCACATCTGTCACACAATGGTGAATTGCCACCGGACAAAAGATATGTGTTTGTCGTGTATGTGTGTCCTATCCTGAGCCTCGTTAGTATTACCTCTGTATGACGTGATTTCGATACTTGCGGCCAATGGCTAAGGCGTGGCTTAATAATGTGTAGTTTGTTTTGTGTGTGTCTATCTCACTTGCTCTGCCAGTAGTCCCTGAGCATTTGTTTGAGAGACGGCTTCAGATCAAAGGCCGGGATTGATATGGGTGTAGTAGCAGTGCTTTCGTGGGCGGATGCAGCAAGCTGATCCGCCATCACGTTGCCTTGGATCTCACAGTGCCCTGGTACCCAGCACACTACAACATGTTGTTTGAGTGTGTAGTGTGTGCACAAAATGAAGTAAAGTGAGACGAGGACAGGGTTTTTATTGTTTTTTAAGGGTTTGCAGAGCCGTTACCACACTGAGGGAGTCCGTATAAATTACTGATGTTTGTATTTGTAACTGTTTGATGTGTTTAGCCGCCTCAAGTATCGCGTAAGCTTCCGCTGTGAAGATACTTGTGCCTGGATATAAAGGGCCAGCATCCGGAAAAGATGGGCCGACAGCAGCGTAGGACACAGAGGAGTTAGACTTGGAGGCATCTGTAAAAAACTCAGGACGTGTGTATTTGTGTTGAAGTTCCATAAAGTATGTTCGGATATGGGCAATAGGTGCATGTTTTGTAACTTCTAGGAAAGACACATCGCAGTCTATAGTCTTCAACTGCCATGGTGGCGGGTATGCTACAAGAGCCATTAAACTGTGTTCAAGTCACACTCCAGTTTCTTTAGCTAGACCCTTCAAGCGAACTGAGAAGAGCTGCCTCTTCGAAGGCCTGTTTTGAAACAGAATGGAGCTCGACAGATCATTAATAGTATAATATGAGGGGTGCTTCTTGTCTTCTTTAATCTTAAGGAAATATACAAAGGACATGTAAGTTCTCTGCAGATGAAGCGACCATTCATTTCACTCAACGTAAAGGCTTTCTACAGGGCTGGTGCGAAAAGCACCCGTAGAAAGGCGGATGCCCAAATGGAGCACGGGGTCCAGCATCTTCAAAGCACTTTGAGTTGCAGACTGATAAACAACGGCCCCATAATCTAAGCGGGTGCGAATGAGGCTTCGATACAGATTCTTGAGGCATTGCCTATCATTACCCCAAGTAGTACGTGACAACGCTTTTATGACATTCATGGCTTTTAAACATTTTGTTTTTAAATACTTGATTTGCGGTACAAAGGTCAACTTGTTTTTTGGAGGCACATTACCTGCCGAAGATTCCACGACCCGCCCTTCGTGACCGACGAAATCCTATGGAGCTGTACAACGAGGAACATTTCCACGCTCGCTACCTGTTCACAAAACATGCAGTGCGGCAGCTTCTATCTATGCTGCCGCTCCAAGAAAGCCGGGACAATCGAGGTCTGCCTGTGCCTCCTATGCTGCAGCTGTTGATGGCATTGAGATTTTACGGCGCTGGGACATTTCAAACAGTGACCGAAGACGCCGTCCACATTCCGCAGTCTACAGTGTGCCGAGCAGTCGGAAAAGTGACCACGCTGATCGCAAAGCACTTCTACTCCATACTGGTGCACTTTCCACCCCCAGGGGTGCCTGCGCAAGTAGACGCTTGGTGTGTAGCGACACCATGGACCCGAGCTAACGGGGGGTTTCGGCTCCCTCCCACGCCTAGCCGTGCGTGGCTTTGTCATGTCCGGGGAAAAGGGGATCCTGGGGGTTGAGCTAACGCCGGGTGATTGGACCTTTAAGGCCCCCCGGTGGAGGCAACACACCCCTTTGGCCCCGGCTTCACGTAGACGGCACCCCTGGGCTGACTCACCCAAGGGAAACCGGCAGTCGCCTTTTCCTGTCTCTGCCTCTCTTCATCTTCGTCTTTCCCTCTTTCTTTCAATCTTCCCTGATCTCTCCTCTCTTCAATTTACTTCTGTTTTTCCTGGCGGTAAGGGTTAACCTTGTGTGGCTATCCAAACTAAGGTAAACCATATTGGGTTATAGTAACTGCGTACTGCTGGCGTTGCACAGACATGCCCACATGCTCTGCCACGTCCCCTCGTTGGACTCCGTGGTGGGTGGTAGGCGCCGTTACCGAAATATACACATTTTCTCATGGAATCCTCGAACCCCTCTTTAACTGATCGTTCTTCGAAAAGGGTACGCACCGACGCAACTTTACTACTTTGGCCCAAAAACAGAGAAACTTTCCCAAAATACCATGTCCTCTACTGCGAACAATCATCTACAAAAGCTAGAGCAATCTCACCCTTCCTTGTGGCCAAGTGCTTGAGAGAGACCATTGGAACCGGTTATAAGGCCACGAAGATGGCAAGTGAAGATCTGCTTCTCGAATTAAGACAAGGAACAATACAATAAACTTTTGCACCTCGTAGCCTTTGGTAACATCTCCGTCTCTGTGAGCGCACACCGTACCATGAATACAGTGAAGGGCGTGGTATCGGACGAAGATTTGATGACACCGAGTGAAAAAGAGCTCTTTGATGGATGGAAGGACCAAGGTGTGATACATGTCCAGCGCATCAAAATCAGACGTAACAATAATGAAATAGCAACAAAGCACTTGATACTCACCTTAAATTCAACCACTTTACCTGAGACTCTCGAAACTGGCTATGTAAAACTCCATGTCCGACCTTTCATTCCAAACCCGAGGCGTTGTTTCAAATGCCAGCGATTTGGTCATGCATCCCAGAGCGTCCGAGGACAGCTGATGTGTGCTAAGTGTGGCACAACCGGCCACAGTGATGATGAATGTAGTCATGACGAGGTCCTCTGTGCTAACTGTTAAGGTAGTCACCCCGCATACTCCAGAGCGTGCCCAGCCTGGAAAAGAGAAAAAGAAATAATAGCTGTAAAAGTTAACGAAAATATCACATTCAGGGAAGCAAGACAACGGGTCTCGTTATCATTAGCACTAAAACACCTTTTGCCGAAGTGGTGCGACGAGGGGCGGCACCACAAAGGCCCTTGGCAGTTGCCCGGACCGCGCCTAGCGTGCCGAGGCCAATGCCACAAGCTCCTACGGCGGGAGCAGCCAGCTCTGCCCTGCCCACATTCAGCCTGTCCACACCAGTGACCTCTACAAGCTCTGGCAGCAGCCAGGGCAATTACGAGGCTAAGGGGGCTTCATCAACCCCCAGCTCGGTGGGGACAAAGACTTTGTCGATCGAGGTGAAGTCTAAGCGACGCACAGATCGCTCTTTAGAGCGGGTGTCCAGTGCCTCGCAAGAGCTATGGACACCATTTCAAGCCAAACGGCGCAGGAAGCGCCGAAGGAGCGGCGAGCTTCTCTTGACCGCCCCAAAAAGGACAGAACGCCTGTAAAAAGAGCTAATCTCCGTCTTTTCTGCACACAGCACTTTTTCCCTTTTTTTTCCGCTATGGACAAAATCATACAGTGGAACGTAAGGGGGAATACTTAGAAATTTAGATGACGTCCAAGAACTTCTGAGTAAGTTTAACGCGAAGGTGCTATGTGTGCAAGAAACGCACTTAACTCCTAGGCACAAGGACTTCCTATGGCAATATATTATTTTCCAAAAAGACCGGGAGGATGCTGTATGATCTAGTGGTGTAGCAATTATAGCTGATCGTAGTATAGCATGCCAGCATTTTAAGCTCCAAACGGCCCTTAAGGCAGTGGCCATTCGAGCTGTACTTTTTAACACTCATTACCATATGTTCTGTGTACATACCACCGCATCAACAGCTACACAGACGTGATCTAGAATCATTAATAGATGAACTCCCAGAGCCGTTTTTGGTTCTAGGTGATTTTAATGCGCACAATGTCCTGTGGCGGCACGAGCCAGGGCAACGGGCAGACTGTGGGAACCCTGTTGACGTCTGGTGTAGAGGGTTTGAAGGCTTCGTATCTTGAGCCAAAGACCACAACGCCCAGGGATCGCTCGGTAGAGCGACGGTCCAACGCATCTCATGTGGCTATGGACACAACCGCCAGTCAAACGGCACCTGCAGCGCCGAAGGAGCGGCGAGTTTCTCTCGACCGCTTCAAAAAAGACAAAAGACAAATTACAGGGCCTCCAAAAAGCCCTGTAAAATAAGTTTTGTTTTCCATAACCTGAAAGATTATGGTATCATTCAGTTTTGTCCGTGAGCTTACTTTCCTTCCATGAGCACACAACACAAAACACATTTAAAATGGACACACAAATACTACAGTGGAATGCCAGAGGCCTAATTAATAACCTTGATGATATCAAAGACTTGCTAATTGACTATCAGCCAAAAATGTTCTGTGTTCAAGAAACTCATTTAAAGTCGACTCTTGTGAATTTCTTAAATAAATATGTGGTTTTTCGTAAAGATTGAAATGGTGGCGATTTCTCTTCTGGAGGTGTGGCCATCATTGCAAAAAGAAGCGTAGCATGCCAGCACATTGTGCTACAAAGCTCTCTTGAGGTTGTGGCTGTTCGCGCTATTCTATTCAACCGTCTTATATCTATCTGCTCGATTTCCATAGCCCCTGACGAACCATTCAATGAAACAGAGTTCGACAAACTTATTGATCAGCTTCCAGAACCATATGTGCTAATTGGAGATTTTAATGCTCACAGTTTGCTATGGGGCGATACAAAATGTGATGCGAGAGGTCGTGCAATCGAAAACTTTCTTCTCGCATCTGGAGCCTGTCCGCTCAATAAGGCAGAGCCAACATACTTCAGTACCACACACAATACATATTCATGCATAGATTTAGCCATTGGATCACCGTCACTCCTACCTTACTTAGATTGGAAAGTTATTAATAATCTATATGGAAGTGACCATTTTCCAACTCTTTTAGTAACAAAACAACGGGTTGACCGGCCGTCTTATCCTAAAGAGTGGAACCTTCATGTTGCAAACTGGGTGAAATTCAGAGAGCTATGTACACTACACCTCGAAGAGGTAGACCATCTGGAAGTAGAAGAGATGGCCAACTATATTTCTGAATATGTTCTTACTTGTGCAAAAAAGTGCATACCGCAGTCTAGGAATGATAAGGTTAACACAAAGCCATGGTGGAATCGGGAGTGTGAAATTGCTAAAAAACGGCAAAACAAAGCTTGGAGGACTTTTTCTCGCTACCCAACAGCAGAAAACTTGATAACTTTTAAAAGTTGCAAAGCGAATGGCAGGCGTGTTCGCCGTATAGCCAAACGGGAAAGCTGGACACGCTATATATCCTCAATAAACTCCTACACAGATGTCAGCAAGGTTTATAATAGGGTGCATAAACTTAAAGGACAAGGCCCAAATCCCTTCCCTTTGGTGAATGACTGCGGTGATGATGAATGCCTGCGGTGAAGCTCGCCCTTGATTCCTGTGGAAGTTCTGCTCCTGGTTATGATACAATTACTTATGAAATGACCAGAAATCTCCCTGATGAAACCCTGAACTGTCTTTTAGCACTTTACAACAAGATTTACAATACCGGCAAAATACCCTCTGCTTGGAAAGAGGCAATAGTTCTACCAATCCTTAAACAGGGCAAAGATCCTTCTTCTGTAAATAGTTACAGGCCTATCGCCCTCACAAGCTGCCTACTCAAAGTGTTTGAAAAATTGATTAACTGCCGCTTGGTCTATTACTTGGAATACAACGGCATATATGACCCGTGCCAGTCTGGTTTCTGTACAGCTAGATCCACAACCGACAATCTTGTCCTCCTCGAGTCGTATATACGTGACGCGTTTGTACACAATCAATACTGTCTGTCTGTTTTCTTTGATCTTGAGAAGGCATATGATACTGCTTGGCGATACGGAATCCTGCAAGATCTACTGTCTTTCGGAATATGTGGCAGGTTGATTACCATCTTAAAAGATTACCTGTCTGAAAGGAAGTTCCGTGTAAGAATAGGTAATGTGTTATCGCACACATTTCTTCAAGAAAATGGAGTGCCGCAGGGAGGAGTATTAAGCTGCACACTATTTATAGGTAAAATGAACTCTCTTCGCTCTGTTATTCCAACCGCGATATCGTACTCTGTATACGTGGACGATATTGAAATTAGTTTCAAATCGTGTAACTTGACTGTATGCGAACGCCAGATACAGTTAGGTGTTAACCGACTTGCAAAATGGGCTGACGAGAATGGTTTTAAGTTTAACACTGACAAGACTACTAGTGTGCTGTTCTCGAGACGACAAGGTGTGCATCCTGACCCCTGCATACTAATGAATGGACAAAACATAGTCATTGCGAAAGAACAAAAATTCCTCGGCGTAATTTTTGATTCCAAACTCACCTTCATCCAGCACATAAAACAGCTGAAGTTAAAATGTCTCAAGACCATGAACCTTTTAAAGATTTTATCGCATCAGTCGTGGGGGACAGACAGGCACTGTCTCATATCTCTGTTTCGAAGCCTGGTTCTGTCACGCATAGGCTATGGATGCATAGTATATCAGTCGGCTTCAAAGACAGCAATGAAAATGTTGGACCCTATACTCCACCTAGGTATCCGGCTGGCACTTGGTGCCTTCCGTACCAGCCCTATTCACAGCCTTTATGCAGAGTCAGATCAGTGGCCACTAGACTATCAGCGCACGTATCCAGGAGTCAACTATGCAGTTAAAATCATGTCTCTGAAGCAGCACCCATGCAAAACACTTATGAACGTTGTGTCTACTACCCAGTTATACCTAAACCGTCCTTCTATCGCCCCACCGTTTCCTTTGGCAATAAGACCTGCAGTAGAAAAACTTGCAATCTTATTCAATGACTTGGACGAAAGTGACCATGCCGAGCAAATCCCTCCCTGACAGCAATGTCCAGTCCCTTGTGACTGGTCTTTCAAAGTCATCATAAAGGAAAATTGTCCACTGCACTCATTGAGCAACATTTCTTGGTCCTTGAACACAAATATTGTTCAACCGCGTTCTTCTCTGATGGCTCAAAGTCTCAAACATTTGTATCTTGTGCAGCCTATGGACAAAAGTTCTCGGACACCAGAACCATGCATACACATACCAGAATTTTCACAGCGGAAGCATATGGTATCCTGCTTATTATACAACACATTAAACAACACAAGATACAAAAGTATATAGTGTACACAGATTCTTTAAGTGTTGTCAGGGCCCTGTCTTGTGGCAGGTACAGCAATAACCCTACCTTCAACAAGCTCCTTAACGAAATCTATGCAGCCTACAACCTAAAACTTTCTATTGTTATTGGCTGGGTTTTAGGTCATTCTGGAATTGCGGGCAATGAAATAGTGAACAAGAATGCACGAGAAGCCGCTGGTCGGCAAACCATAGATATAACCTCTGTTCCGGGTGTAGATCTAAAACCTGTTGTACGTAGAGGTCTACGCAACCACTGGCAAGCTGAATGGGACAGAGAAGTCGACAACAAACTACACGTTGTAAAACCCCAGCTGCGAAAAGTTATCCCCCCAAAACTCAACAGGTTCGCCGAAGTCACTCTAACACGGCTCAGAATAGGCCACACTTACGCTAAACATAAACACCTTTTGACAGGTGCTGATCCACCTACATGTATACATTGTGGAGAGAGTCTAACCGTTGTGCATGTCCTCATACAATGCCCTGCTTCACCAAGCACGACTGACCCATTTGAGGGAGCTCTATCGATATCATATCCCAATTCATCCAGCGCTTTTTTTTCACTTGATGCAGTGGTTGACCTTAAGAGACTTCTTCATTATCTTGGGAAAGTCAAATTTTTAACAATGATATCATTCCATCCTAGCCACCAGGCTGCGCCTCAAGTGTGAGGTACCGCCTGGTGCACAAAAAGTATGTCTGAGCCTTCGCAGTTCTTGCCCAGGCAAGGACTTCAGCTGCGAGGGTCTTGGGCCTTGCAGACTAATTTATCATTACAGACTTCAGCCAACGAAATGAAGGTTTTAGCAAAGTGACATTCCTTTTAAATGCACCGTGTTTTAAATGGTCATAGATATTTGCTACTCATCATTTGTCTTAATTTTTAAACTAATAATCGAAATGAAACAACACTTGTACTGGCGCTCTTTGGCCTCAGATGCCCTTGCGCCAATAAAACTTAACCTAATATTAATAACAATGTACTGTGGGGCGATGCTCACTGTGATGCACGAGGACGTCTTATTGAGCAGCTCCTTTTCTCTTCTAGTTTATGTATTTTAAATATAAAAGAGCCTACGTATTTTATCCTTGCAAACAACACATACTCATCCATAGATCTTAGCATTTCATCACCGTCTTTTTACTTGTTTTTGATTGGAACGTTCTTAAAAACCCTTATGCGAGTGACCACTTCCCAATCATCCTGAGTGCGCCGATCAAAGATCAAATACCCCCGCAGGTTCCTCGATGGAAGATTGTCTCTGCTGATTGTGAAGGGTATAGAACTCTTACACACATGACAGTGACTGAGCTGTCTGCCCTGATCATAGATGACGCTGTCACGTATTTTACAGCTTCTATACTTGATGTTGCATCTAAATGTATTGCCAAAATGAGCGGCATGTCTTCTAAACGGCGAGTCCCATGGTGGAACGACGCATGCAGGAAAGCACAGACCACTCAGAACAAAGCACGGGCGTTGCTTCGCGATTCCCCTACAGCAGAAAACCTGGAAAATTTCAAGCGGGTCAAATCGCAGGCAAGGAAAACGCGTCGACAAGCTAGACGAGAGAGCTGGACAAAGTTTATATTGAGTATCAACTCGTACACAAATGAGGGAAAAGTGTGGAATAAGGTAAAAAAAATTAAGGGCCAACAAACGTATTCTCTTCCACTAGTAAATAGCCTCGGGGAAAGCATGGAGGATCAAGCCAACTTTCTTGGCACACATTTCGAACACATATCGAGCTCCTAACACTACTCCGAATCCTTCCAGAATTACAAGGCATGAATAGGAAAAAAAAGTTAGAGAAAAAATCCGCAAGAAATGAGGCATATAATGCACTATTCTGCTTAGCAGAACTGCGAACAGCACTCAGCTGCTGTAATACATCTACCCCAGGTTCTGACAACGTAATGTACGCGATGCTGAAGGAACTACCGTCCAAAACTAAAGAAACCCTCCTCTCTCTTTATAATCGCATATGGTTTTCAGGTGTGATCCCCTCTTCCTGGAAGGAGGCTGTTATAATTCCAATTTTGAAGCAGGGAAAGGATCGCTCTACTGTAGCAAGTTACAGACCTATAGCGTTAACAAGCTGCCTCTGCAAACTATTTGAAAAAATGATTAATTGCCGCTTACTCCACTACTTAGAAACAAACAAATTGCTCGATCCATACCAGTGCGGGTTTAGAGAGGGCCGATCTACCACCGACCATCTTATACGTATCGAGGCACACATACGTTAGGCTTTTGTTCATAATCAGTTTTTCTTATCTGTGTTCCTCGACATGGAGAATGCCTACGATAATACGTGGAGGTTGGAAATATTGAGAGACCTCTCACACATAGGTCTGCACGGTTATATGTTCAGTGTCATTGAAAGCTATCTGTCTGATCGTACCTTCCGCGTTCGAGTGAGCAATGTTCTGTCCCGAACATTTGTACAGGAAACCGGAGTGCCACAGGCTGGGGTGCTCAGCTGTACGCTCTTTATTATAAAAATGAATTTTCTCCGTCTGTACATCCCACGTAATATCTTTTATTCAACACATGTCGACGATGTGCACATAGGTTTTCAATCGTGTTCTCTTGGGATCTGTGAGCGACAGGTTCAGCTCGCCCTTAACAAGGTATCCAAATGGGCTGATGAAAACGGGTTCAAACTGAACCCACAGAAAAGCACCTGTGTCCTTTTTTCACGAAAAAGAGGCTTGCACCCTGATCCTGAACTGGTCCTTAAGGGTGAGCGTCTACCCGTAAACACAGAACATGAGTTCCTAGGTATAATTTTAGATGCGAAGTTATCCTTTCTACCGCACATAAAACATCTTAAAAATAAATGCTTGAAAACAATGAATATCCTAAAGGTGCTGTCACGAACAACGTGGGGCAGCGACAGAAAGTACCTCATGAATCTGTATAGAAGCCTTATACGCTCACGTCTTGAGCATGGGGCAATAGTCTATCACTCTGCCACGCCAAGCGCTCTGAAAATGTTGGACCCTGTTCATCAAGGCATCCGCCTGTCCACAGGCGCCTTTAGAACAAGCCCAGTTGAAAGCCTTTATGTAGAATCGGACGAGTGGTCACTCCATCTGCAGAGAACATATTCTTTCTTCATATATTTCCTTAAAGTAAATGCGAACAGGGAGCAACCTGCATATTCCACCATCAACGACCTGTCCAGCTCTCAAAATTTTTCCAATCGACCCGCAATGGCACGCCCTTTCTCGCTGCGTGTTAGAGACCTAGCTGAAGAAACAGATGTCCCACTGCTTGAATACCACCTCAGCCCCCCCGCTCTGCGGCTCCCGCCATGGAAGTGGCAGGTTATAGACTGTGACACACCTTTCGTAGCTGTCACAAAGCATGCCTCCCCCATACACATTCGGATGTATTTCTTAGAGCTGCAACATAAATATGACTGTCCAGAATATTATACGGATGCATCCAAGTCCCATGCTGGCGTGTACTTTGCGGCGGTCGGCCCATCCTTCTCGGATGCCGGCGTTCTGTCCACCAGCACAAGCATTTTTACAGCCAAGGCTTACGCGTTATTTGTAGCCGTTAAACACATCAAAGAATTGAATAAGTCAAAGGTAGTTATATACACAGACTCCCTGAGTGTCGTAAAAGCGTTGAAAAATCTTAAAAAAAACACAGAAACCCTATAGTTATATCCCTCTATTCAATACTCTGCGCGGCCTATACTTCCAAGCAACATATCGTCGTGTGCTGGGTGCCAAGACATCGCCAGATCGAAGGAAATGTGTTGGCCGACCAGCTCGCCACGTCGATTACCGAAAGCACTGCCAACTCCTCAGTTGCTGTCCCTATAATTGACCTAAAACCAAACATACGGAAAAAGCTCAGGGCTTACTGGCAGAAGTTATGGGATCTACAAACTCATAACAAGTTACACTTGATTAAACCATACTTCAGTAACTGGCCACCGACGTCGAAAACACGCCGTACAGAGGTCAGTCTCTGTCGGCTTAGAATAGGACACACACATAGCACGCACACACACCTTTTGTCCGGTGGTGACCCACCCAGCTGTCACAGATGTGGCCGTCCACTGACCGTACTTCACATACTCCTTGAATGCTCTGAGCTAGAGGCTTACAGGAAAAAACATTTTCCACTAGCGTACAAGGAACACATACCCCTTCACCCAGCTATGTTTATTGGTCGCGAACCTCTTTTTAAATATAATGCATTAAATGCATTCTTAAAGGAAGTAAATACTTTCCATGTTATCTACTCAAGTGATCGGTAGCACGGCCGCCGAAAGGAGGCTGCTGCTGCGGATGCTACATCCATAAGAGCACCTGTCTCCCGGCCTTTGGGGCCAAGGGCGCTGGTGAGAAATCGGTGCTAATATAACGCTCCTATTTTATGATGTTATAATAACTAAAGACTCATTTTCATGAAAATCATAAAAGTGAAGTGAAGCATCCTTCACTTCACTTTCATGATTTTAATATATATATGTCTTACTCACGATTAGAGCGCAGAATTTCAGGCCCTTTTACAGCCATTTACCATAACCATTGCTCTCATCCGATATCAATTCCTGGCGCTCTTAGGACATCAAAGGGCCTTGCGCCATTAAACAACATATATCATCATACTTCCTTGAACTACAACATAAGTACACATGTCCTGAGTTCTTTACGGATGCTTCAAAGTCTAACACTTCTGTCTCGTACGCACGTCGGTCCATCTTTTATGGAAGCCGGCGTTCTGCACTCTGGTTCAAGCGTTTTCCATGGCGATGCTTATGCGATACTCGCGGCCGTCAAACCCATTAAACGAATAAAACTACAGAAAACAATAATATATACAGATTCCCTCAGCGCAGTAAAAGCTCTGAAAACCCTTAAAAAGCACAAGAACCCTGTCCTTGTCTCACTTTATTCACTCTTATGCACAGTCCACTCATCTAGGCAGCATGTTGTAGTCTGCTGGGTGCCAGGACAACGCAAAATACAAGGAAACATTCTGGTGGACCAGCTAGCTGGATCCGCCAACAAAACCGCTTCCAATATATCGATACCAGTTCCTGCACTCGACTTGACACCTTTTCTAAAACAAAGGCTCAGGGGCTACTGCAGAGCACATGGGACACACACAGGTAATAAATTGCATGTCAACCAGCTGCAACTTGGTCATTGGCCGCCAGTATCAAAATCACGCCACACAGAAGTAATCCTTACAAGGTTAAGAACAGGACATACACACACAACACATTAATTTCTTTTGTCTATTGATGATGCACCTTTGTGTGAAAGACGTGGAGAAGCGCTCACCGTACTTCACATTCTGATCCAGTGCAAAGATTTAGACACGCTAAGACGACAACACTTTCCATTACCCTACGAACAGCAGATACCACTTCACCCTGCAATGTTCGTCGGTAGGAAACCACTTTTTGCACATAAATCAGATTTAGCTTTTTTAAGAGAGGTTCGCACTTTTCATAATATATAACCGGGCATTCCCTAGAACGACTTCTCTGGAGAGGTCTCCGCTGCGGTAGCTACACTCTACAAAGCACTTGTCTTCAGAGCGTTTGGACGCAAAGGTGTGAACGAGAGAGGCAGTTGTGCTAATGCCATACATGTTCACCATCGTTTTTATCATCACAAACTTTTGTCATTCATTAACACCACACACCTCACACGGCTTGGTCATAATTTTATTACTTCTATATTTTTACCCGCCTTAGTGCGAGGAATTTTATGGCCCTTATACAGCTGCTTATCACAATCATTGTCCATACTTTTAGTAAAGTGAACTGGTGCTCTTTGACCATGAAAGGGCCCTTGCGCCACAAAACATAAAACTTCATCATAGAGTTGTGTTGTGTATATCATTTTCATCCTAACTTCCTAACTTACTGGCAAAACGAGTCACATACATTAACATGTATGCCACAATTTAGGGTCTTACAATTACATGCAAAACGTTGTTATTGCTATATTTCAAAGCAGTCTTTCTAAAGGAATCTTACTAAAAATGTATTTTAGGCAGTACAAACCACAGACACAGCTGCACTCAATATGACTTGCATCACGAGTACGCATGGCCTCACTACTTCAATGATTGTGCCGATTTTAAGTTGAACTCACTTCCTCCACGAAACGATATTTTCTCATTTAGGACCATCCCGAAGTAGGGGAACAGCAATTACTTGAGGAAATGAGGACAAGTTGAAGCCATCTGCAGTCTTTAAAGTAGTGAAGTCATATGCACCTGTGTTGCAAGTCGAATTGAGGACGGTTGTACATAAAGCGATCATTGTTAATAAAATGGATCTTAGGCACTAGATCACATAAAGGAGGTACACAAAGCTGCCTGCTTCACTGCTTGCTTAAATAATAATTTTGAATTTTTCAACTGTGATATGTATATCTCAGTTATGTATCGTACCACAAGACCTTTTTCAGGGCAAGCCTTGTTTCCCTGCCAGCACTCAGTTGCAAAGATGTAGCTTGTGCATGGAGCACCAAAAAGAAACTTGTGCAAAGTATGTACACGCCAGTGCCCATGCGGACCTATTGCCATGTGGAGCCGCCTATTCCTTCCTTACAAACTCCTGTGATTGATGCCACACAGATGCTGTAGGTGCTCCTGGACAGGGCCCCAAATTTTGTTATTGCAGTGTTCAAGTAAAGGTGTGCCTGTAATGCACTTCTGGAATCCCCTCTTTTCTGTTTAATGACACACAGTCACTATAGCTAGTGCTTCTTACATCTAAAGTGAAACTAAGATAGCAGACCCATTTTATTGCTGATTCCTTTTTTGTTGCTGTACATATTGGTTGATTTACAAAATCTAAAGGGGAAAAGGTTTGAAGGTTGAAAAAGTTGAAAAGGTGTGAAGCATTACTGACTAAAAGCAGCCAGTAACCCGTCACCTTCTGAACAGCTAAATTAACATAGTGGCTGTAGTACTTTGCTGCAGTGCATGAGTTGACAGCTTTGATTCTTGATGCGGCAGTCACATTTTAGTGTAGGTGAAATCTGAAGAGCAGTGTTACTCAGGCTTTTGATGGGATACTGCAGGGTGTCCAAAAAAGACTTTAGCGTTCTGCACTACAATGTGTTGCGGGGCCTGGGTGTTGCATTGAAAGCTGAAACAGTAAATTATTCAAACGACCTGCAAACAGCACTTTGACATTTATTTGGTGCACAATGGCAACCGTAGCTCTTGCTCATTAAAACAGGGACAAAAGAAGGAACTGATGAAAGCTTTTTCTTTGCAATGTTGTAGCTGTTTTCAAGCGACCGCTTCCACCTTGCACAAGCTGCTCAATGAAAATGTGCCAAGGAGTGAGTGAATGTAGTGCTCATAAAAACCCCTGACAGGTTGTTGCATATACTAAGCGCATTGTTCTTGTAGATTTCAGAACAAGATATTTTAGATCATAGAAATATACGAAATCTAAGCATTGCAGCATTCTTCCTGTACTGCTGTTCGTCTTTCTAAATAAAACCAGGGACCTGTAGTTGCCACTTAGAAACAAATATTTTGCTGTATTCATCCCGCAGGGGCACCTGCGCAAGCAGGCGTTTAGTGTGTAGCGACACCACAGACCCGAGCTTACGGGGGGGGGGGGTTTCGACTCCCTCCCACGCCTAGCCGTGCGTGGCTTTGCCGTGTCCGGGGAAAAGGGGATCCTGGGGGTTGAGCTAATGCTGGGTGATTGGACCTTTAAGGCCCCCCAGCGGCGGCAACACACCCCTTTGGCCCCGGCTTCACGTAGACGGCACCCCTGGGCTGACCCACCCAGGCGAAATCGGTAGTCGCCTTTTCCTATTTCTTTCTCTCTCTACATCTTAGACTTTTCTCGTCTTTAAATCTGTCCTGTCTTCTTCTCTCTTCCATTTACTTCCGATTTTTCCTGGTGTCAAGGGTTAACCTTGTGTATGTGCTCTGTCTTGGGCACAATATATTTGGTTATAGCGGCTGTGCACAGCTGACGTTGATATGCCTGATATAAATTTAGGACTTGTCACGTCCCCGTGTTGGGCTTCATGGTGGGCGGCTGGCATGGCTGCTGAACTCATATTTAGTTTATGGCTTTTACTTCTCTCCCTTCATTGCACGATCGTCCTCTCTCGAAGAGAGGGCGCACCGAAGACTTGCAATTATTTCAGCAAACCGAAAAAAACCTTTCCCCGCTACCATGTAATCCATTGTGAAACTGCTGAAAAGAACGCCAGAACTATTTCGCCTTTCGTTGTTTCCAAATGCCTCACCACTACACTTGGATTAGGTTACCAGGCTACAAGAATGGCCAGTGGGGATCTCCTTTTCGAGGTAAAAAGTCAAAGCGAGTATGAAAACCTCTCAAAACTAGAATGTTTGGAAACACTCCTATCCTAATTACACCACACCATTCACTCAACACTTCCCGAGGCGTTGTATCTGACCAAGACTTGCTTGGCCTGACTGAAGGTGAGCTCCTCGAGGGCTGGAAGAACCAGCAGGTGACACAAGTACAAAGACTTAAAATTAGGCGTGATAAGAAGGAAATCCCAACAAAACACATAATTGTGACATTTTGCACCAGTACCCTGCCTGAACATCTCGAAACAGGATACTTGAAGTTAAATGTGAGACCCTACATTCCCAACCCACGACGTTGCTTCAAATGCCAGCGTCTTGGTCACGGCTCTCAGAGTTGCCGCGGCCAACTCACCTGCGGAAAGTGTGCCACCACAGGACACGCCACAGACGACTGTAAGGTGGAGGATGGGGCTCACTGCGCAAACTGCGATGGTGCCCATCCCGCATACTCCCAAACCTGTCCAACATGGAAAAAGGAAAAAGAAACTGTTACAATCAAAATCACACAAAACATTACTTTCCGAGAAGCCCGTCAACAAGTATCTGGTCTTTTCACAAACAAACCATCGTTCGAAGATGTAGTGCAACAGGGGGCAGCACTACAACGTCCTGCGGCAACTGCCCATGCCAGGCACAGTGTGCCCAGGTGGTTGCCAATGCCGCCACCTACGGTGGGAACAGCCAAGGCTGCCCTGCCACTCGTCCCCACGGCGACAACCACGGCCGCTGCAAGCTCTTGCAGCACCCAGGGTATCCCAGCACCAAAGGAGGTCCCTTCGACCTCTAGCCCAAGAGGACCGGTTTCGCCCCCCGAGGTGAAGGAGACCCCAGGGTCGGCCGAAATGAAGGCCTCGTCTCACCAGGCGAGGCCCCAAGCCCAAAACATCAGCTCGCAAATGCGGGCACGCATTGCCTCTGAGGAGGCAATGGACACAATGGTACCCCTGGTGCCGAAAGATCGGCGTAGCTCCCTGGAGGGCGCCAAAAGAAATAAAAAGTCAATAACGGGGCCCGGCGACGGCCCTGTTCTTTGAGTTTTAACGTTTAGCTTAAGAAGCAGACACACCCATTTTCCCTTACACACAGCACTACGTTACCTCCAATATGGCAACACAAATGATACATTGGAACGTCAGAGGACTGCTTAGAAACTTCGATGATGTTCAAAAGCTCTTTTGCAAACATTCGCCGAAAGTGCTGTGTGTACAGGAAACTCATTTAAAATCTAAAAACACGAATTTTTTGCGTCGGTATGTTCTCTTCCGAAAGGACAGAGATGATGCTGCGGCATCATCCGGCGGTGTAGCCATTATTGTTAATCAAAAAGTAGCATGCACGCTATTACCACTGCAAAAAAACACTAGAGGCAGTGGTTGTTCGAGCAGTTCTTTTCAACAAGCTCGTCACCATCTGCTCTCTGTACATACCCCCACACCACCGTCTTGGAAAACAAGAATTCGAGTCCTTAATAGACCAACTACCCGAACCTTATCTGGTCCTTGGTGACCTGAATGCTCATAGCAGTCTATGGGGTGATTCTCGCTGCGATGCACGAGGTCGTCTTATAGAACAGTTCCTTTTTTCCTCCGGTGCCTGTCTGTTGAATAGGAAAGAGGCAACATATTATAACCTTGCCAACAAAACCTACTCTTCCATAGATCTCAGCATCGCATCTCCTTCACTTGTACCATTACTCCAATGGAAAGTTCTAAATAATCCCTACGGAAGTGACCATTTTCCTGTCGTTTTGAGTACACAAACATCATACGAATTTCCTCCACGAGTTCCCAAATGGCTTATACACAAAGCCGACTGGAAACAGTTTCATAACAATGCTCAGTTATGTTGGACTGACATATGTGGGCTAAGCATAGATGAAGCTGTGCAGTACTTCACAGCTCTCCTTATTAACGCAGCAGCCAAATGCATCCCACAAACATCTGGACAGCCCGGCAAGCGACACGTCCCATGGTGGAACACTGAGTGTCGTAATGCGCGAAAGGAGCAGAATAAGACATGGAGGTTGCTTCGGAACTCACCGACAGCCGAAAATCTTGACACCTTCAAGAAAATAAAGTCTCAAGGCAGGAGAACGCGTCGGCAAGCCAGAAGAGAAAGCTGGCAGAAGTTTTTGTCAGGGATCAATTTATACACACAGGAGGCTAAAGTCTGGAACAGGGTTGGTAGGATAGCAGGAAAACAAGTACACACACTTCCACTCGTAAACACTCAGGGTGATACCTTGGAAGATCAGGCAAACTTCCTCGGTGCACACTTGAGAACGCGTGTCCAGCCCGTCCCACTATACTGACACTTTCCAAAAATACAGAACAAGAATAGAAAAGCAGAAACTCGAACACAACTGCACTAGAAACGAGGCATATAACCAAGCGTTCAGTCTAGCTGAGCTTCGAACATCTCTAAACTCCTGCAGTACTTCTGCCCCAGGTTCTGACCGTGTGATGTATGAAATGTTAAAAAACCTACCAGCAGAAACACGAAAAAACTTACTTTGTTTGTACAATGCTATCTGGTTTTCTGGCACTATCACTACCTCCTGGAAAGAGGCTATTATTATTCCCATTTTGAAAGAGGGCAAGGACCCTTCTTTAGCTTCAAGTTATAGGCCTATTGCACTTACAAGCTGCTTGTGCAAAGTCTTCGAAAAAATGATAAACTGCCGACTTGTACATACTCTTGAAACAAACAATTTGCTCGACCCATTTCAGTGCGAGTTTCGAGAGAGTACATCCACCACAGACCACCTTGTTCGTATCGAGGCACAGATCAGAGACGCTTTCGTCCATAAACAATATTTTTTCTCTGTGTCTCGACATCGAAAAGGCTTATGATACAACATGGTGCTTTGGAATTCTAAGAGACCTGTTCCATCTTGGCGTGCGCGGTAGAATGTTTTCCATAATCGGGAGTTACTTGTCCAATGGGACATTCCGTGTCCGTGTGGGCAGTGTTCTGTCCCGAACATTTGTCCAGGAAACAGGCGTGCCGCAAGGTGGGGTACTTAGTTGTACACTTTTTATAATCAAAATGAATTCCTTGCACCTGTCCATCCCCCGCAATATGTTCTATTGTACATATGTCGACAACGTTCAGCTTGGCTTCAAGTCATGCAACTTGGCAATGTGTGAGCGGCAGGTTCAGTTAGGTTTAAACAAGGTCTCCAAATGGGCAGAGGAAAACAGATTCCGACTGAACCCACAAAAAAGCACGTGTGTTTTGTTCTCTCGAAAGAGAGGCATGCACTCGGAACCTGACATTCGACTGAACGGGCAACGTCTGTCCGTCAAAGCCGAGCATAAATTCTTAGGCCTAATCTTGGACAACAAGTTGACCTTCGTGCCGTACATCAAGTATCTAAAAACAAAATGTTTAAAAGCCATGAATGTTTTAAAAGTGTTGTCACGTACTACGTGGGGTAATGACAGGCAATGTCTCGTGAATTTGTATAGAAGCCTCATTCACACCCGCTTAGATTATGGGGCCGTTGTCTATCAGTCTGCGACTCAAAGTGCTTTGAAGATGCTGGACCCCGTGCACCATTTGGGCATCCGCCTTTCTACGGGTGCTTCTCGCACCAGCCCCGTAGGAAGCCTTTTCGTTGAGTCAAATGAGTGGTCACTTCATCTGCAGAGAACTTACATGTCCTTTGTTTATGTTCTTAAGAGGAAAGCAGACATGAAGCAGCCCTCATACTCCACTATTATTGATTTGTCGAGCTCCATTCTGTTTCAAAACAGGCCTTTGATGAGGCAGCCCTTCTCACTTGGCCTGAAGGGTCTAGCTGAGGATACTGGAGTGTTACTTGAACACAGTTTAATGGCTCCTGTAGCATACCCACCACCGTGGTAGTGGCAGACTATAGATTGCGATGTGTCTTTCCGAGAAGTTACAAAACATGCGCCTATTGCCCATATCCGAACATACTTCCTGGAACTTCAACACAAATACACACGTCCTGATTTCTTTACAGATGCCTCTAAGTCCAACTCCTCTGTGTCCTACGCTGCTGTTGGCCCTTCCTTTTCGGATGCTGGCCCTCTACAACCAGACACAAGAATCTTCACAGCGGAAGCTTATGCGATACTTGTGACAGCTAAACACATCAAACACTTACAAATACAAAAGGCAGTAATTTATACAGACTGCCTCAGTGTGGTAACGGCTCTGCACAGTCTTAAAAAACAAAAAAAACCCTGTCCTCGTCTCACTTTACTCCATTTTATGCACACTCTACGCACTCAACCAACATGTTGTAGTGTGCTGGGTACCAGGGCACCGTGAGATTCAAGGCAACGTAATGGCGGATCAGCTTGCTGCATCCGTCCACGAAATCAGTGCCACTACACCCATCTCAATCCCGCCCCTTATCTTAAGCCGTCTCTCAAACGAAAGCTCAGGGACTACTGGCAGAGCAAGCGGGATAGACACACACAAAACAAGCTTCACGTTATCAAGCCACACCTTGGCCATTGGCCACCGGTATCAAAATCACGTCTAACAGAGGTAACACTAACAAGACTCAGGATAGGACACACATACACGACACACACACATCTTTTGTCCGGTGGTGATCCACCACTGTTCAGTTCAGTTCAGTTCAGTTTATTACCTTAAAAGCTCCCCTTTCTGGGAGGGGCATTACATAAGGGGTGGGGTTTTATTTAGGTTAACAATAAGCAGTAGAAGTTGTTTTAGTATTGAAGATGATCAATAACACGGTCTTGAAAGGCAGATGATGAGGCAATTTTGGCGATGTCCCGGGGGAGGCCGTTCCAGTCCGTGGCTGCTCGAAAAAAGAACGAAGCAGAAAAAGCAGTGGTGCGCGGAGAAGGGCGGGAAACCTGAAATGGATGGCTGGTTCGATGAGATATGCGTGCTGCGGCTACTATATAAGGTGGCTGATTGAGGGAAGAATGAAATAACTTGTGATAAAGCACGAGGGTTGCAGTGCGGCGGCGCAAAGAAAGGAGTGGTAGTCCAGATTTCGCTTTCAAAGATGAAATACTGATATCGTATGAGTAAAATGAGTGAATGAATCTGGCAGCACGGTTTTGTACCGCTTCTAATGCTTTGATTAAATACGCTTGATGAGGGCTCCATATGGCAGATGCATATTCTAATTTTGGTCTGATTAAAGATTTGTACGCAAGTAATTTTACATGTGGGGGGGGCTAGGCGGAGATGGCGTTTGAGAAAACCAAGTGCTTTATTAGATGCTGAAACTACATTAGCGATGTGTGTATGCCATGATAAATCATAAGACAAGGTTATTCCAAGATATTTATAAGACGGTACTGATTCAATTGCGGTGTTAACGATGGAATAGTGGAAGCGATATGGGCTATGGCGACGAGAAAAAGACATGAGTTTACATTTAGAAGGATTGAGGGTCATTAACCATGTGTTACACCAATTAAGCACGTTGTTAAGGTTGGTTTGGAGATACAGGTGATCATGCTGGTTACTGATAGTGTAATAGATGGCACAGTCGTCCGCGAATATGCGGATGCTGCAGGATACATGGTCGGGCAAGTCGTTAATATATATTAGGAAAAGAAGGGGACCGAGGACAGATCCTTGGGGAACGCCTGATGTGACTGGGAGAGAGTTAGATAGGTGGCCATTAACAAAGACTGACTGAGAACGGTTAGTGAGAAACTGTTCAATCCAACGAAGAATGTTAGGGTCTAGGTGCAGGTGTGAAAGTTTTAGCAAAAGGCGGTGGTGAGGAACTTTATCGAACGCTTTCGCATAGTCTAGAAAAATTACATCAGTCTGCATGTTACGGTCTAGGTTAGTGTGCAAATCTTGAAGAAATAGCGCTGATTGTGTTTCGCAGGAGTGACCTTTACGAAATCCATGTTGTCATTGATGAAAAAAATTACATGAGTCTAAGAAACTTGCGATTTGAGAGTAAATGACGTGTTCCATGATTTTACAGGGTACACTAGTTAATGAAATGGGGCGGTAGTTCAAGGGTAAGTTTCTGTTACCTGATTTGTACACTGGAACGACCTTCCCCGTTTTCCAGTCACCTGGAATGATTCCCGAGGCGAGTGACTGTGAAAAAATCAGAGGCACAAATTGATTTACCATTCTTCAGTAGCTTAGAATTAATTGAGTCCATACCGGCTGATGATGAAAGCTTCATGTTATCGATTACGGATGCAATGCCTTCTTCGAAAAATGAGATAGTTGGCATGAATGCTTCGATGTTAACTGATGTTGATTGTGAAGGTGCGTCAAGTTCTTGAGTAAAGACAGATACGAATGCGGTGTTAAATATTTCCCCACATTCATGGTCTGTCACTGGTTCATGCGCGTCGTTAGTCAGTGTGATGTCGTGAGTCTGCTTTGGATTTAAAAGTTGCCAAAATTTCCTGGGGTTGCTGGTTAGTAGCTTTGGTAAGTCATCGTGATAAAATGTATGCTTGGCGTTCCGGATCTCAACTAGATATGATTTTTCCACTGCGAAGTATTTATCCTAGTCACTCTGCGTGTCACGGCGTTTGGCCGAACGGAAGAGCCGTTTCTTTTTATTTTCCAGCCGTTTTAAACGTACAGAAAACCATGGCTTATTGTGATTAGCATGAAAGGTAACCCTCGGAATGAACATATTAGTGAGCACACTTAATTTATTTTTGAATATTGACCAGTTTTCATGTACTGTGCGAGTGGGAAACACTGATTTGTACTCAGAACAAAAGGTGTTAAGGTCTTCAGTTATTGCATCGTAGTTTCCCCGGTCGTAAAGGCATATTGTTTTTGAGGATGTGTACTTTAGAACAGAACTGAATGAAAATAGGGCATGTATGATTTTATGGTCGCCGATTTCTGGGAGATAACTGATAGATGAAAGGTTCTCGGGACTGTTAGTTAGTATTAGGTCTAGGATGTTTGCTGTTTCTTGCGTAACGCGTGTTGGTTCTGAGACTGACGGACTCAGGTTAAAATTTAAACATACGTCAATGAAGTTTTTAGCCTCTGCATGACATAATAATGACGACATGTTTAGGTTATGCCATTTGATGTTCGGGTAATTGAAGTCGCCAAAGAGAAGGATGCGAGCATTGGGGTAAGTGGCAACAAGTTGCCTTAGGCTATTGTTTAGGTGCCTACAGAAGTCTGGATTAGTATGCGGTGGCCTATAACAAACGCGAAGAAGTACTGTTAGGGGAGGAGCGTGACAAATGAGCCATAATGATTCAATGTCGGACGTTACGTGTACAACGGAACATGATATACCTTGGTGAATCGCGACCAGAACACCACCCCCTCGAGTACACTTTCGGTCGCTACGATACACGCGGAATTCGGGTAAGTCAGTCAGATTTTCAGCGTCCGAAACGTTATCGTTGAGCCAAGTTTCAGTTAGTACCAGTATATTGCTTCCGGATGACAAAACAATCTTCGATAAGAGTTCGCGCTTTGGAAGGAAACTGCAGATGTTAGTAAATATCACGGAAAATGAGAGTGGTTTGGCAAGTGCCGGGCGCTGTCGGTTTGTAGGTACATGGTGACAGGGTGACTGCTATGTGATTTCTTTAACAGTGCTAGACAATTTATCAAAAATATAACGTTTCGGACCGATGTGCAGGGTTTTTATACCGCAAGGAGAACTTAGCAGATTTAGCCTTGGCAAATGCTATTAATTGTTTTCGCGCGTGTCGAACGGAGAGCGAAAAGTCCTCTCCAATGCTAAAGTTAGTATTTCTTAATTTCCGGCCATTTGATAGGATCGAGTCCTTTGTTTTGTAACATGTGAATTTTACGATTATGGGGCGATTTCTACCAAACGAATGACGACCAAGGCAATGAGCTCTTTCGAAGTCATGAGGTCCTACGGTTATTCCTAGATTTATGGCAGAAATCGATAATTATTTTTTCGGAATCGTTCCATGTCTCGCTGTCAGTAGGGTCGGAGATGCCATAAAAGATGAGGTTATTTTGACGTGATCGATTTTCCGCGTCATCTAGGCGGTCTTCTAACTCCTCGATCTTGCGAGACATGCTGCTTGTGTCTGCCCGCATCTTTTCGATGTCGTTTCGGATAGGAATAAGGGCCTGGTAGTGTGCTTCTAGGTCGGTCATCCGTTTGCATAAATCCGTTAATGTTCTATCAGTAGTGTTTAGCTGAGATTTGAGGCTCTGTACTTCAGTAATTACTTTGGATTGGCCTGCGGCTATTTTCTGAAGTTCTGTCAACACGGCATCGTTTCCGCCAGGGCCAGGGTTAGTTTCCACATCTCCTGACGACATCAACAAGGAATGAATAACGGAAACACATTCAGCGGCAATGGCGAGACAGCACCGTGGGCTCGGTAACTGCACTAAGACGTAATTGCTAGTTTTTTTTTTGCAAACAGCGCGTAGGATTTACTAACCTGCATCGCAAAGATTAGCGGGTTAGATGGCTGCGTTGAGGTGCAGTCACAGAGCCCACGGGGCGGTGCCGGCGGTGGTTGCGCTTTTATATGCAGCGGAGCTGTTGATGTCGATGATGGTGTGGCCGTCCACAATGCTTTGGCCTCTGGTAGCCTCTGCTCCCCTGGCGGCACGGTCATCCCGGGTCGGCTGGTGACGAGCGACACGTGGTAGCATCCCGACGCCGCTGCGAAGCACGGCAGTGCGCACCCCGATGACGCACCGGCAAAGATGCGCGCCGAGGTCAGCAGTAGCTGGCTGGTGATCATATGGACGATCGTCTGCATCGCAAAGATTAGCGGGTTAGATGGCTGCGTTGAGGTGCAGTCACAGAGCCCACTGTGTGACAATTGTGGTGAGGCATTAACAGTTCTTCACGTTTTAATCCAATGTAAAGAGTTGATTGATATATGGGGTTTAACGTCCCAAAACCACTATATGATTATGAGAGACGCCGTAGTGGAGGGCTCCGGAAATTTAGACCACCTGGAGTTCTTTAACGTGCACCCAAATCTGAGCACACGGGCCTCAATGTAAAGAGTTAGACACTCTAAGAAGACAACACTTTCCATTACCCTACCGACAACATATACCATTACACCCCGCAATGTTTGTCGGTAGGGAACCACTTTTAACCCATAAATCATCGTCAGCTTTTTTAAGAGATGTCAATTTTTACTATGTAATATACCCAGTCATTGCGTAGCGTGACCTCTCAAGAGAGGTTGCTGCTACAGTGACTACATTTAAAAGCACTTGCCTCGCAGCCCTTGGACACAAGGGCCCTGATGAGGCACTTGTGCTAGTGCCAAATATTTTTACATGTTTTTATTATCAAAACCTTTGTCATCCTTTTTAATATTCATATCACGCCACTGTCACGATCTTAATACTTATGTTTTTACCCGCATTATTGCGAGGAATTTTAAGGCCCCTATACAGCCACGCAACATATCTTTGTCCGCATCTCTACTCATCGAAATGGCGCTCTTTGGCCATCTATTGGCCCTTGCGCCACAAAGCGCCACGCATCATCATCATTGCTGTATTCATGCTCCAAGAAGTACCTATGTGTTGCTGTTTCAAGCTTCTCAAATGTTTGTTGGTCTAAGTAGGTTTATATGAATTAATAAATGCATTACCTGTGCATATTTAAATGCAGTTAACATGATTATGACTTCCTCCAGAGCACACAATTGCTATGGAAGCTAAGTAGCTGGTTGACTATGAAGATTTGATTGCTGTGTTACATTTTATTCATTGCGCTATATTATTTCTTGCTGTGCAGAAAGCGCAGACGAGGGCCGGGCAGCTCAACAACGCAGTCTCTTACCAAGAATGGTGAGTCCCGCAGGCGTCATGTGTTCATACCACGCAAAGAAAATCATTTCCGATGGAGGCGGAAATGTTGTAGGCCCGTGTGCTCAGATTTGGGTGCACGTTAAAGAACCCCAGGTGGTCGAAATTTCCGGAGCCCTCCACTACGGCGTCTCTCATAATCATATAATGGTTTTGGGACGTTAAACCCCACATATCAATCATGCAAAGAAAATCTTACAGTTAAAAGGCTACTGACACCTTTTTCCAAAGACGAATTTTTCAACGATGATTTTTCAACGATAGCTTTAGGTCAGACTACAGTACTAATTCCAGTGACTTCACTCTGCAGCCAGCTTGTTATGATGACGTCAGGTACGAAAACTTCCAAGATGGCTGCTTGTACGTCACAAAGGGATCCATAATGTGGAGTGGCCGTAAAGATGTCACTATATGTGGCGCAAACACGTTATGAGCTCATACTGTTTAGCGACGTCCGGATACAGCAGGAACCAAAAGTATCTTCTAAAAGATCACCTTTTCAAGGTACTCGTGCGCTTAGCACTATCAGTTTTTAGGTCCTTAAGAGCTTGGCCTTTGATTTCAGCGAAAAAACTGAAAAATTGCGTGTCAGTACCCCTTCAAATCTTCCTGAATTGTGCCATGACGAAACTGGAGAGAGGTGTGCGTGTGTTCTTTCGCTTGCACACCTGTCTAGCCCATCCATGCCTGTGCACTTGAGCATGCTGCTTGCTACTCTTTTTTGTTATGACCAAGTCATTGTTAAATAATAGTTTATATATATATATATATTTATTTATTTATTTATTTATTGTACCCTCAAGGCCCGAGGTCACTACAGAGGGGAGTGGTGAATAGAAAATTATACAAATTTGGGTAGTAAATAACAGAACAAGAATGTAATACAACAGTGCAATAAAACAAACGACAAGAAATATTAGTACATACAATTAAGTTAAGACATTTGAAACTTAATTAAAGGCAGTGCTAACAGCCACAGTGGTGTAGTGGTTAAGATACTCGACTGCTTATTCGACAGTTGTGGGATCGAATCTTGGCTGTGGCGGTTGCGTTTTCAATGGGGACGAAAATGGTTGAGACCCATGTTTATGTTAAAGAACTCCAGGTGGTTGAAATTTCCCGAGCCCTCCACTACGGTGTCTTTCATAATCATATCATGGTTTTGGGACGTCAAACCCTATCAATTATCATTGAAGGCAATGCATTTTGCAGCTTTCACACGCATCTACCCTTTCAGAGAAAATGGCATATAAATTGAAGGCCATTTTCGCCCTGTGTCAGATAAAATTAGAAATACTTTTCAAAATATTTAATGCATCGTCATGCGTAGTAATACGTCGAACACATTTGTGCATGCTATAAATGCAGAAAACACTTAGAAAGATGTCAAGTGTTACTGCAGTGCATATATGTGCTGCTCTTTTTTGTGTACTTTGTGGAAGTAATGCTTTGAAATTGGACTACTTAGTAATCTATTTTCTACTGCTTCTGTGCTATTAAAGATAAGCACAGCTGCTTTATTATCAGAAATGAGTGGTATCGCTTTACTTGTCTTGGTGTGGAGATTTACCTGTGGTAACCAGTGTTAAAAATTATGAGAGGGACTGTCGTGTTACAGTAAACAACAGAGGGTCTATGTTTGCAACAGTTGCTTTGATGCACCTAAATGATAATGCCTTGTACCTCTCTGAAGTTGACAGAACTTTAAATTATTCATTAACGTGAAGCATTCTTTAGACAACTGATCTTTAAATAGGCTGATGATTTTAATACCTTAATTGTTTGTCGCCTCCAGTACAAACCATGACCAATGCTGGTTTAATTCATTCCATAGAATATCAGACATTCTCTTTCCTCTTCTAGATGAGCACGACTGTTTATAGTGTAGTGAAGGTCATACAGAGGTAAGCTTGAATTTTTTTCAGTGTAGAGAAAGCAGAAACTTGCAAAGCGTCGCAAAGGATTGTGGTATAGCTTATTGTACCGCATTCTAGCATGATCATTTTAGAAGCATCGCTTTTAACCTCACCTCGCTTCAGTGTTTAGAGGCCACTTGTCCCCCGCAGGGGCGTCTGTGCAAGCAGGCGTTTGGTGTGTAGCGACACCACGGACCCGAGCTAACGGGGGGGTTTAGACTCCCTCCCACGCCTATCCGTGCGTGGCTTTGCCGTGTCCAGGGAAAAGGGGATCCTGGGGGTTGAGCTGACGCTGGGTGATCGGACCTTTAAGGCCCCCCCTGCAGAGGTAACACACCCCTTTGGCCCCGGCTTCACGTAGACGGCACCCCTGGGCTGACCCACCCACGGGAAATCGGCAGTCGCCTTTTCCTATCTCTCTCCCCTAAAACATCGATCGTCTTTATCTCTAACTTTTAGTCTGTCCTGTCTACTTATCTCTTCGGTTTACTTCCAATTTTACTGTTGGCAAGGGTTAACCCTGTGAAAATAGCCTACCTTGGCCTAGGCGCATTGGGTTATGGCAGTGTTCTACGGCTGACGTCTGCAAGCTTTCAGCACCTGCAAACTTGCAGCGTCCCCTTGTTGGGCTTCGTGGTGGGTGGCCGCCAACGCTGCTGAACAAAGATAAGACCGGCATGCAAGGAGCATTCATTCCCCCTACTGTCTGATCGTATCGGCCTAAAGCGGGTACGCACCGATGACATAAACTTTTTCAACCAGCCAATAGAAAATTTTCCCCATTTCCACATCATTTACTGTGAAGAAACTGGAAAGCAAGCCAGGACCGTATCTTCTTTCGTAGTTGCCAGGTGTCTTACTGAAGCTTTCGGGGCTAGATACAAAGTAACTAAAATGGCTAGCGGAGACCTTCTTCTCGAAATTCGGGACAAAGAACAATTTGTAAAGCTAGACGGACTCTCAAAGTTTGGTGACGTACCGATCATCGTAACACCACACAGATCTATGAACGTAACTCGCGGAGTGGTATCTGACGCAGACCTACTTGACCTGGCCGAAACTGAACTTTTGGAGGGGTGGAAGAGCGAAAATGTCACTATTGTATTGAGAATTATCATCAGAAGAGATAATAAGGAAACACCGACGAAACACTTAATACTCACCTTTGCATCCAGTAAACTACCAGAATCTATTCAAACAGGGTACACCAAGACACCTATCAGGCCGTACATACCGAACCCTCGTCGTTGCTTCCAGTGCCAGAGGTAGGGCCATGGCTCTAAAAGCTGTCGCGGTCGCCAGACTTGTGCACAATGTGGAGTCCTAGGCCACGTGTCTGAGAACTGAAAACAACCGCCACACTGTGTAAACTGCGAAGGAAACCATGCCGCATATTCACGCTCCTGCACATACTGGAAAAAAGAAAAAGAAATAATTACGTTGAAGGTGAAGGAGAACATTTCATTTAAGGAAACACTATTCTATTGACCTACATACGCTGATGCGGCGCGTTAGGCGGCACCGCCGCACCAGCCCTCGCCACTTCTCCGGCCCGCGCATACCGAGCCGGTGGTTGTGGCACCTGCCCCCAAGGCGGCTGTAGCCCAGGCTACACCGCCTACTCCCAAACAGAGACCGGAGACTCCAGAGTCCTCGGGTCTCAAGACCTCACCTCACCAAGCGAGGCCCGAAATTCGAACTAACAGCCCGCACGTGCGGGCATCCAGTGCCTCCGAGGAGGCAATGGATATGTTGGTACCCTTGGTGCCGAAAGAGCGGCGTGGCTCCTTGGAGCGCGCCAAGAAAACGAAAAAACAGATAACAGGGCCTAGTGACGGCCCTGTTAAGTGAACTCAAACTCCCTGTCTAAACAGCTACTCGCTTTTCGTACACACAGCAATATTTTACATTCACCATGAACAGTCAAATGTACAATGGAACGTCAGGGGTCTTCTCAGAAACCTCGATGACATTCAAGAACTTTTACACGAACACTCACCAAAAGTGCTGTGTGTACAAGAAACACACCTTAATTCAAAAGACACAAATTTTCTTCGTAAATACGTTATTTTCCGAAAGGACCGTGTTGATGCCATGACATCATCCGGAGGTGTTGCCATCATAGTGAATAAAGGAATTGCATGCATACACTTAGAACTCCAAACATCCCTTGAGGCAGTGGCTGTTCGAGCGGTTCTTTTTGATAAATTAATCACAATCTGCACTATTTACATTCCTCCTAGCTATCAGCTGCAGAAACGTGATTTACACTCTTTAATTGATGAACTTCCGGAACCTTATATTGTCCTTGGAGACTTTAATGCACATAGCAGGCTATGGGGTGACTCTCGGTATGACTCGCGAGGTCGACTGATTGAACAGTTCCTTCTCTCGTCGAGCGCGTGTCTCCTAAATCGAAAAGAACCAACCTGTTATAATCTCGCTAATAACACCTACTCCTCCATAGACCTAAGCATAGTATCTCCATCTCTTGTTGCCTCAACTCCAGTTGAAAGTCGTCAGTAATCTGTGCGGAAGTGACCACTTCCCCGTAATTGTGAGCACAACTACAGTAACTGAGTGTCCACCACGTGTTACCAAGTGGCTCATAAACAGAGCCGACTGGGAACAGTTTTATACCATCGCTCGTCTAGGTTGGAATGACATATGTACTTTGAACATTGAGGTTGCTGTCGACTACTTCACAGCGTTTTTGATTGATGCTGCAACAAAATGCATCCCACAAACAAATGGACAACCTAAAAAACGGCGTGTGCCTTGGTGGAACTCTGAAGAATGTTTCACATAATCGAAAGTTGCCTGTCAAACCGGACATTCCGTGACCGAGTGGGCACGGTTCTTTCCCAAACATTTGTCCAGGAAACAGGCGTGCCACAAGGTGGTGTACTTAGCTGCACACATTTTCTCATCAAAATGAATTCCTTGCGCTTGTCCATCCCTCGCAATATGTTTTATTGTACATATGTCGATGACGTCCAGCTTGGCTTTTGATCTCGCAATCTGGCAATGTGTGAGCTGCAGGTTGAGTTAGGTTTAAACAAGGTCTCCAAATGGGCAGAGGAAAACGGATTCCGACTGAACCCACAAAAAAGCACGTGTGTCTTGTTCTCCCGAAATTGAGGCAAGCACTCAGAACCCGACATTGAACTGAACTGTCAACGTCTGTCTGTTAATGCGGAGCATAAATTCTTAGGATTAATCTTGGACAACAAGTTGACCTTCGTACCGCACATCAAGTATCTGAAAACAAAAAGTTTAAAAGCCATGAATATTTTAATAGTGTTGTCACGTACTGCGTGGGGTAGTGACAGGCAATGTCTCATGAACCTTTATAGAAGCCTCATCCGCACCCGCTTAGATTATGGGGCCTTGTTTATCAGTCTGCGACTCAAAGTGCTTTGAACAGGCTGGACCCGGTGCACCATTTGGGCATCCGCCTTTCTACGGGTGCTTTTCGCACCAGCCCCGTAGAAAGCCTTTATGTTGAGTCAAATGAGTGGTCGCTTCATCTGCAGACAACTTAAATGTCCTTTGTTTATTTCCTTAAGGTGAAAGCAGACAAGAAGCACCCCTCATACTCTACTATCAATGATTTGTCGAGCTCAATTCTGTTTCAAAACAGGCCTTCGATGAGGCAGCCCTTCTCAGTTTACCTGAAGAGTCTAGCTGAGGAAACTGGAGTCTCACTTGAACACAGTTTAATGGCTCCTGTAGCATACCCGCCGCCGTGGCAATGGCAGACTATAGATTGCGATGTGTCTTTTCTAGAAGTTACAAAACATGCGCCTATTGCCCATATCTGAACATACTTCCTGGAACTTCAACACAAATACACACGTCTTGAGTTCTTTACAGATGCCTCCAAGTCTAACTCCTCTGTGTCCTACGCTGCTGTCGGCCCATCCTTTTCGGATGCTGGCGCTCTACATCCAGGCACAAGTATCTTCACTGCGGAAGCTTATGCGAAACTTGTGGCGGCTAAACACATCAAACAATTACAAATACAAAAAGCAGTAATTTATACGGACTCCCTCAGTGTGGTAACGGCTCTTCACACTCTTAATAATTCAAAATCCCAGTTCTTGTCTCACTTTACTCTATTTTGTGCACACTCTACACACTCAAACAGCATGTTGTAGTGTGCTGGGTGCCAGGGCACCGTGAGATTCAAGGCAACGTGAGGGCGGATCAGCTTGCTGCATCCGTCCACGAAAGCACTGCCACTACACCCATACCAATCCCGGCCCTTGATCTTAAGCCGTTTCTGAAACGAAAGCTCAGGGACTACTGGCAGAGCAAGTGGGATATACACACGCAAAACAAGCTACACGTTATCATGCAACACCTTGGCCATTGGCCACCAGTATCAATATCACGTCTAACAGAGGTAACGCTAACAAGGCTCAGGATAGGACACACATACACGACACACTCATATCTTTTGTCCGGTGGCAATCCACCATTGTGTGATAGATGTGGTGAGGCATTAACAGTTCTTCACGTTTTAATCCAGTGTAAACAATTAGACCCTCTAAGAAGACAACACTTTCCATTACCCTACCGACAACATATACCATTACACCCCGCAATGTTTGTCGTTAGGGAACCACTTTCACACATAAACCATTGCTAGCTTTTTTAACAGATGTCGGTTTTCACCATGTAATATATCCAGGCATTGCGTAGCGCGACCTCTTAAGAGAGGTTGCTGCTGCAGTGACTACAGTTAATAGCACTTGCCTCACAGCCATTGGACACAAGGGCGCTGATGAGGCACTTGTGCTAGCGCCAAATATTTTTACACGTTTTTATTATCAAATCCTTTGTCCCCCTTTTTACTATGCATATCACACCACTGTCATGATGTTAATACTTATGTTTTTACCCGCATTATCGCGAGCAATTTTAAGGCCCCTATACAGCCACGCAACATGTCATTGTCCACATCTCTACTCATTGAAATGGCGCTTTTTGGCCATCAATTGGCCCTTGTGCCATAAAGCGCCACAAATCATCACCACATCATCCATCTCTTGAGCCTCTACTCCAGTGGAAAGTCGTCAGTTATCCATACGGAAGTCACTACTTCCCCGTAATTTTGAGCACAACCACAGCAACTGAGTGTCCACCATGTATACCCAAATGGCTCATAAAGAGAGCCGACTGGGAACGGTTTTATACCATCGCTCCTATAGACTGGAGTGACATGTGTACTTTGTGCATTGATGTTGCGGTCAACTACTTCACAGCGTTTTTGATTGTTGCTGCAACAAAATGCATCCCACAAACAAATGGGCACCCTAAAAAACGTCGTGTGCCTTGGTGGAACTCCGAATGTCGAAACGCGCGCAAACAGCGAAACAGACATATTGCAAGATGTTTCAGCGCGCGAACAAAGGAAAAAGGACAGGGTAGACAGAAAGAGCGCTGCTTCCAACTAACTTTATTTGACAGAGTGCCAAGAATATATACTGCTAAAAAGGATGATAACAGAGCATGAAGGTAAAGGCACGCCTAATCTACACATCAGTAACAAACACGTGTGAAAGGTCCTCTATTGCCTCAAAGCCCAGCTAGGTAATCACGTTCAGCCTGTGATAAAGCAATCGATGATGTGCTTACACATTTATCTCCTAGCAAGTGTATTTTTTCGGCTTCAATAATTTCTCGGGTAAGCTGATCCCTGTGCCTTGCCAATATTGAGCACTGATCAAAGAGAGGGGTGCACCCACAATCTCGGCAATGAATGCCAAGATGCCCTTGTACCACATTGTGCACATTGTTTCGGTGTTCTCGGAGGCGGTCATTTATGCACCTGCCGGTTTGCCCGACATAGATGCACCCACACGTCAGTGGAATCAAGTAAACGACTCCCACTGCGCATGGGATGTAGCGTGTTCTGTGCGCGACAGAGCACGAGGCAGAATTTGCACGAGGTGAATTGACCCGTTTGCAAAGCCTCTGCAATTTTTCCGGGGCAGAAAAAACCACAAAAACGTTGGCGTCTCGAGCAATCTTTTTTAGCCTGTGTGATACGTCGTGCACGTAAGGCAGTACGACAGGCCGGCTCTTTCGGACACTGTTTCGCTTATCCGGTTTGTCGCCTCGCTTCAAGACAGTGACCAGCTTTTCCGCCACCGAAACGAGAACATGCGTGGGGTACCCAGCTTTGGTGAGCCGCTCTACTTGTAGAGCAAAGCTGTGGTGTACCATGTGGGGGCATGACTTCTTTAAGGCATTGACAAGGCAGAGGTTAGCGATGCCCCGCTTGACCAATTTAGAGTGAGCCGAGCTGAAAGGCAGAAGAGGCTTGCCGCTTCTTGGTTCATACATCCAGCAAACATGCCGGGAGTCTAACAAAAGCTTCAAATCTAGAAACTTCAGGTTGTTATCAGTGGGTGATTCATGGGTTAGAACTAGTGGTTTCAGGCATTCCCGGAAAACACTCAACACGTCAGAGGAAATGGTCTGAAAATTTTGACTATCACATTTCAACAACACTAAGTAATCATCAACAAAACGGCAAACTTTAAAAACTACAGAGTCGTCAAGCTTGTTTGACAAGACACGATCATGATGTGCTAAAAATATGTCACTAAGAATGGGTGCCAAACATGAACCAATACATATTCCACTTTTTTGTAAGTAGTTTTTGTCCTCCCATGATACGAAAGTGGCCTTCAAATAAAAACTGAGTAATTCTAATAAGCTGCTGTTGTGAATTCCAGTACGCGTTTGAAACGCTGATGATCCTAACCTGTCTATGGATTCCTCTACACATTTAAGTAGTTGGTCATGTGGCAAAGAGTAATACAAGTCCTTAATATCCACAGACATTGCCTGGAGTCCTGTGTTAGTTCGTCCAATGAAGTCAATAACAGCGTCAGAGTTCTTGACCAAAAAAGGATCGTCTATTGTTATATGTTTTAGCTTTTCCTGCAAGAAAAGCGCTACAGACTTTTGCCAGGTCCCCCTTTCTGTTACAATGACCCTCAATGGGCAGTCAATTTTGTGAGTTTTCGCAGAAAAGAACATGTCAAGGCTAAGCTTTTTGCAACTATCTATCGCCTTCGCAAGCTTTTGAAACCCCAGGGCCCCGGTAAGAGTTTTCGCACGCTTCTTAAGCTTATCCAGACCTATCTCATCATTCTCGTTGAAAAGAGACTGCATTGCTTGCATAGCTTTCACCTTAAACATTGAACGAGGAAGAACCGCAAAACCACCTTCCTTGTCAGCCGGCAGAAGTGACAAGGAATGTGCCTTTAGGTACGCGACAGTGCTTCCTGTATTGACAACTTTGTTCGAAGGCTTACATCTCGAGAGCACCTGCACGCCTTGAGCAACACATCTATCACATTCAGAGTCAGGAGCACGACGGGCGACTTGCCTGACCAGAGTGAGGAGCTCGTGCGGTGTTCTTGAAGGTGCCACCGCGTACTTTGGTCCGAGGCATAGGGTGTGCTTAACGTTGTCGGGAAGAAAAGCATCCCCGAGAACATGCACACAGTCCTTAGCAGCTGGAGACTTCCTTGGTGTGATGGCCCGCAGGTAAGTGAGCGTCTGGCGCCACATGAACTCGACGTTTCGGTCTACGAGGCTTGAGAGTTCACGACACTTCTTCTGTTTAGCTGCTGTGCGTTCGTTTCCTAGAATTTGTAGTTGCAGGGCTTGACGGTACAGTCGAGCCTGCCGAAGCCATTCTGAGCGTAGAATCTTGGATACTCTTAAACCATGGCCAACCGAGGGAGTGAGGCCACCAAACAATGCCTTGACTTCGGGAAGAAGTATCTTTAGCCGGATGCAGTACGCCAATGAGCGTGCGCGGCAAGCAGCCACACTGATTAAACTGACGAGAAGAGAAGGGCTTGTAGAAGAGGAGATATAGATGCCCGATGTACTAGAAATGTAACTCACAAGAGTGGAAACTTGGGCTAGTTGGTGCGTAGTCATATTGCAAGATGTTTCAGCGCGCGAACAAAGGAAAAAGGACAGGGTAGACAGAAAGAGCGCTGACTTCCAACTAACTTTATTTGACAGAGTGCCAAGAATATATACTGCTAAAAAGGATGATAACAGAGCATGAAGGTAAAGGCACGCCTAATCTACACATCAGTAACAAACACGTGTGAAAGGTCCTCTATTGCCTCAAAGCCCAGCTAGGTAATCACGTTCAGCCTGTGATAAAGCAATCGATGATGTGCTTACACATTTATCTCCTAGCAAGTGTATTTTTTCGGCTTCAATAATTTCTCGGGTAAGCTGATCCCTGTGCCTTGCCAATATTGAGCACTGATCAAAGAGAGGGGTGCACCCACAATCTCGGCAATGAATGCCAAGATGCCCTTGTACCACATTGTGCACATTGTTTCGGTGTTCTCGGAGGCGGTCATTTATGCACCTGCCGGTTTGCCCGACATAGATGCACCCACACGTCAGTGGAATCAAGTAAACGACTCCCACTGCGCATGGGATGTAGCGTGTTCTGTGCGCGACAGAGCACGAGGCAGAATTTGCACGAGGTGAATTGACCCGTTTGCAAAGCCTCTGCAATTTTTCCGGGGCAGAAAAAACCACAAAAACGTTGGCGTCTCGAGCAATCTTTTTTAGCCTGTGTGATACGTCGTGCACGTAAGGCAGTACGACAGGCCGGCTCTTTCGGACACTGTTTCGCTTATCCGGTTTGTCGCCTCGCTTCAAGACAGTGACCAGCTTTTCCGCCACCGAAACGAGAACATGCGTGGGGTACCCAGCTTTGGTGAGCCGCTCTACTTGTAGAGCAAAGCTGTGGTGTACCATGTGGGGGCATGACTTCTTTAAGGCATTGACAAGGCAGAGGTTAGCGATGCCCCGCTTGACCAATTTAGAGTGAGCCGAGCTGAAAGGCAGAAGAGGCTTGCCGCTTCTTGGTTCATACATCCAGCAAACATGCCGGGAGTCTAACAAAAGCTTCAAATCTAGAAACTTCAGGTTGTTATCAGTGGGTGATTCATGGGTTAGAACTAGTGGTTTCAGGCATTCCCGGAGCGCTCTTTCTGTCTACCCTGTCCTTTTTCCTTTGTTCGCGCGCTGAAACATCTTGCAATATGACTACGCACCAACTAGCCCAAGTTTCCACTCTTGTGAGCGAAACAGAGCATGGAGGTTGCTTCAGAACTCACCGACAGCCGAAAATCTTCAAATCTTTAAGAAAATAAAGTCTCAGGCCAGGCGAACGCGTCGGCAGGCCAGAAGAGGAAGTAGGCAAAAATTTTTTATTAGGGATCAATTCATACACATAGGAGGCTAAAGTCTGGAACATGGTTGGCACGGTAGCAGGAAGACAAGCACACACACTCCCACTCGTAAACACACAAGGTGACATCTTGAAGGTCAGGCGAACTTCCTTGGTGCACACTTCGAGCGGGTGTCGAGCTCGTCACACTATATTGACGCTTTCCAAATACAGAATAAGAATAGAAAACACAAACTCGAACACAAATGTACTAGATACGAGGCGTACAACCAAGCTTTCAGCTTAGCTGAGCTCCAAATATCACTGAACTCCTGCAGTGATTCCGCTCCCGGTTCTGACCGTGTGATGTATGAAATCCTAAAAAAAGCTACCAATCGAAACTCAAAAAACCTTACTGTTGTGTTGTGTTGTGTTTGTACAATGCTATCTGGTTCTCTGGCACTATCACTACTTCCTGGAAAGAGGCTATTGTTATTCCCATTTCGAAACAGGGCAAGGACCCTTCTTTAGTTTTGAGTTACAGGCCTATTGCACTTACAAGCTGCTTATGCAAACTTCTCGAAAAAATGATAAACTGCCGACTTGTACATTTCCTTGAAACGAACAATTTGCTCGACCCATTTCTGTGCGGGTTTCGAAAGAGTAGATCCACCACCGACCACCTTGTTCGTATCGAGGCACAGATCAGAAACGCTTTCGTTCATAAGCAATTCTTCCTCTTTGTGTTCCTTGATATTGAAAAAGCTGATAATACAACATGGCGCTTTGGAATACTAAGAGACCTGTCCGACCTTGGCGTGCGTGGCAGAATGTTCACTCTAATCAAAAGCTACCTGTCAAACAGGACATTCTGAGTTCGAGTAGGCAGCATTCTTTCCCAAACATTTGTCCAAGAAACAGGCGTGCCACAAGGTAGTGTACTTAGTTGCACACTTTTTCTCATCAAAATGAATTCTTTGCACTTGTCCATCTCTCGCAATATGTTTTATTGTACATATGTCAATGACGTTCAGCTTGATCTTGCAATCTGGCCATGTGTGAGCGCCAGGTTCAGCATAGTTTAAACAAAGTCTCCAATTGGGCTGAACAAAACGGGTTCCGTCTGAATGCACAGAAGAGCACGTCTCTTGTTCTCCAGGAAGAGAGGCATTTATCCAGAACCCGATATTCAACTGCATGGTCAACGTCTCTGTTAATACTGAACACAAATTCTTAGGCATAATCTTGGACACCAAGCTAACCTTCATAGCACACATCAAATATTTAATAAACAAGTGCATAAAAACATTCTAAAAGTGTTGTCACACACTACGTGGGGAAGCGACTAGAAGTGTTTAATGAATTTGTATAAAAGCCTTGTACGTACCCGCCTAGACTATAGAATAGCATATCAGTCTGCGACATCTACTGCCCTTAAAATGCTTGATCGTATTCATCATCTAGGCACCCGTCTCTCTACGGGTGCTGTTCGCACTAGCCCCGTGGAAAGCCTGTACGTTGAATAGAACAAATGGTCGCTCCACCTACAGAGATGTTAAATGTCTTTAAAATATTAACTTGATGTAAACGCAGAGAAGGATCACCCATCACAAACCACAATCAAAAACCTGTCAAGCCTTGCTGTGTTTGAAAAACGGCCTTCTATGAGACAGCCCTACTCATTCCGTGTGAGGGGCCTAGCGAAGAAAACAGGTGTGCCACTTGAAGACCATTTGATGACTCCCACAGTATGCCTGCCCCCGTGGAAGTGGCAGGTGATAGATTGTGACGTGTCTTCCTTGGAGGTTACGAAAATGCACCAATTGCACATATCCAGACATACTTCTTATAACTACAACGGAAATACAAATTTCCTGAGTTCTTTACGGATGCTTCAAAGTCCAACACTGCTGTCTCGTACGCAGTTGTCGGAAATCTTTTTTGGAAGCTGGAGTCTTGCACTCTCATACAAGCATTTTCACCGGTGAAGCTTATGCGATACTTGCGGTTGTTAAACACATTAAACAAATAGAACTACACAAGGCATTAATTTACACAGAATTCGTAAGCGTAGTAAAAGCTCTGAAAACTCTTGAAAAGCACAAAAACCTTGTTCTTGTCTCGCTTTATTCACTATTATGTACAGTCTACTCATCCAAGTAGCATGTTGTTGTCTGTTGGGTGCCAGGACATCGCGAAATACAAGGCAACGTTCTGGTGGACCAGCTAGCTGGATCCACCAACAAAACCGCTACCAATACATTGATACCGATTTCGGCACTCGACTGAAAACCTTTTCTAAAGCAAATGCTCAGGGGTTATAATAGCAGAGGATATGGGACACACACAAAGGTAATAGATTGCATGTCATCCAGCCGCAACTTGGTCACTGGCTACCAGTATCAAAATTACGCCACACAGAAGTAATAATGCCACGTTCCATTTCCCAAGTTTTTGTTATCGTCCCAAAACACCACACGATTCTCAGCGCAAACCGCGCCTGCCGTTTTCGTGAAGGTTCCGGACTGTAGTAGATCATTTCGATAAGATCACGCCCACTGTGCGAACGGTACAGATTGTTCTGGAACCTACGCCACCGCCAGCGATAACGCTAGAACTTTCGACGGCAAGAGTGTAAATGCGGACGCGCTTCGCCGCTTGTCAGTTGTTGATCGAAGGCCGACGCTCCGTTCGCCTCTATTAGTCCGAGACTGCTATCTGTACAAGACTGCTGCTGTAATTGGACTTTCCGTTTACCGGGCACAGGTTCGCCCAAATAAACAGTTAAATCCCAACACGAAGTCTTCTGTCTTCGGCCACGTCACGACTCCGTGACAATACTTACAAGGTTAAGAAGATGATATACATACACTACACATTTATTTCTTTTGTCTGGTGGCAATCCACTTTTGTGTGATAGATGTGGAGAAGCGCTCACCATACCTCACATTCTGATCCAGTGTAAAGAATTAGACACGCTGAGAAGACAACACTTTTGATTACCCTACCGACTGCAGATACGATTTTATCCTGCAATGTTCGTCGGTAGGGAACCACTTTTCACACATAAATCGTCGTTAGCTTTTTTTGAGAGAAGTTCGTGCATTTCATATCATATACCCAAGCATTCCGTAGCGCGACCTCTCCAGAGAGGTCTCCGCTGCGGTGGCTACACTCAACAAAGTACTTGCCCCATGGCCCTTTGACGCAAGGGTGTGAACTATCGACGCACTTGTGCTAATGACATACATGTCCGCCATGGTTTTCATTATCACAAACTCTCGGCATCCATTAACACCACACACTTTTCACGGCATGGTCATGATTTTATTCTATGTTTTTACCCGCTTTAGGCCGAGCAATTTTAAGGCCCCTATACAGCCGCTAATCACAATTATTGTTCACATCTCTTGTCCCATGAACTGGTGCTCTTTGGCCATCAAATGGCCCTTGCGTCACAAAGCACCAAACATTATCAATCACTGAATGCCACTTGAAAATTCGGCTGTTAAACACTGCGACTTCGAATCCAGGATGTAAACTTGCTTGGTCTCTTGTGCCTTTGCCGTAGTACGTTTTCTGCTGCTGGCGGATCTCCTTGAGCCTTGCCGCCACCTGCTTGGGAGGCATTGTGTTAGGCTCTAGTAGCTTGGTGTGAACAGGCAGCCGTGTTCTTGTTCTTCTTCCCATCAGTCGCTAGACTGGGGACTGCAACAGCTTGTCTCTTGGAGTGTTTCTCCACTCAAGTAAGACGTAAAACCCTGGGTTCCCGTAGGTGGTCTTATGAAGAAGTTTCTTTTTGCCTTTTGGACGGCTCGTTCCGCCGTCCCATTGGACCGTGGATAGTGCAAACTCGATGTGGTGTGCTCGATGTCACACTGACTTATGTATTCAGCAGACTTGTGGCTGTTAAATGGTGGTCCATTGTCGCTGATAAGCTTACGAGGTAGACCATGAGTAGCGAGGACTACTTGGCAAAACATGATGACGGCTTCAGCAGTCGTGTGCTTTAGGCGTCGAATCTCAAAGTAGAACGAGTAGAAGTCGACAATGACCATATATTCCTCTCCCTCGTGGCAGAAAAAATCGATGCCAACTGTTTGCCAGGGTAGTTTGGGTATTTCGTGGCTCATCATCGGCAGTCATTGGTTCCTGAGGTTATGTTTCCGGCAGAGTGCACATTGATCTGCTTTCTCTTGAATGTCTGCTGACATGCCAGGCCAAAACATATCATCTCTGGCGCATTGCTTCATTTTTCCTGCTCCTCCATGGGCTGCATGCAAAATGTCTAAGACATGGTTCCTCATGCTGCTGGGAATGATCAGTCGGTTGGATCGAAAGAAGATATCATCTTCGACATGGATCTCGTCACGGTACGGCCAATAAGCTCGAATTTGTTCAGGGACTGACCTTTGTCGTCTGGCCATGCGGTACTTGCGTATTCCTTTAGGGTACATAGGCTGTTGTCTTGACTTGTCTCATGCTTGATCTGCTGCAGTTTTTCGGTGGAGACTGACAACTCTTGCATGACATTTACTTGGAATTGTTCTTCTTCCGGCACCTTCTGTTTTGACGGAGACCGAGACAAGGCATCTGCTCTAAACATCTAGGTTCCTGGTTTATATATTATCCAAAGTTAATACTTGTGGATTGTCAGTCGCATCCTTTGTAGACGTAATGAACACTGGTGAAGCGGTGTCTTTAAGATTTCCTCGAGTGAGTGGTGGTCAGTTTCCACCAAAATGCTTGGCTGTGCAAAGACATAGTCGTGAAATTTGGTGCATTCGTATACAATGGCTAACATTTCCTTTTCAATTTGTGCAGGCTCACACAGCGTCTCACATGGTGTCACAAGACCCGACGAAGTAAACCCAGCTCTGTCGGCCCAACCAGAAGCCTTCGCCGGACAACTAAGCACTCGTGCAGCCTCGCCATGGCTACAGCTACTGTTATGCCTTTGCTCCCAGCACCGAAGCCCCCGGATACGATGCAAGATCTTCGGGTAGCATGGAAACTTTGGGAAAGCGACTACAAGCTCTATGCCACTGCGACTGGACTGTCCGATAAGCCGAAAGAAGTTCAAGCGGCAACGTTTATCGTCATAATTGGAGAAGAGGGATGGAGGATTTACCGCACGTTTAATTTTGAAGGTGCAGCAGACCTTATTGATGTAGGCAAGCAGAACACTGCAAGCCCGTTGTCAACCTCGCGTACCACCACGACTTCGTTTTTGACACGAGAGATCAAAAGCCGGGAGGGCGTTTCGATGAATGACTCACAGAACCCCGAACGCTCATTCGCAACTGCCAGTATGGGCTACTTGAAGAGAGAATGTTGAAGAGTCGCATCATGCTAGGTATAAAAGACAAGTGTCTACAAAGCCGGTTAATCAACGACAACCCAGATTTTCACAAGCTCATCGAAATTCGTCGCACGAGAAAATGAAGCAAGTAGCAAATGTAAAAAATACAGAGAACGACCCAAGGAAGTCATGGCAACGCTGACAAACGCACGGACTGCCCTGAAGAGGTCAACTTTGTACAAAACGACAGAACATGCACGAAATGTGGATACGCGCTTCACAGGAATCAGTCCTGCCCCGCAGAAGGCAAGACGTGCAAGAAATGCGGGAAACGCAACCACTTTGCGAGCGCCTGTCGGTCAAAGAAGCCCAGCAAAAGGAACGCGACCCAGATAAAGACCCAAAACGTTGATAGTCTCGAATGCGAAGGAAATTACTTTCTTCATGCTGTCTCGCAAACCCACATGCAAACGAGTGGAGTTTGGAAGACCGAGATCAAGATTGAGGGAAAGCCAGTGCTCTGCAACATAGACACCGTAGGGAACTGTTCAGTGATTTCGCTCAAGCAACTGAAAGCAGTTACGAGCACGCAACCGGAAGCAAGTAACACATTGCTTAAGATGTTTTTTGGGCAGAAGAAAAAAGCAATGCGAAGAGTTACCCTACAAGCAACAAGCAAACACGCTGATAAGCTTACGCTGATAAGCACATTTTTCCGTTGTGCAAGGCCGCGTGCCAACAACTCTCAGCGGTGAACTGCCTCATAAGCTAGGTCTCATTCAACTTGTGGCCACACTCACAACTACAGAGAACCAACTTCATGAAATGGCAAAACCATTTGCTGACACATTCAAAGGCCTTGGTGAGCTGCGTGGCGTGGTTTGCCACATGAACCTACACAAGGGATTTCAAGGCGTAGTCGAGCCCGCCCGTAGCGTTGCACTAGCTCTCTGTGAAAAGGTCAAGGCCGAACTAGACAGAATGGAAGTAAATGGAGTCCTCGCACCTGTCATCGAACCGACTGAATGGGCAAGTCAAATGGCAGTAGTGGTAAAGAAAGACAAGATAAGAATTCGCCTGGATCCTGTTGAAACAAGGCACTCGAACGAGAATACTGTCACATGTCGACGCTTGAGGACGTCGTAACCAAGATAGACTCTGCCAAGTACAGTGGGCTCCCAATAGACGAAACTCGCTTAAACGAAAATGCCTCATTAATGGAACTAAACGGGCTTGTGTGGCTGGATTTCTATGTGCTGTGCAGTAAAATTCATCGGTTAATCGAAACAGTGCTTATTGGTCACCTACGGTTAAACAGCACAAGCTATGAACACAGCATAGACTCGCTCATGCCAAAGGTAGTCTCACAACCATGGCAACACCTCGGTATGGTGGGCTCACGGAGGAAGCTTCCTCCGTGGGTGGGCTGCTAAAAGGAGAGGTGTCAGCCAACGTTACTAGATCCTGCCAGTTCTCAAAGTCCCACGGCGGCTGCCATTGATGCGTGGCCCCATTTTGTTTCCGCTCACTAGACGGCGCGGCGGCCACGGTTAGCCCGTTGCTGTGCAGCAGGAAGCCGGCGGCGCGCGTTGTAAATGGCCGTTCTTTGCCTTGAAATACTCGTTCAATGCGTCTCATATTTAAACTACCATTAGGGACCTCTTCGAACAATCGGGTGATGCTTTATGTATTACATTACATTTCTAAATACGCATCATTTCAACTGTTACTATTAATGTTAACATTAATTTTTTTGTTTTCGAATTAAGTATCCTGTCGTTTTTTTTCTATGAATGAGCTAAATTTCCATTTATTTAATGCCTTGCTCTGTGTATCTACTTTAAGGTTGTCAACAAGTGCATTTTTTGTGTGAATTCTTGTCATGTTGCTGCTGCTATTGTATGGAGAGGTGGGACTAGTCAAGCTGCCTTTAAGCAGCTTTTATTCCGCCATCCTTGCTACTTATGCATGTTTTGTGTTTATGTAGCAATAAACTTCATATATATATATATATATATATATATATATATGAGCGGAATGAAAAGCAAAGCTATAGCGGCGAAGCTGCCCGCAAACGTGCGGCCAATGTTTGCGGATATTCATTACTGCAAACAAAAACTGAGTAAAAAAGCGGAACTTGTATTCTCAGTGCCGCGAAATGCGTTTATTGCCGAGGCCCAAGGCACACGCACACAATGCAAATGTTCAACGGCTACACAATAGGCGAGCTTTCTTGGTGGCGATGGCAACTTTCTCGCGGGTTTGAAGGCGTCGGTTGACATCCCTGGCGTAAAAATGCATTCGTGTCACGATGAAAAAATACAGTACCTGACACGTGAACGTGGGCTTGTGCTGGTCGCAACCCAGCCTCGTCAGATCGCACTCATCCAACTCGTCCAAGACCTTCCAAAACAGGTCCGCACAGAGACCTTCTTCATCAAGAGAAAATGAAATAGATTCATTTACAACTCTGATGAAGTGATGCTGGGGTGCCTAAGGCTGCCTTCCTTGAAGCTCCGGTATGTAGTTAAGTATGCATCAGAGCCAATGACAGGAGCTTCTGAACTAACGTCCTGTAGACACAACTGGCACTCTTTACGCTTGGTCATTTTGTGTACAACATATCCAGCTAAGTAGTACACAACACTGTCGTCTGGTGAACCTATGAAGTAGGTGTGCTCATCACTCATTTGGTCAGGAGTAATACATGTAATACAGAAATGATGTCATTTTCAGTAGCCTGGCTTCAATCTCAGTGCGCAAGTTAGCTCTTTTTGACCTGTGAGCTTCTCCAGCGGTCTTCAATGTGTCTTCCACAGAAACGAGCACAGCATTTAATTCGCCTTGAACACTTCCACGTAGCGCTGTCTTGATGGGTGTGTACAGGCTCAACAGGCGGAAAATCTGTGTAAAATTCACGACTGTAGGGTGCGACTCATCACCTCCAAATGAACGTGCGAGACCGAAATGCCGCTGAAAGAGAAATAACAATCATTAGAGGGAAAGTCCATTACGTCAATACATTCTAAATTAAAAGCAAAATAATTCGTGCTACCTCCAAGGGGTCCTGGTTTAGCTTGGCAGTCAACACGTACGCTGCGTCCTTGTTGAAGAGATAACTGATGATGTCTAGCGTAGACAACAACGTTACACGTAGGGACTCCATTGTCAGTTGAGAGGCAAAAAGCTTTGTGCCTTTCTCCAATGCATTTTTCTCGGTCACATTTAAGACGTCCAGGAACTGCTTTATGATCTGACAAAAAATAATTGATTGAACAATGATGCCCATTGACGGCATACGTACTGGGATACTAGGCTCCAGAAAGATTGGTTGAGCTGCTTGCCTGTATCTCCTTGGAATTGCGCCTGATTCCCCGGGACGGAAGCTTTATGCTGAGCGCATCGAATACGTCGTTCACCATTCTTGTAAAGGTCTCAGTGCCTTCTGAATCTTCTAAGCCAGCGACCTTGGCTTCCCTGTAGACGCGTATTCCAACAGCTGTCCCACGGCTGAAGAGCTGTACAGAAAGCATTACATTTTTTCCACATGTAAGTACACAAAATAAAAAAACAGCATGCTTTTACAAAAACAAACTTTACCTGAGTAGCCAGTCTGACACTCATTTTTCTTAAGTTGTCAGGGGCAACATGTGCCTCGGTGAGTTTCGGCACGACTCGGACATGCTTATTTTTCTCTGTTTCATAGAGTGTCACATAATGCCCAAAATATATGCGAAGGTTGCCTGCCTGGAAATAACAAAATCAAACTGTTAAACTGCACTGAACATTTGCGCATGGATTTTTCTTTACCATTCCGTATGTGTGCTTCCTCAGGTGATTCCTGATACACTTGACGATGTGTGGCACATCACATATGAAGTAGATATTTTGCGATGGCTCCCAGGGATGTTCAATAAAATGGCGCGGTGCATCAAGTTTGCCTAAAACTCCAAACTGGCTCCACATAGATCTGTTGTTGCCAGCCCCGTCACTGATTACAGCCAGCACTGATGCATTGTTCTTATGAAGTTCCAGAACGTACTCATGACAAGTTCTGTAAGGACTTTCCCAGGAGCTGCTCCCTTTGTTGCAAAGCTGGCGACTGGCTGCACCTAATCTTCGAATAGTGGCACGAACATCAGTACCAATGCGTGGTCGGCAAGTTTATCTCAGTTTGGTGCTGCAACCTCGCCATAGTCCACAAAGCCGTCCATTTTGCATGAGGCCTTATTGAAGGAGACGCCCTGCTTCAACTTGACCTCGTCAAGGAGCAATATTCCTAGCCGTCTTAGATGTACTTTATCAGCGAAATGGCCTTTGATGCTGCGAAGCGCAACTTGATTAAAACCATATTTTCATGGAATGCCCTTTATTATTTGGCGAAGGCGAGCCTTTGATGGCAGCGGTAGCAGTTGCATGTCAGCAATCAAAGAGTAGGCTTTCGGGCTTGAGATGTGCAGTAGCAGACAGGTCATGGGCCACTCGGCATCATATCGCCGACCATTTCTCGACTTCACTTTCGCTGCCATGACAGCTGTCTTAAAGGCCAACTGCTGCCTGGCTGGAAGAACGCTAAGAGTGCTGTCAATTGCTTCCTCCGTAACGGCACTCAGCTGCTTCTTCATCAAAACAAGTTCTTCTTTCATTTTTTCTCGCCTTGAGGTCGCGCGAATTGCTCTACGTCGAAGCGACTTCAAGCAAACCCTCTGCTTTTTCCTGCAGTCTTCGCGCTGCTTTGTACGCTGCAGAAAACGCTTGTTCAAGGTCCTACATTGAGCACATGTAGCGTTAAAGCTCAATACAGTGCAGGTGTTGCGTCTCCACTTTTCACCTTCTTTTTTGGCCACCAGTGATGATGCGATCTTCGGGTACTTTTCAGCAGGGCATCCCTGGCACAGCTTAAGCTTTTAAATGTACCGGATCAAACATTTCAAGTCATCAAACGAGTTCATTTCAATGCTCGGCTCCCCGGCGTAGACGCAGCGAGGCACGATTCGACCATTTGCGCAGACAGTTACTTCGAGGTTCTCCGACAGCGCCACTGACGTTTCCACACGGGGAATGTTACTTCTTATGCTAAGCTTGTACAGTAGTGCCGTTTGTTCAGCAACGCCAAGAAACCAACCTTCAATCTTCTGTCCCCCTTCGGCCAAGCGAGTTAGCATGTCAAACAAAGGTTCACTACTATCCGTCGTCCCGATGTTTTCTGCTTCGTTGTTGCTATCACCAACTGCTGAAATCAACTGCTCACCTTGTCCTTTTCGACGCTTGCTTTTTGCCGGGGAGAGTCTGCGAGCAGGAGCCTTGCGTTTCCGTGTCGGTTTCGAAAGGTAACTCGGGCAATACGGAAACAGCCGAGGCACGGCGTCGTCTTCCAGTGCCCATTTGTCGCGCGGCATCGTTACCAGCTCACCACAAATGTTGTGCTCGAAGACTTTCGAAATGTCTTCATCGCTGAAGTAAAGGTCACAAACAGAACACGTGCTTGAAAGCTTTTTGTCCTGCCTGGGTACTGCTCGCTGCCATAGTGCAAGGCGTTCGGCGTCTCGGGGTGGCCTGAAAAAATGTCTCACCCGAAGGTAGAACGGAATGGTACCCGCTTTTACACCCGGGCACGAAACAGCGTGGCATGGTTCATACACTTGCCAGCACAGTCTACAAACATCTGCGGGTACTCGCGCAAACGTTACCAAGCACACTGCAGCGGGTTGTTTACAACGGTCGTCCGGCCGTCCGTGTCTGTCGCGACTTGCAGCAACTTGTCGGGCAAACCATAGAGAAAGAAGAAGACAAGAACGGACACTCCGCGAAACCTGGCCTAAGGAAGTGCGTCACGACTACGTAACGAACTAGTGCTCTCACCAAACGTCAGAGGACGCAAGCGCAAAAAAAAAACAGTTATAATCAATGCAACAGAATTGTTTTTACAAAATAATAATTATACGCCCAAATTTGGTATGTTCTTTATACATAAAAACAATTTATTCAACACACCTTACGCGATTATTTTTCTTCAGCCGTACTGTCATAGACACCATCTACCCAGCGACAAGCCCATGCATGACTGACAGCGAGAAGCTTTCGTCGCTTTCGTCAACGTCGGCTGCGTCGGCGTTTTCGTGCGTGAGATAACAGGTGAGGCACGTTTTCAAGCGAAGCTTGTTGAATGACATGTTGTTGGTCTTGTTGGGTCATTTTTTCAGAAAACGGTTACACTTGCGCGAATAAGACACCATGCAACAAACATAGAAAGATGCACACACACACGTTGCGCTTCGAGTGTGCGAGTTTGTTTCTTACGTGGCGTCTCATTCACGCAGTTGTAACCTTTTTCTGAAGCTTGTAAGGACTGGGAGGTTCGCTAAAAAGAAAGTTTGTGGCTCTATGCGGCGGCTAGACGGGAACATTGTGCAACGTATGCAGTATAGCAAAGGCGGCACGGCGTCAAGCCATAGAGAAAGAAGAAGACAAAAGCGGACACTCCGCGAAACCTGGCCTCAGAAAGTGCGTCACGACTACGTAACGAACTAGTGCTCTCACCAAACGTCAGAGGACGCAAGCGCAAAAAAAAACAGTTATAATCAATGCAACAGAATTGTTTTTACAAAATAATAATTATACGCCCAAATTTGGTATGTTCTTTATACATAAAAACAATTTATTCAACACACCTTACGCGATTATTTTTCTTCAGCCGTACTGTCATAAACACCATCTACCCAGCGACAAGCCCATGCATGACTGACAGCGAGAAGCTTTCGTCGCTTTCGTCAACGTCGGCTGCGTCGGCGTTTTCGTGCGTGAGATAACAGGTGAGGCACGTTTTCAAGCGAAGCTTGTTGAATGACATGTTGTTGGTCTTGTTGGGTCATTTTTTCAGAAAACGGTTACACTTGCGCGAATAAGACACCATGCAACAAACATAGAAAGATGCACACACACACGTTGCGCTTCGAGTGTGCGAGTTTGTTTCTTACGTGGCGTCTCATTCACGCAGTTGTAACCTTTTTCTGAAGCTTGTAAGGACTGGGAGGTTCGCTAAAAAGAAAGTTTGTGGCTCTATGCGGCGGCTAGACGGGAACATTGTGCAACGTATGCAGTATAGCAAAGGCGGCACGGCGTCAAGCCATAGAGAAAGAAGAAGACAAAAGCGGACACTCCGCGAAACCTGGCCTCAGAAAGTGCGTCACGACTACGTAACGAACTAGTGCTCTCACCAAACGTCAGAGGGCGCAAGCGCAAAAAAAATCAGTTATAATCAATGCAACAGAATTGTTTTTACAAAATAATAATTATACGCCCAAATTTGGTATGTTCTTTATACATAAAAACAATTTATTCAACACACCTTATGCGATTATTTTTCTTCAGCCGTACTGTCATAAACACCATCTACCCAGCGACAAGCCCATGCATGACTGACAGCGAGAAGCTTTCGTCGCTTTCGTCAACGTCGGCTGCGTCGACGTTTTCGTGCGTGAGATAACAGGTGAGGCACGTTTTCAAGCGAAGCTTGTTGAATGACATGTTGGTGGTCTTGTTGGGTCATTTTTTCAGAAAACGGTTTCACCTGCGCGAATAAGACACCATGCAACAAACATAGAAATATGCGCACACACACGTTGCGCTTCGTGTGTGCGAGTTTGTTTCTTACGTGGCGTCTCATTCACGCAGTTGTAACCTTTTTCTGAAGCTTGTAAGGACTGGGAGGTTCGCTAAAAAGAAATTTTTTGGCTCTATGCGGCGGCTAGACGGGAACATTGTGCAACGTATGCAGTATAGCAAAGGCGGCACGGCGTCAAGCCGAGGCGACGCGTGCTGCGTCTGCCACGGACGCGAGCGTCTGTGCGCTGAGCGTAGCTAGGCAGGTAGGTCATAGGCTCGGTGCAAAATATTGAGAAGCAATCGCTGGGCCTTGCATGCTTCACGACGCGTTTCCCGAAGGCTCGGAACACGAATAATTCTTGGTGTGCCGGAGGCAAATCTGGACTAGCCAAGTGGCCATCATCTTCGTTTTTTCGCTAGCCTTGTGCCACTAGTGCAAGCTGCTCACAAATTTTTTTGACGTTTCCAATATAATTTTACCGCATAAATTTCAACTGCGATTTTTCTTCCCAAGGTACTGCTGATAGTGCGTACGTACGAAGATGTTCTAAAGTTCCCAGGCCGCGATACCATTGCATTACAAGGGATAGCAGCCTGGAAACTTCTGAAGATCTTTGTACGTGGTCTTGACGTATATCTTTGCAAGTCAGAGTTTTATGAGTCAGAGATGTATCACTGGTTTTGTATTGTGCATCGATTAGCTAATCATTCAAAGGGGTTTGTTGGTACACTTATGACGTGCACATATCTTTTTTCGTAATTTGACAGCGAAGCATCCACTTACTAACATTTTCAGACCACGCTGACGCCACGCCGTCCGGCGGTCCAAGCTACGGCAGTGACTGCTGTGTATTGTGGTGCTTCAACAATGGCAGAACCCACAAGAAGCCTGGGACGAGTTTCTTCCGCATACCACGGGACGGCAGGTGTGTTAAAGCTTTTGTATGGTTTGCATGTCTTTAGGCTTACTGTTCGTACTTGCTCAGTGAGGGTAACAATAAAAAATCACTATTCAAGCACTTCCCCTTTCAGCTGATAGTTCATTGCCAATGCAGGATGAAAGCATGGATGCAGTATGCTGGACGCGATGATCTCCTTAGTAAGCCGGCCAGCCTATTGTACGCAACGTACAGGGTTTGTAGCGACCATTTTACTGCTCAAAGTTTCATGGACCCTGGGCACACAAGGCTTACAAGAATGGCTGTTCCCAGTGTGCAACCAGCTGCACCATGTAAGTGATTGACTGAAACTCAAATATGTGCAATAGCAGCCACTTGTATTGAATCAGTGGCGACAGTTAACCGTGAAGATCTTTGTAGCCGATGGAGAAGCCTCACTATAGAAGTAACACTTGGAAAGTCTTGAATTTTGTGAATTGTGGGCTATTACCTTCCTAACAGCAGCTTTACATTTCTGTCGTTTTTTGATGCTCTTGACCTGCGCAACTTGTTTTAAAAGACTTTAAAGGGCTATTTCACGTTATCTTCAAGCCTGAGTGCACATGTACGTATACCTTTCATCAGTGAAAGCTGCCACTGTTGATAATTCCAAAAATCACAAATTACTTGTTTCCTAGTTGGTGCCTTCTCTTTTCTTCCACGTTCGACCAATTTATGCGTTTGAAAGAGCTGTTTAAGTTTCCCCATGCTACAAGCTTTGTAACTTGTACCAACTACACATATATGCAGGTTCTCTGAGCGTCGCTTCAAGTAGTGACTGTGACATGGCTGCAGAAGCTGCACTGCAAGGTGCGTATGAGCTTCAGTTTGTGTTATTTTAAGCCTCTTACTGATACATTGTCGTAATTTCATTTCTTCAGGACCTGCGGTAGAGGCTTCAAAAAGCGGCTCCCTCACATTGAGGTGCTCCGATGAACAGGGTGCGTTCAGTGTCGCGATTTCTTTTTTTTTTACCGAAATTGACTGTTGACCAAACCTCTGCAGGTGGCAGCTCCCTTGTAGCTGGTGAAAGAATTTCCGCTGACTTCGTCTTGCCGGAGAAAACCTTAGCCAGTCATTCAGCTGTCACAAAAGGAACTTGTGTGACCGGTAAGTTGTATGTTCACTTCAACACCAGAGTGGATTGATATAGAGACTTCCGCAGGCCGCTCGCAAGATTGTTCCGACAGCACTGTCCGAGGCACTGAACAAGCTTCACAAAACCCTCCAGAAGACGTCTCCGTCAACAGCTCCACACCTGAGTGCCCTAGAGAAAATAGTGACTATGCTTTTATTGCAGCTGTTTTTAATGCGCTATTTTATGTTTAGGACATTCTGAGGAAACTATCCTCAAAAGGACACTACGTGTGCACTTACAAAATGTAAGGGTGGGTTCTCAGTGATTTTTATTTTTTTGTGCATTGTCAACATTGTGAATGGTTTGTTTTTAGGTAGTGGAATCGAAAACATTGCACCACAGAAAGCTGTGCACCTTGGGTCTGAAAGAGCGAGGAAAGTGCTCGTATGGGATTAGTTGTTCTTCGCTTTTACATCCATTTTTTGTTTATTGCAGTGCGTTCCTGTGTGCCAACGACAATGTCTCCATCAATGAAGTACAAGCAAACCATTAAACATCTGCAAGCCAAAGTAGCAGCACAGCGGAAAACTATCAAAAGACTGCGGAGACAGCCTCACCAAGCACCGTCATCGACTTCAAAGGCCTTTGAAGTTATCCGACCGCACGTCATCGAGGAGGTTTTTAAACTTCTTTCTGCTCATGTTCGCTTGAAGCCCAAACGCAAGGGCAAGCGGTTTCCCGTGTGGTTCAAGAAATTCGCTCTTCACTTAAACTTCCGAGGTCCGCGAGCATACCGATTTCTGGCTCCATATTTTTCTTTGCCCTCCCGGCGTTCATTAAGGAGGTGGCTAGCTAATGTAAAGATGACTCCAGGCATAATTCCAGGAATCCTTTCTTCCATTGCAACAAATACTCAAGCTTGGAATGAACGGGACCGAGTGTGCACTTTAGTTTTCGACGAAACAGCACTCAAAAAGAATTTGTACTATGATGCTGCAAGAGACGTTGTCCAGGGTTTTACAGATGATGGCACTCATCGCACTTCAACCATCGCTGATCGAGCACTGGTTTTTCTTCTTGTTGGCCTTTCGAGAAAGTGGGTTCAACCGGTTGCTTTTATTATAGGGGACACATCAACACCATCATCTGTTATGCATAACTTGCTGGTGTCACTCATTTTGGAGCTTAGGAGCATTAATATTGCAGTGAAAGCAGTCATTTGTGACCAGGGCAGTTCAAATGTAAGTCTCGCTAACCAACTAAGAGTGACTGTAGTAAAGCCTTTTTTTTAAGTTAATGGTGAGTGGGTATATTACATTTTTGATGTCCCGCATTTAATTAAAACAACGCGCTATAATGTCCAAGCACACAAGTTATACATTGGGGATGACATCGTTAACTGGTCGCACATTGTAAGCCTTTACCAATCCTCACATGAGTTGCGGTTCCGATTGGCTCCAAAGTTGACTGAACGGGACGTTCATCAGAAACCTTTTTCTAATAATCGCTCTGATAATCGCTTCTTGCTGCTGTTTCCTTGCCCATTTGACTGTTCTGATGGTCTTGCTTTGAAGTGCCTTTCATTGCTTTCGCATCTATTCCATTGCATTTGCACACTGCTTCAGAGCGGGGATGTAGAAACAAATCCAGGCCCTCAGAGACAGGCAAAGTCTAGTTCAGCCAACAAAGGCAGTAATATTGCTTCAAGCAGCAGTTCTGCCACTAACCTTTCGGCAATGGATAACAACGAAAAGCTTGAGGAGACAGACAGCATAGTTCTGTTAAAGCATGTTGAATGAGCTACTATCAGGACAGAAAAAACTGGCTGACGATATAGCTGAAATCAAGCAATTTCGTCAATCCGTAAATTCTAGATTTGATGCCCTCGAATCTCGAGTGGCTTCTCTTGAATCAACCTCCGCATCAGCGGCTGTTTCTGAGGGGACCTGTTCCCTAAAACAAGAACTTAACTTAGTGAAATTCATCGTGGAACAACTTACCGCAAAAAATGATAACCTAGAAAACCGATCCCGGAGAAACAACGTTATTTTTCATGGCATTTCAAAAGAACCCGAGGAAACAAATGCGTCACTTCTTTCAAACGTGTCACAGTTGATTACAGATGAACTTGAAATGGAATGCCCGCGAATCGAAAGATGCCATCTGTTAGGGAAAGGTAGCGAAGGCCGTCCTCCTCCTACTATCATTAAACTCCTCGATTTCAACGACAAAGTTGCGATTATGAAAAGTGCCAGGAACATCGAAGACCCAAATGTTCGCGTTACTGAGGATTTTACAGCTCGCGTACACATAATACGTAAAAAATTGTGGGAAGCAACAAAGTCATTTAGAGATGCTGGCACAAACGTCCGCATTATCTACGATCACGTCTCCATTGACAATGTTCGTCACGACTGTGACAATGCTTCTGTCTCATTCGGTCCAACAGCCGCACAAAAGGTATCAAAACTGTACTCCCTCCTCCCGGTCCTCGATGACTACCACAACAGAAGAACGCTAACTTACACCTCTTAAACATCAATGCTAGAAGTATAGTAAACAAGTTTCCTGATTTCTTATCAATAATTTTAGCACATGGAGCGCACATTGTTGGTGTCACTGAGACCTGGCTGCATGAGAGTATCCATGATAGTGAAATCACTCCCCCTGGATTTACCGTACTTCGGTCGGACAGGTACAGTGGGCGAGGAGGCGGGGTGGCACTTTTTTTTTTCGTTCAGACTTGAAGTTTCGTGCAATTCAAGGGCCTATCGGAATAGAGTCAGTGTAGTGCAAATTTTACTTTGAGCACATCACTATCATAATAGGCGTTTTTTACCGACCTCCGGGATCGTCAGCGGATTCTTTGATCACCTTGACAAATTTTAATAGTGAGCATAACTACAGTAGCGGAAATATAATCCTTATGGGAGACTTTAACGCGCCTGGAATTCAATGGTCCACCCTGTCTTTAAGCGATTCGCCCTCTCTAACAGACACAGAGCTGCTGAAATTTTCTCTGTTTCTCGGCCTAACCCAAGTTGTTCGAGAATTTACAAGAGAGTCTGCAGTTCTCGATTTAGTCTTTGTTAGCCCTACTCTCTTAGAAAGCACGTTTAACTGCATTGTCACTGAAGAAATTTTCGATCATAAAGCCGTTTTCGTCTCACTCTCATGTCGAGTACCCACACCGAATATTGTGTATTCAACTCATCATGACTTTAACCATGCAGATGACGTCAGTATCCTAGCAGTTCTAGAGGATTCATTTGAAAATTTTGAACGGCTTAGTGAATCTAGCGACGTCAACGATTTGGTTTATTTCTTTGAAAGTCTTGTGCATTCTTGTATCACCCGCTTTATTCAAATAAAAACTAAGAAAAAAAATGTCCGGTTGCCATGGATGACGAGGGAGTTGTTACAACTGACACGTCGCGTAAAAAGGTTACATTGTTCGATTAGACGTCAGACCTCCCCGTCACTATATGAGTTCAATAAACTTAAAGAGGAATTAAGAGCCAAAACTAAAGCCGCCACAGATTTCTATTACCAAGTGACAATGAAAAACCTGATGGTAACAAATCCAAGAAAATTTTGGAGCTCCATCTTGCCGAGTTCAACGGAACCAAACACAATGGACATTCATGGAGCTTCCACAAGCGATCCTGTCACAATAGCCAATGCATTTAATTCTTATTTTAAATCTGTTTTCACCATTGATAATTTTCAAACACCTACATTTTCACTGGCCAACCCTGCACCCACAATTGGTGACGTATGTTTATCTGAAGAAGGCATTCTAAATTTGATACTTAACTTAGACACTAAAAAAAGCCCTGGCCCAGATAATATTCCCCACAACTTTTTAGTACGATATGCTTCATGTACAAGCCGCTACCTTATGATAATATACAAAAAATTCCTAGCAACAGCAACAGTTCCATTATCATGGAAGCTTGCTAAAGTGCTCCCCTTTTTTAAAGCTGGATGCAAATCCTCGCCGGCTAATTACAGGCCTATTTCCTTGACATCTCACTCATGCAAAATATTGGAGCACGTCATATACAAACACATAGTAGAATTCCTGGAAGCTAATAATATTCTAAACCAATTTCAACGCGGCTTTAGACGCGGTTTCAGTACAATCACTCAACTTACCGAATTTAGTCATGATGTTATTGAAGCCATTGACTCGGGTTATCAGGTAGATGCTATTTTTATTGACTTATCGAAAGCTTTCGATACAGTTCTCCATTCCAAACTTTTACTTAAACTTAATTTCATATTAAAAAACCCGCTGCTCGTAGGTTGGATATCTAGTTTTCTCTCGCACCGCTCGCAGTATGTATTTTTTTACTCAACGGCATCCAGTACCGCTGATGTAACTTCAGGTGTTCCGCAGGGCTCAGTACTTGGACCCCTTCTTTTCTTATTATTTATTAATGACATATCCGGTAACATAACGTCTCAGATTAGGCTATACGCCGATGACTGCGTGATTTATCAAAAAATTACTTCTGCTGAGGATCAGGAGAAACTGAACAACTCATTTTCCAATTTTTGCACTTGGTGCCAAACCTGGCAAATGAATGTAAATTTCCAAAAAACTGTGTGCATGACATTTTCTACTCGGTCATCCGCTCATCTATTTCCCTACTCATTCGATGGTTGTCATTTAACAAGAAAAATGGAATATAAGTACCTCGGCCTTCATTTCACTCACAACATGTCTTGGTCCAAACACATTGATATTACGTATAATAAAGCTCTGAAGAGATTGCGTTACTTACAGCGCGTACTCCGTGTAGCACCAAAAGAAACCAAGCTCTTAATATTTAAAACGTTAGTACGGCCTTTACTCGAATACGGTTGTGTCGTGTGGAATCCACACAAAGCGTCCGACATTGCAAAACTAGAATCCATACAAAAAAAAAAAGCCGTCCCTTTTATCTGCCGAAGATATGACCGGGATTTTTCGCCTACGTCCAACTTAGCACCTTTGGGTTTAACTTCTTTATCTGCCATGCGCCATTCAGAATGCTTAAAGCTCCTGTACACCTTGATTAATTCGCCGCGCTTGCCCTCGCTTCACAGGTATCTGCAGTTTGCCATACCACCCTCTGTTCACACCAGGAGTCAACATGCGCTAAATATTACACCACTTCACCCCAAAACTGAGTTGTTTAAGTATAGTTTTTTTCCCTTCACTATTGAGCTCTGGAACTTGCTACCCGGCGATACCCGCGGGCTCCCTTTGGAGCAGTTTCTGAGTGCAATATCACATGCGTGTTAAGTAGATATTTCCAAGTTCTTTTGCTTTCTGTGCTCTTGCTCTGTTCAATCTGTATCTTGTGTAGTATTATGAACCACAAATTTGTGCCATATGCTCATGTTTTTGTTTCTGCTTGTTATTACCTGATCATTTGTATGTCCACTCCTGCAATAGCCCTAATAGGGGCTGCAGTATGTATAAATAAATAAAATAAAATATGAAGGTCAGCAGAGCAACTCAGGTCCTCAGTGCATCAGTTTCGATTGCTATCACGGCATTGGTGTATGCGAAGGTGCTGCCTGCCTCGGCCATCACTACAGCTCAATTTTGTGATCGTATGGACAGGATTTTTGATGCCTTGAACAGCTCGAGTAAAAAAAGAACTTCGCAAAAGCTGCGGCATGCAATCATGAAAAATGATTCAGAGCTGATTGACTTCCTCCGAGGCCAGCTTCCCTGGATTGCATCGTGGCAGTTTGTTGGCAGACGTCAACCACAAACCATCGTAGGTTGGGAAATTACAATTCAGGCAATTTGTCAACTATGGGACGACCTCTCCAAAAATTACAATTTTGAATACCTGTTAACACGCAGGCTTCAACAGGATCCTCTGGAGAACATATTTGGCCACATTAGGCAAAAACAGGATTGCAACACCAACCCCAATGTAGCACAATTTATTTGTGGCCTGAAGCACATCTGTATAAGAAAACTCTTCAAGCTGTCAGAGTACGGAAATGTCGAGGATGATGAATGTGACCTCCTCCAGGAGCAGCTCTCGCCAGTCTCCCTCACCAGTGCGTCTCTTGTGGATAATAAGGAGTGTGCACAGCCACAGCCTGACGACTTTCCCGCTCTAGACGATCTCTCTGAACTTGCGACAAACGTTCACTCCCATATTATCGATGACTCCGCTGCATATTATGTAGCTGGTTTTCTCATCAAACACTTCCTTCGGAATGCATGTGACGGTTTCAGTTGCCCACAGTTACTGAAAGACGACAGTGAGACGCTTAAGGGTACCGACCAGTATTTCACAATGCTAAAAGCATACCACGTCCCCAGCAAACTTTTTGGGAATCTCACTGTGCCATCAGAAGCAGCTTTTGCATACGTACAACAACTTGAATCTCACTTTCTTGCCATAATTGAGGCCACTGCACATCACCTGAAAGTGTGCGATGTTTTGTATCACCATCTGTCAAGTGTTGGCGATTTTCATTTCTGCTCTGCTTGGTGTCGCGCGAAGTTTCTGAAAATGTTTTGCCGGGTTCGTTTATGTTGGCATGTGCGTTTAGTGAACCGAAACTTAGATAGGGTTAGGTTCCAGTCTTCAATTTCAGGCATACAGCTTGACAAGTTCAAAGCGGCGGGTTTACACTAAAGTATTCCAGTTGAGCCGAATCCTGCAATAGCTTTGTTATGTTATTACTTCGTTACAGCAGACTTCATTATGCTCTTATATGCTTATATTCAGCTCAACTGGACTAGTCACTCCTTCGTTGCATACATTGTTTAGGTTACCCGCTATGAGGAGTAGGGACACTGTGTATTCGCTCGAAGTGATTTGCATAACCTTAAAAAGAATGTTGGGTATCCTGTCTGTATTTTTGTAGCAAATGCGGGCGGACTGTACACTTTACTGTGGCTCGCTTGGTCACTGTGTATGCTTTATCTCTCCAGCTCAAGTAATATATCGATAACAAAACCGCTTGTTGAAATGTCTTCGAGCGGGTAAGGAACACAGTATGAAGTGGGCACGGTTCACGTTATCACGCTTTTCGTATTTTAGCTTCTCATCAACCTCCTCATCTCGCCCATCAAAATTTTCAAAAGAATACTCAAACTTGTAGCGTTTGATGGGGCTGCGGACGCTGCCATTTTGTTTTTATATATCTTTTGAGTGATAACGTACGATGTAGAGCCTTTGTGAAAAATAATGAGCCAAAGTGGTTTCCTTCTGCTATTTATTAGCCCTGTAATACCGCTCTCGTAGCACCAATTAAGGTCCACAATTCTGGATAAGTGATGACTACAATCTATTTTAGCTCGCAAGCGTCACAGCAACACCTAGACGCAAATCACTTGGGATCTTAAGTTTTTGATGAAGGCGACGCATAACAAAAGCCACAAAACCTGCCAGTGTTGTAGCATAAAGTTTGTATTTCACGTAGTGAGCAAGCTGCAAAGCCCTACCCTTCTGAGGACAAGCAGGCATCAAGTCTGCTTTTTTTTTTCATTTTGGACTAGCTGTTCTTAAGCACAGCCAGCACACTGCACCTTTGCCTTTCTGCTATATTGTGTCGTGTGGTTTCTGTGTGCTCTTTTTTTATATGCATTATTTCGTTCAACCCCAGGCGTGATTCGCGACTTCATTGCTGTGTATATGTCACTTCTTCCTTCTTCATCAGCATTGTGCGCTGTGTTTTTGCCATAGATCCTTACTTACCCACTGGCCCGGTGTGTCATACTTCACCAGCTTCTCGGCTTCTGCCAACTCTAGCGATGTGTGCGTTGTCTGTGTTCTCTCTGTATTTTTTACAATTTATTTGTAAGGCGAGATGCATTTGTTGTCTACCTTTGTCATATTGTGCTTTTTATATTTTCAGACTCTACCTTGCCTTTGAATAAAACATTACGGATACTCTGTCTCTTTGACTGATATATACATTGATCACTCGTTCCAAAAGAAAAACACAAGCGCGATGAATAAAACTGTAGTGAATTATCATTACCTGCATCTCTTTTTATTATAACTTAATCGGAATAAAAATTACGTCACGACCGATTCGCACGAACCACTGAAAAAAACAAAACAGGGAATCGCTAAATCAAAACGACCTACAAAAACTATCCATTTGGGCGATGAATAGTGGTCTGAAATCATGAAATTTCGTCATAGCCAAACGTCGGTTATGCAAAGTAATTCAAAATTTGCGCCAGTGAAACCGAAACAAGAAGCGCATGCCACTTGCTCTCACCAACCACTAGGTGTGCTAGGGTCGATTGGGCCGCTGGGATCTACGGGAGTGTCCACTCTTAACCTTTATTTCTCTATGGGCAAACTCCGTCGCGCGCGCCCCCACGCGGAGCGCAACGGAACGGCGTCAGGCGGAGCTCCGCAGTTTGAGAACTGGCAGGATCTAGTAACGTTGGTGTCAGCATCGTCCCGGCCGCGCCTTGAAAGGAGGCGTGCTGGTAGTTCATCTCGCCGCAAAGCGGCGCGCAAGTCGCCACCGTGATCGGTCGAGAGCGCTTGCCAGCCGCTAGTGCGGCACTTTTAGTCGCTTGCTCATGTGCTCGCAAGTCACAACGTCTGCGCTTTGCCTATTTGGACTTGTTCGGGATCAATACGTGCCAATGTGACCATGCAACAGTGATGAGTAAACAGCAAAGACACTGCTTTGCACCTGGATGCAATGCGGGATATGCTTCGGCCCGCAAATAAGGGAAGAAAGCGTTTCTCTTCTCTGCTCCCGCCGACAATGAACAGAGCAAGGCCTCGGAGTGTATGATTTCTCACGCTGACAAACCACTGAAAAAGATTTGCGTTGTGTGCGAAGCTCATTTCGACGACAGATTCACCATCTGCAGCTGCAAGCATGTTATTAACGGGTTCTTAGCAACTTGGGAAAAAGCTGTACCTAAGGAGGGTGGGTTCCTGAGTGAACCAACTCACCCTTTCCATGCGGCACCATGTCACGGAAACTTTGGGCTATAAATATTTGATGACGTCTCGCCTCTGCCAAGACGCACTTGAAATATTTTTGGAATTCTGAAGCAAATGTCTGGCTCGAATGGTCACCTTTCGCCGACAAAATATTTGATCTCTGTGACTTGCCTCAGTTTTTACAGTTTGGCACAGTCACCCCCTGTGGAAACATACCATCTGGAGTTCCGAGCAGCCTTTTATGTCCAGAAATCCACAATAATTCAATAAAATTGCAGAATAAGCAGGATGAGCTGCTAGATGGGGGGCGCTTCAATGAAGTTCATGAAATTATTGTTGCTTGTCCCTGACTAGACTGATCTCATTGGAGGCAAAAGTGACTCCCGGATCAGTGGCTCCACGTCAGTGGCTATGTGTCCCGGAAGATGGTGAAAAAGACGAAGTGCAATGAATGTAGCAGCTTGCTGCTCCACTCAGAATTCCAGCTTGCTTCCCGGAGAATCATGCCTTCTGTACCTGTACGAGTCCTTAATAGACCTGGTCAAAGCTATGGAAGATGCATTTACCTATTGCTTCAGTTTCAACAAGTTGAGAAGTGACAGCATAACAGACCTTATCTTTTGCCTGTCTGTGAAGATATTAAATATGGTCGGCTGTGAACACCACAAACAGGAAGTGACAAATGAGATATTTAGATTCTTTACGCTGACCAGAATGCATTTTCTCTTGCTGGAGAAAATGCGTCCAATTAAAAAAAAAGAGAGAATAAATGAAGTTCTTGAAGTTGAGACGTCTGACTTACCTGTGACAGTATTAACTCAGCGAACAAGGTTTTATTTTATGTTATTGCGCATTACTCACACTCTGTTGTTTCTTGGGATTTTACTATTGTCTAGTTCACATTGTTATAAATCCCCCATTAACAACTGTGGTACCACTGTCTGGCTGTGTTCGCATATGCAGAAATCAATTTTTTTGTGAACTGGTTTGTGACTGTATCTATGTTTGCCAATGAAAACTCAATGTCATGTGTGTATGTATGCCAATTGTATCATCGTATATTTACTGTTTTCTTTAGTTGCCTTATTCGCTTGATTTAGCTGAGTTTCATATAACTTGCAGTTTTCTTCACCCTAATGCATATGTTGTGTATATTTTCACGTTGTTTTTCACTTTCGAGAAAATAAATGTCTTTCTTGTAAAATTAGACCTTGATAGCGCGAGTGATAAAAATAATTATTGCCCATACCTTTACGTGCATTAAGACTTCACGGAGAACACTGTGGCATCAAATTTGAAAACCGCATGGACGTTGTTTTGGTGTCAAGCTCACGGCAAGTCACTTGATTCTCTATCTTCTTCGTAGCTGATATACTACGAAGTGAATTGAAAACACTAGTTTTCAGTGCCAATACAAGCTTTGTAGCACGCCACCAGAATTGTGACAGGTAGACTTTGTTACTGCAGGGTAGCGTGAAATATTTGCAATGAAAAACGAATGATACGTGCGAGGAGGGGCATCTCGAAAACGACCGCAGTGCCGCCGCATCCGAATGAATTCTCGCGAGCACCCGATGCTGACACCTCTCCGTCTAGCCACCCTAACCTCGGGATCAAGACAAGCCAATCCAGTAGCCATTCTCGCTTGTGGCTGTGGGATACAGTGTACTAGAATAGGGTACACTGTACTGTGGGAGCAGAGTCGGCGAGTCAATTGTGCATTAGGCCTATTTGTGCGGCTAAGTGTGGTGGATCACGGTGTTATTTTAGCTCGATGAAAAGGAAGGGGCCGCACCATGCACTCTCACTTGAAAAAAAGCTGCGAATTCTTCAGGAGCTCAATCGAAGTGGCCTGCCCAAGATGGAGGAGGCGAAAAAATACATTCTGAAATCGATGCTGTCGCGGATCTGGAAAGACAGAGAAGTGATTGAAGGCACTGTTAAGAACAGGACCATTGCACCTAAATGGATGCGGATGTGGACGACGCCTTATGAACAACTAGAAAAAAGTGCCTCCATATCCACGAAGTCAATGATGATGAGTGGGCGAAGCTCCGGAGGTAAACCTGGTAAACCATGAATCCTCTGTACATTTTGCCCACTCGATTTTATTACATCGCTCCCTCTAGCGTACGTCGCCTAAATCAAGCGATTGCCTTCAACCAATGACACGCGACATGTGTGACATCATTCCTATTTTATAACATCTCGCATCTTTCATCAACTACAAGTGCCGCCATCTAGTGAACACTACAAGAACTAAACGAGAGGTGGCTACATACAGGAGACGGTACCGCCATCTAGTGAACACTGCACGAACTAAACGAGAGGTGGCTACATACAGGGGACGCACAGCCCACGCCTTAAGGAGCTTCGCCCCTAAAAGTTCTTTTTCTGTGGTTGAAGCGTGCATGGAGTTCCGATTTGCCCATAAGGGACCGATTCTCAAGCTGAAAGTTCGAGAGATCGCCATGCAAATGGGTGTTAAGAACTTTGTTTTAGGCGACGGATGTCTAAGCTGCTTCAAAACACGCCATCTCAGGTGAGAATGGTGCAGTCAATTGGGACATTTGCATCGACTGGCAACAGGGGCGGCTTAAGGAAATTTTGATGAGCTTTGAGCCACGACACGTCTTAATTGTCGACGATATGGGTCTTTTTTATAAGGCGCTTCCATCAAAGACTCTCACCTTCAAAGGCGAAGCCTGTAGTGGAAGAAAACGCAGTAAAGATTGCACCACGGGGCTGGTGGGTGCAAATATGGCAGGAGATGAGAAATTGAAGCTGTTAGTAATAGGAAAATCAAGGCAACCACATTGTTTCAAAGGCGTTCGACACCTTCCCGTTGCATACCATTGGAACGGAAGAGCGTGGATCACCATGGCCATTTTTGAAAACTGGCTCCGGGAAGAAGACGCAAGATTTACGAGGCGAGGCAGGGAAGGGAGGTTGTCTTCATCGTGGATAATTGCCCAGCCCACGGTCGGGTTCAAGGACTCCAAGTTATCACTCTGGAGTTCTTTCCAGCCAAAGCAACGGCAGTTATCCAGCTGATGTATCAAGGGGTTATCAAGGGGTAACCCCCTGATGGATCAAGGGGTTACCGCCCGGGATATGCGTAATTTGGAGCGCAGAGCAGACAATTTGCCTGCATCTGTTGGTATGGCGGGCTGCGGCCTTCATCACTTGTCTTGTCTTGTCTTGTCGCCTAGGATATCTTGGCTCATACCCACATGGGGGATTGGCCACACTGTACCGCATAATAGATAATTTTTTTTGCAACGCTTGCTAAAAAAAAGAAAGAGAAATTAGATAAGAACAATAATAATGTTCCTTAAAAAACGTGAAAAAAGTGCAGAAGAATGCGATAAACAAGAATATATAAAACAAATTAACAAGAATGATGAAGGGGACAAAGAATTTGATATATCTGGCAGTACCACTAGCAGCGTATCCTTCCGGTTGCCTGAATGAATTTATGTAGCGCTGACAGAATAGCACTGCGGCCCACACTCAACTGACTGGCTCCGAACGATAATAGGGTGGATGTATTGACTGGCAATTCGAGCACACCAATCGGTCTTTCAAGAATTATTCGTCGTACTGAGGCGAAGCGGCCACATGTGAGAAGAAAGTGATCTATTGTTTCCGGTTCATTGCAAACTGCACATAGGTTAGTTAATGAAAATCCTGATTTGTTGAATAGGAGCTGAATAGTTGAATAGGATTGAAAAGGAGCTGCTTCTGCTAACTCCGGCGTATTTCAGTTGTAATTTGAATCTGTTGATCAGTTTCCGCTGCTCCCTTGGAGGGGATGGAAGTAGACCACCCCGGGCGCCTGCCGGCACCAGCGGCGTCAGCGGCGACCGCCTCCAGGAAGCGGATGGGACAAGCGAGCGACAGCAACAGTGAAGATACTCATGCTTACTATCTCAGCAGTGAGGACTTCTCAGATGACGGTTTCCAACCTGTGCTGAGCCGCAAGGCGAAGAGAAGGAACATGAGGACATCCTCATCCTCAACTATTCAAACTGTAAGTGAAGCGCCAAAATCGAACACTTATACCATCCTGTTTCTGCCTGCGCTTCCTACCTTCAGCATGAAACGCCTTAACAGACAGTCTGTGTCGAGGTCTCTGGAAACGCTCGTGCCAAATGAGATCACGGACATAAGAGTGAACGCCAGAAAGAATATACTGGCTGTGGACGTTTTGCACCAAAGTGCGTTGGCCGTTCTGCGCAGTGTAACTGACTTGGACGGCAACCAGGTGCGCTCTCATGTTCCCTTGGGATGTGATGTAGTAACCGGCGTGATCTACGACATTGATGTCGCTATTTCCAATAAGGACTTACAACTTCTTGTCAAGTGAACAACTGATACTCCAATTGTTGATGTCACCCGGCTAGGCAAGTCTCGCTGTGTGAAGATTGCGTTTAAGAGCACATCACTCCCCTCTCATGTGAAGGTGGGGTACTTCAGACATGCTGTGCGGCCTTTCATTCCAAAGCCTCTCCAGTGCCGTAAATGCATGAAACTTGGACATGTGAGCAGCGTTTGCGAGAATTCGGTGGTATGCCACCACTGAGCCAAGCACCATGAAGCGGATAAGTGCGTCGCAACTGTCAAGAAATGCTCTAATTGCAATGGATCCCATGAAGCCACATCGAAGGACTGCCCGCGGATTCAGAAGGAAATTGCCATCTTGAAGGAGATGGTGCGCGATCACTCATCTCATCGAGAAGCCGCAGCTAAAGTCAGAAGGCGTCGTTCACGTCGACGTCGGTCTTCGAGGACGCCCGCTACCTCCTCGACACGTTTGCGTGATCCCTCATCAGTACCACCTCCTTTGCCTCCCAGACCACATGCCGTAGGAAAGGCTGTAAAGGACAAAGCCAGTGAGCATACCCTAACTGCGACAGAGGGGCCTGCACTTCAAAGGGAAGCAGCATCAAGCGAACCGAAGGAGCTTCATGACGGCCAGTCCGCGCTCCCGGTTCGAGATCTTTCCAACCAAGACAGGCAAGTGGCTGCAATCGTGCAATCATTAATTGCCACGATTTGCACGCTACTGAGCAGCATACAATCTCCGTCTGCTAAGAGTGCACTGCAAATACTGGATGCACTGAATCCAGTTCTTGCTAACTTCGTATAAGCACAATGGCTCAACAAAATCTCCACTCCCGCACTGAAGCTAAAGTGCGTCATTTTTTCAGTGGAATGCCAGAGGCATGAAGTCCCGTATCTCGGACTTTCGCCAATTTGTTCGGGCCAATCAATTCCCTATACTTGTCATATGTGAACCAAACGTATCAACGCCTTATAGATTGTCCGGTTATGAAGCTTTTTGTTCAGCCGCTTGCGAAGAACGAAGCAAAGTAATTGTTTACATTCGCACAGACTTGACTTATCTTTCGCACCCAATAAGTTCAAATGACGACAATCAGTACGTGTGTCTTCGTGTGAAGAAGAATGCAGTTTCGTTCACGCTTATTGGTGGATATATATCTCCGTCATCGCGATTTGACTGTGACAGATTAAAAGACATCCTAATGAGAACCGATGGGCCTTGGATCATCACCGGTGACTTCAACGCCCATCACATGCTTTGGGGGAGCACTAGGATGAATGCCAGGGGCTGGAACATTGTTAAATTTGCTTCCGATTACGACCTTTCCATCATGAACGATAGTACCCCCACATATCTGCGGGGTCTCACGTATGGCAGTTGCCTTGACCTGACATTGGTGTCACGGTGCTTCTCTCGCAAAGTTAAGTGGTTTTGCGATATTGAGACTCATGGGAGTGATCACATACCCACCTACGTGACGATCGATGGTATCATAAAAAATTTCTCTTCCGGTGTTGCAATGGGCACTGACTGGTCGATGTTTACATCGCGTGTTGAGAACGCTTGCCAAGAAGGCCTCGTCGCAGCCTGGAAAATACCATAGTGGAAGCTATGCAAGCGTCCAAATGTAAATTACCATTTTCGTCTAAAGTAACACACTTTGACATCGAACTGGAAAAATTACGAGCTATACGAAGGCGTGCTGAACGACGATACAGACGCACAAGATCAATTTACGATCTGAGGGAAGCAAGGCGGCTCCAGAAAAAGATTCAACGACGCATTTACAAACTGGAGAGCGAACGCTGGAAAGCATTCTGCGAATCTCTAGACCCTCATAAACCGCTGTCATATATCTGGAGAACAGTTCGTGGTCTTCGCTCCTCTCCACAACAACGGCACCCTTTTAAAGCTTTGGCACTCCATCATGGAAAAACAGAACTCGAGGTGGCTGAAGACTTTTGCCCGAGAGTTGCCGGGAATATTATGAACGAGAGCATCGACGCCGTGATCGTTCCTGAGACGTGATTACCAGAAATGGACATTCCGTTCACCATGGAAGAACTGGAAGGTGCGTTAGTCGCTTCTATGCGCATGTCATCGCCAGGTCCTGATGGTATTACTTATAGTGCGTTGGGACACCTTGGACAAAAAGCTAGAAAAGAACTTTTAACATGCTTCAACAACTCCTGGCTCAGCGGCAGTGTTCCCCGAGAATGGAAAATTAGTCGATTAATACCACTTTTGAAATCGGCAAAATCACCATTGGACTTGACAGCGCATCGCCCTATTGCCCTTGCAAGCTGCCTCGCAAAAGTGATGGAAAGAATGGTTCTATTTCGTCTCGAGTGGTACTTGGAACGATACACCAAATACCCTTCTTGCATGGCAGGCTTTCGTCGGGGCCGCTCCTCCATTGACTGTGTCCTTGATTTATCGACATTTGTTCAACAAGAAAAAAGTCGCAAGCGCATATCAGTGGCACTCTTTCTTGACGTGAAGGGTGTATATAATAATGCAGCTCACGATGCCATCCTCACTTCTCTAGCAGCAATGGGCATTGGTGGACGAATGTTTCAATGGATAAAAGATTATATAACTGGCAGGGGTTTCTTTGTACAAACATATGAGGGTACAACTGCCCAACATTACACCTACTGCGGAGTACCTCAGGGAGGTGTTTTAAGCCCCACATTGTTCAATGTGGCCCTCATTGGTCTGGTGAAGGTTCTGCCAAAGTCGGTGTGCCTATCCATATACGCCGACGATATTTGCCTCTGGAGTGCTGCAGTTACTCGCCCTCAGGTGCGTGCACGAATACAGGGGGCAGCAACCCTCACAACAGCCTACCTTCAGAAACAAGGCCTAAATATATCAACTGTAAAGTGCGCGTTGATGGCGTTTACACGCAAACCAATGACGCCTTACCCTGTTTACATCAATGGGCAGAGTGTCAAATATGCACGGACGCATCGTTTCCTGGGCATAATAATCGACAGAAGTCTTTCGTGGAGCCCACATTGTGCGTACTTGAAGAAGAGACTGATATCTATTGTGCATATCATGAAAGTCTTGTGCGGTAAAGCATGGGGAACTTCTGTGGCCTCCATGCTACAGCTGTACAGGGCCCTATTTCTGGGTCTATTGCGCTACAGCTTGCCGGTACTGACTAACACTTGCAAATCGAATACTCATTCATTGGAGAGTTTGCAGGGTCAGGCACTGCGTATCTGCCTAGGACTGCCCCGATGCGCTTCTACTTATGCCACAATCATGCTTGCCAAAGACCATCCGGTCAGGACCTATATAGTTGTGGATTGCCTCAGAACGCACATTCGACATGCTAGCCGTGTCCCCGACCACCACTTGGCCCTTCTACCTTCCGGAAGACCACGTGCTACGTTTTCAGACGTCATAGCCAAGCACCTAAACAGCATACCATCAGGATATACGCCAGCGGCGAGAATGGCAGGCCCTTTGTGGTGCCTCGACCAGCCGCAAGTACGTCTAGAAATTCCGGGAATCAAAAAGAAAAGCAGTCACTCCAGAGTAGCATTGAAGCAAGCAACACTGCTATTATTACATGACTTGTACTTAGAGCGAACGCAGATATACACTGATGGGTCCGTCTCATCCAGCAGCTCATCAGGTGCCGCTGTAATTCCGGCTGCAGAAATGGCAATCAAGTTTAAGTTGTCGCATATGACTACATCTACGGCATCAGAGCTTGCTGCTATAAGGGCTGCTTTACAATATCTCGTTCAAGAACGTCCAGGAAAATGGGTCATATTCTGTGATTCGAAGGCAGCGCTTCAGAGTTTGCAGTCTGCCATGCGTAGGAGGAGCCATGACCAACTGGTACAAGAAATAAGACATTGCCATCATGAAGCTCTAGCACGAGGGCATGATATTATATATCAATGGCTGCCTGGACATGTCGGTATTACCGGAAATCAATTAGCCGATGATGCAGCCCGCTCAGTCCATGAAGAAACCCGTGTAGTCCCGATTCCTCTGTCTAGGAATGATGCAGCAAGTCAACTTTACCTGCTGGCTCGAGATCTCACACGCACGTTCTGGTCGTCTACCAGCTTCCAAAGGTGTCAATTTTATGAACTGGATCCTTCGCTCAAGCTAAAGCTACCATCACAACTTTCCCGCTCCGATGCGACACTGTTATGCCGCCTTTGGTTGGGTGTTGCATTCACAAAGGTGTACTCCTTTCGCATTGGTATGGCAGACACTCCTACATGCGACTACTGCGGAGATGAAGAGACCATCGAACACGTCCTGTGCAGCTGCGCTTGCTACGACACACAGCGATTCCAGCTACGGATGGTTTTGAATCGACTTGACCCCGGACCATTTTGTGTGCAGAAGATACTAGGACCTTGGGCATCTGCCTCAGTTGCGCAGAAAGCAACTAAAGCACTGCTACTTTACCTTAAGTCAACAAACCTGAGCGACCGCCTCTAAACTGTGTGTGCTCCCCAAGTGTGCTCGTGATTGTGTGTACCTTCTCATCTTTCTGCAACCTCTTTTCTCCCCTTTATCCCTTCCCCAGTGCAGGGTAGCAAACCGGATGTGCGTCTGGTTAACCTCCCTGCCTTTCCTTGTATCTTTATCTCTCTCTCTCTCTCTCTCTGATTTGTTGAGATAAAAATTTAACCGAGGAACTCTACAGCGAAAGCTTGTGAGGGTCACCTCACATTAACGGGAAAGGCATTTTGCGGTGTTCCATGTGAACTGCAAGTGCCGAAATTCTTCAGATTGTAGGAGAGACGTTTCGTTGATTTTTAACATTAACAGGCGTTTGAATCGTTCGGAAGTAATAAAAGGAAACTGTGGGGCTACTAGCACCACTGGGAAATTTAAAGATGCCGAAGCGAGCGAATCAGCAATTTCATTTAGTAAAATTCCAGCATGCCCGGGTACCCAAATAAACCGAACTTCTGATAAGCTATGCGGTACGAGAGACCAAAATATCCCGGGAAGAGGAGACTGCTTCGCGGACGTTAAATGTGTACATAGAGACAAAGAATCCGAAATAATAATAGCTTGTGATTGCTGATAATTTAGTTTTCGAAGAGCCAATGTAATATCCAGGAATTCTACGAGATGAATTGGTGTGAAGTCAGGCAATCGGAGTGCAAAAGACCAATTAAGCTGATGATAAAAAATACCTACTCCAGCCTTCTGAAGATTTTGCGTTGCATCCGTCGAAATTACTACGTATTTAGGAAAATGACTGAGATGGTCTTGAAGGAGGCCCTCCAGAACATGCTTTGAAAGTAACTTGCCATTTTTCGGCAAAATATAATCGAAAATTAAGTCAACTGGCACCGAGCATTGGGTTTGGGGAGTTAAATGCTGGAGGGAAACGTGAAGGTTTGATAACAGAGATTCGACGAAAATGACTTAATTGGGGTCTTTGATAACGAAACCACGGGCGCTGAAAGAAAGAAACTGGATGTTTGATGAAAACTGTCTGTGAACAGAAGAGGGCCGCATCGTAAAGTTTTAAAAATGTTTGCACAGTAAGCTGTCGAAATCTAGCATCAAGTGGAATGATTCTAGCTTCCAAATAAAGCACGCTATTCGCGACACACCTAGGTAGCCCAAGACACAGCCGCAGAGCTTGCCTTTCTAGCAATATAAGAGGTCTTAATTTGTACTCAGCACTTCCGGAAAACAGAACACAACCAAACTCCAGAATTGGGCGTACGTAAAGTTTGTAGATCATAAGTAACGTATCCCTGCGCATCCCTGAATTCTTATTGCAAAACCGGCGTAGCGATCCTAGGGCGCTTTCTGCTTTACGGGTGTTTGATTCTATTTGTTGCTGCCAATTTAAATTGTCCACGTAAACAATGCCAAGATATTTTAGCGCCGTTACTTGTGGAATCGGATCATTTCGATAATGCAGTGAAAGAAATACGGGAACCAATAGAAGGAATACAAGCAGAGCACATTTGCTAACATTAAGTGAAAAAGACAGCCCGCCAAGCCATACCTCAAGCTCACTCAAATATGACTGTAAGATTTGATACAAACTATTGATATCTCAGGATGACGAGAAAAAAGCAATATCATCGGCGTAGACGTAAAGAGGAACATTTTTATGAACGGGAATGGATGATAATAATATATTAAATAAAAGAGGTGACAGGATCGAATGACGCTTGCGGAACACCTCTTGTTTGCCTATATAAGGCAGAAGTAATTTTCTCGTGGCAACAAAAAAAAATTGTCTCTGAAAGAGAAACTTCTGAACCCAAGATATAATGTACTTGGGCACCTCACAGTCCACTAATCTTGAATTTAATGTACTGTGTTCCACGCTATCGTAGGCTTTTGCGATATCTAGCGTGACTAATGCAGAAAAGCTCACCAGATACTTTTGCAAGGCGAATTCGGCTTTCCAAATCAACATGAGCCGACCATATAGAGCACCCCTGTCTAAATCCTACTTGCCTTGGTGAAATGATGTCCTGACGAGCGATGAATTCACTGAGCCTTCTATGAAGAATTCTTTCAAATATTTTAACTAGGTTTGAAGTAAGCGAAACTGGCCGAATGTTATTCAGGACATATCCGAGGCTTGGCTTTTTTTCGCAGCAACACAACTTTAGCAATTTTCCATGCGCTTGGAATTCATGCATGCTGTAAGGAGCAGTTAACAATATTCAAAAGCTCATCAGGATGGGGATTAAATATCAATTTAATCATAGAGTTTGTAATCTGATCTGGACCGGGAGCCGCTTGCTTTACAGTTAGTATGACATCTGCCAGTTCCGCCATAGTGACTTCCCGAAAGTTCGAGATTGCGCTTTTGAATGTCACAGGTCTGTCTCAAGCATGATGAAGCGAAACGCGCTTCAAGTCCTTTCGCGATGCCCTCTAACAAATCTGTTGTCTCTTTAGGAGACAGCACTACTGAATGCGAATATGCTAGTACCTGCGTCGATTTTTTTGTTCTGTAGAAACCTGTACAGGGCAGATCTTTTATCAGGTTTTGATAAACGCGAATGTAAGTCAGAATTGTGTTTATCTTTAGCTATAGCAACTGTACGTCACTTCCGGTTGGCCGTAATGGCATCGCTTTTTCTAGTATCGGTACCAAATCTTTCATCTTTAGCAAGCTTTCTTCTTAGGTACCCACTTGCATATGAAAGGTGAAATTTGGTGAAATTTTGTTGTAGATGGCTTTCAAGGAACAATGAAACCGTTTTTACTATGTTGTTTAATCACATTGAGCTGGTAAAGCAAGTCCTTAGAAACAGCAAGGTAGCAAGTTGGACTTGTTGGATAACGTTCATAATTGCAAATTTTGTTGAGGCGCACTAAAAAACAGATGAATAGAAGAGGCTGACAAGGACAGCGCTTGAGCTGTCTTTGTCAGCCTCTTCAGAAGGAAATAAGCCACACCTCTTTCTTCAGCTGAGAATTTTGCTATTTGTGTCCGAGGGCCAGGTTGGCAAGCACATTCCTGTCACCAAACAAAAGCAATAGTTTGTATTTCTGAAATAACTGATAATATTTTCATGACTCAGTCTCTTCTTCTCAATGTTTTTTTTTCCAATAATGTATGTCAGCATGTTAGAGGGAAAGTGAAAAATAGGAAGCCCAGAGTTTTTGTGTATGTTAAAACACACTCATACTATGCATTTTATGGTACAAAGTTTGTTGTTAACTGAATCCAGATAGCATGATGGAGGCTTGTAAAGCAAGTTACCACAACATTTACTAAGAGATGTTACCATATTTTCCAAGTCCTCGTCAGCTATAGAGCATGCAAGGCTTTGGTTGAAGCCATTATCAAGGGATGGGAGATCATCCTGTAATGTAGTTGAAAAAGAACGGTGGATTGAAGTGCAAAGAAGTTTCAGGCAGCCAATTTACCATGGTGGCGCTGGCAGGACTTGGCTCTTCAGGCAATGTCTTTTTTTCAGTTATGGTATCAGCAGGCAATGCTTTTTTTTTAGTTATCGTTTCAACAGTTTGTTTGCTCAGTCCATTCTTAAATGCATTAAGTGTTGACATCATTATGTACCCCATGCATGTAATCGCGGCTTATGTACAGGGAGACCACATCTAAGATGAATACGTCATGTGTAATGTCGTGCATAAGTTCAATAATAATTTTAGGAGTAATCCATCAGATTCTATGAGAAGGTGTTCACCTAAGATTGGATGACATTGTACCCAAAGCGGCTAGGTTATGTGTTATGAAGTGCATTTGACTCACTCTGGCCAACGGTTCAGCATGTCAACGAAGTCTTGGCTGCGACAGCTCTCTTAATCGAGAATCTTTATTTTAATCATAGCATAATGTCTTCGACATGTTTACACTTAGTACAGCGTTTTTCTTGAGCAGTCTTCGCAGGCATGGCACACCTAAAAAGTAAATTGTTTAAACTTCATGCATTTGTGTGTGCTGAATTTAGTTCTTCGCACCAGAAACAAGACCACATTGCCTAAAAATGGGGGAGGGCGAAAGGGTTTCATTGTCATAGAACATTGCACACCAAATGTAGCACCTGCAGACGTAGTTGAATGATGGTTGTAACACAATCAAATTATTAATGCTTTTGCATCTGGCATCAGAATAAAGGAAATCTAGATAGTGGTATATTACGTAATAAACTGCCCTTATGACACTGTACACACCAGCGGAAAGTGAATGCTGTTGGTTTCGTGAAGAATTGCAAGGGCGGTTAAAATTCACGCGAAGCTGGTGCATTTGTCGCCGATTACTGCAATGAAACTTTGTGAGTGAAATACCAGCATCATATGGTACATCTTCGCGCATTACAAGAAAACAATTTCTTTCTTGTGCGCTGAGAAGTGCCTGCGTGCACTGCAATTTCGTCCGTGCCACGCAAGCAATCAACCGCACTTCCAAAAAGTGCTAAGTTTATAATGATCGCTTCCCGAACTGGCTGGCACAATACTAGTAAACACCAGAACTCCCGATACCCGTTTAAGATGCGCGATCGATGTGCTAGACTAAAATGCTAAATGCCCCCTGGGTGGCCGCCACGTGTAAATACAAACGTCGCAGAAACTGCTGACAGGAAATACATGTGCTCGAATGGCGGCATAATACATGCAGTAAGTAATATTTGCAAGTGTGCCCAATGAATCAAGTCCCTTTATTCTGGTGAGAATATGCAGAAAATAAAACACAGCTCAATCGCAAGTGTAATGCACATGGTGCACGGCGTCTCTGCGAAATTCGTTTACATACTTCGGGCGCTGCAGCACCATGTAGTCACTGGATACAAAAGTCATTTAATAGGTTTGAGTTGACAAGTTAACACTAGTGCCTCACTAGTGTTGAGAAGAAATCGTTTTGTGCAAAATGCCGCGAGCAAACTGTCGTCTATGTCACGACATTGCCTATGTGGAGATTCGTAATCCACCGCGCTTCGGGCTTTGGCCTCGGAAGAAAATGCGTGAAAAGAAATGGCGCTGTCCTTCCATCTCGCTGACACGCACTGAGGAACACAGCAGAACTGCTTGGCTGCTTGTTTTTTTTTCTTCACGGGCGGTACCATCCTACTATGCTCCTAACGTATAAGTCTGGCACTTGGACTGTTTGGACCTCAGTACGCAGCTTCCCTATAATGCCACTAGGTTCCGCATGAATTGCTGGAGTCGCGAATCAAGTGGCAGCATGGCAGCAGCAAGCACAGGGCAGAGTTGACAGGCAGATTATGGGAGAGACCTTTGTCCAGCAGTAAATGTAGTCGGGCTGATGATGATGAATAGACCTTTTACTGCCAGCTTTTACTGAAAACCACGAATTGTTTGGTGACCGTTAATTAAACAAGCACTCGTTGCATAATCAGAAGCATTGATGCCTGCCGAAATTTGACTATTCTGTCACGCAACACCATAGGAGTTATCATGTTAAATGTGCTTGCACACTCTGCTGCCATTCAACCAAATATTGAGCCCACTACCCGTGTTCTTGGCAATGAAAGGTCACAGCTACTTACCCGCAATGGTAAATGAAGCCCGGTATCCTTTTAAGGTTTATGAGCAATCTCTATTTCCATCATGGAATGCATAAGTGCTAGTTCTAATGGCACCACAACATGCTTTTCAAAAAAGGCAAGTGGGAACATATCACCACTGATAAACCACACAACGTGGCAGCCCAAAAGAAATGAGTACACGTTACCAAGAAAGTGTCCAGTTTATTAAATCGGTTACTATATATGTACAGTTCAAGGCTTGCCAAGCACCCTATATTTCTTGGGCTATTTGTTGCATCTCGAGGACCAAAACTCACCCCGGAATCTTTCACACCAAGGGCATAAAAGTAAAAGCTAAATGTTTCTTATTTCACTTGTTATCGCAACAGACCACATGCGGGATAGTACTTAATGTGAAATCAAATATACATGGGGCTACCAAAATTGCCAGGAAATTACATGCGCAACAACAATGTGCTGGAATACTGTGAAGCATGTGCATACGCATTACACGTTTAATGTCTGCTAATTAAGAACAGCTAGAACTTGCATGTGACTGCTACACACGCTGCCTTGAATTATCGTATTGAATAAACTTACAGTCAATGCACTAAGCTCAAGAATTAAAAGAGGGCAAAGAAACTAGACACTGATCACCTAGCGACAAACACACAAACTTCCAATAGTTATTTATCACAGTCTGGTAAGGAAAACTCAAATGCATTGCAGCACAAAAATGTACCGATGACAACAAAACACACAAGCATAATGCGAGGGAGCAAAACAAAAACAAAAGAAAAAAATGAGTGTAGAGTTTCTTAAAAATGCGATTAAATTATTAATGCAACTTGCCGACATGTGTCCCGCACATTCTAACAATCACTCGAGTTCTGAAAAAAGCACGACACCACATTGGCGACGATTTCTGAAATAAATATACACAGAATGTGCAATAAAAATGACTGCTCCGCAACATTGTAACACTGGCAATGTGTACAGCAAAAGTAAGCATTGCATAGCAAGATTGTCGTCGGGAAACTGATGAAACAAAGTGTACAATTATTCCATCCCAGTTACACATTCCCAAGACACAAAAGTAACCTTTCGTGATGCAGCACAAGATAAAAAAAAACACATGCTATTATTCTTCAATCTCTTCTAGACTACACTGCAGCAACACATCATACTGACTTACTCGCTAGTCATGCCCATTTTTTCCAAAACATTTTGGCGAAACATTATTTTTCAAAAAAAAAAAAAACAGTGGTATGCAGCAGATAATGTAGACAAGTCCAATCAAAGTTTCTTTTAGTGTTAAATGTATCATTTGTACAGACAGGCTGAACCTAATGTCACCGTTAGAGCACACAAGCCATGGCAGAGGTGCCTATAATTTTTTTTTCTTTTTGCAAAACGTCTCCACGCAATTCTGCACAAATATCTCAACAGGGAAAGTGTGAAGGAAGAACAGCCAGAACTAATAAAGCACATCAACAGCTACTTTCTCTTTTATTCCGTACGAATAAGTCACTCCTAATATCCCAATGATAAATATGCTGTGTGCCTGTTGGTACAGTGAAAAAATGTTGATGAAGCCTTTTCTTTCTTTAGTCTCACCTAGTTGAGTACAGAATTTCAATTTCACATCATCAGTATGCTCTTTTGGCTCTGTTTTTACTGGTAAAGTGGTGCAGAAGGCAACTTTTTTTTTATTCAAAAACATCCAGCCATGCATGTCCTCAAGAACACTACATATAAGCTAATGACCTCCTGACCAGTTAGCTTCTTCACCAAAATAAGCAAGTAAAAGCTCTGAACGCATTACAGCTGTTGTCGGTGCGTTACACCAAGCAGCCACAGCAACACACAACAACTTGAGACATGTGTAGGCAGGAAAAAAAGAACAGTGGTAAGTGCAGTGAGCAATGTTTCATCATTCTGATACACCTTTCGCTCCGCGACAGGCTGCAGTATCAAACCTCACAATAACCCAATGATATCCAAGTCAATTGATGCTTTCTAACAGAAACTTCCCATCGGCATCAGTGCATCCAGCAAACACACCGCTAAAAGATGTTCGTCGGATAACAGCAACACTTGGTGACAAACAAGATCAGTGCCTGTGCTCTTCAGCACGTGTTAACATGCTTGTGCAATGAAGGCACTATCGCTGGTCTGCTGGTGCACGTAATGAACAATGGGGGGGAGGGGGGAAGAAAATTTTTTTTTTCTCATAAATTTTAGGCATGAGAGGAGTGCACAAATCATAGGTGCTCGCTACCAAATGCAGTGTAAAGAGAAGAGAAAAAATGCAAGCATGTTCCTGATATTCAAAAAAAAAAAGAAATTGGTTAATTTTTTTTCAAGTGTTGACAATAAAGTTCCTGCTCACTCACTCACTCAAGTGTTGAAACATACAGAAAAACTGCCGAAATTTCATTGATGATAATTAACGATAATTAAGTCAAGTTGTGCATCACTTGAATGTAAGAAAAATGATGTTCTAATAACATTGATAAATTATGTGACAAAGTCGGCATTTATGTTGGGTGCTCAGAAAGACCTGTCGAGAGGCTCCAAAGTCGAGCAGCAGCTAAGCAATAACAAAAGATACAATAACAAACTAATGTGTTGCAAGTAGTACTACCATCCCAATAAATGTTTTTAAAACTTTAGTGTGTTCTCGTTATTCTTCTTTGTGAAGCAGACACAGTTAAAAATATGCTGCTTTCCAAAAAAAAATTCTGATAACTGTCCCTTTTTCAAATCCCAAGGATAGAATTGTCTGCGTACAATCCCTAGGTTTCAATCTCGCATTAACTCGGACCGATTTAGCCATTGCCTTAACTACAGCACTTTGCTCAACAATGCATGCAAACTTACGAGAAATAAAAAGTGAGAAGCTTCGACCCAAGGACAAACTTGCCATGCTAGAAACGTAATAATTAGCACTACTCACGAATGCAGCAGTGTTTCTTTAGATGAAGCGTAATGGGGTCTCTTAAGAGGTTGAGGAGCGATTGATGATACAATAAATCAAAGATTTGATGCCTATGTGGACTGCTCGCAACAAACATCCAGGAATTTAAAAAAATGCACAAGGAAGTTTGCATTACACTAAAAAAACGCACACATGGAATGCTACGGGAGTACAAGCAGTTCTAACCCATCGTGCACATACAACGAAAGATACTGTGCTTCACTTATTTACACCAAATATTGCAACACCTGTTTCACTGCTTCTAGTGAAAACACATTTAGTGAAGTACTCCTCAGAATTTTGTTGGTGACGTCAGCGGCGACGCGAAAAGGCGTACATTTTGACGACACCGTGTTGCCAAATTACACTGCCAATATAATTAATTGAGCAAGTATTGAAACGCTGATATAATACCTGCTTACTTCACAAGCAGACACAAATCGCACAATGAATATCGGGATACTGGATAGTATTAGTGTGGATGTAAAAACACTCACATCAAACGACAATGGTGCCAAAAAAAAAAATTCACAGTGAAGATAGGCACCTGAAACACAACTGCTTAAACGTTTTAGAGAGGGCTGATCGCTTAGTGTTTGTTTATAAAATATTCACGTACAAAGAGAAGCACTCTTAATCTAAAGAAACTCTAAGAATTAGGTTTTGATTGAAGTTATCGGAGCCCTTTATGAGAAAGCAACACAAAAGCATGGTATCGGAGCAAACCAGTCAATGCAAGCACAAGGGATCAGCTTAACAAAACAAACCGAAGAAAAAAAACAAAGGGTTAACAGAATTGCATCACATGCATTGTTTCAAAAAAAAAAAAAAAACACGCAAACATGGGGGCAGCGTTCTCATCAAGAAAAAGCTATAGGCTGCGACTAGACTGAGCTACAATGAAGGTGCTAGCCTAGAAAGCTCAGTGACTAGATTCAAAAGTCACACAGAGGCACAAATCATAGTCAAAATGCTAACAGGCTATTGACCACTGTGCAGTAGCATCATCGGTCAGTTGATGGGTGCTCTGATGTCAATCTACAGACGGTTCTAAATCTGGCAGGTAAGCACATCTTACATCGCAATCTAGATGTTTCTAATACTAGAATTATTTATGCATGCTCTATTCGATGGAGACGTCACGCGACGTTATGACTTCGAGCAATGCGTTCACATTGAAATCAAGAAACTGCACACCTAAGTCTGGAGTTTGTTTCCATTTGGGCGATGGAGCGATGCCCAGGGTCACCCATGAACCAACTTTTGCGCTTACTAATGTGTATCTTAGTAACCAATGTGTATCTTAGTGACTGAAACTATCGCGTACGAGACAAAGTTGACACGTAGCATTTATCACACATTTGCTACATACATCCACTCAGGCATGCAACTCATAATAATTGAGGGGTTTCAAAAAAATTTAAAAACACTGTACCAAGAAATAACTTGGAGCCAAAATCAGATGAAAACACACAATAAAAAACTGTGTCACTGAAATTGGGCTGCAGAAAAATTTGCTTTCTGAAACCACTCGCTTCATTACTCGAACTTTGGTACTGAAAATGGTGCATGAAATTAAAACTGTTACGTGATGATCTCTAATGTATGGATGAGTCGGTTTAAGCACTCAAATGATCTTCAAAATGTAGCCAGTGGAAGTGTCTCTGATGCCCAGTACAACTGCACAGCATTACGAAGAAAAAAAAGATCATCATCCAACCCAGAAGAAAGGGTATCTAGATCTATGAATTGCACAGCTGAGTGAAAGGGGAAAAAAAGAGAAAGAAAAACACGTAAAATTGAGAAATCACTTAACTTGTGGCTAGAAGTTACAGATTCAGTTACTAATTGCAAAGTTGCAACTGGTGACTTAGGAGAAGACCACATAAATATGAAACTTTACACTTAGTCATGGTATTTTAAATGTCATTTAGCATAGGCAGACAGCTTGAAATTTGAAGTGTTCCAAAGTTCCCTCGAGAATTTACAGTTTGAACAGCAGCAAGTATTTCTCGTTATGGCACACTCAATTTCAACATTTGGTAGAGTATGACACTGAACGATTACATTTTTTTGGAAGTGTAACAACTAACATCCCACAGCCACTGTAGATTTAGCTCTAGAAGTATCTGCTACTACAGCTCGTGCGCAAACGTGCAATACCTTTTTCTGGCATCATGAGTAATGCACTCGGCAAGAGAATAAGAACCGTCACTTGGGGACTGCAACATCTCGGTCACCTTACCTTCAAGAGACAAGGGACACATACAAAATTTGAATAATCTAAAATGGACCATGGTAGAGTTCCTAACTTCCAAGTTGCTATACTAGTAACCGTATTCACAATAGTTCGAGAGTGAAGAAGCGGTTTCTTTTCAACATATTCACCTGCAAGTCCCACTCACAGGCACAACACACCATACAAGCTGAAGCTTGCCTCGTTTCGATGATGGATGAGAAGGGCAACACACCCTTCCCTATTGCGCAACTTCCGAAGTAGCCGCAACGATTGTCCGTTTATTGTTACGCAGAATTCTTGACTCCTCTGACGGCACCCTGTCTTCTAGGGCACACACGAAGTGCCTTCCACGACAAAACATTCTCAATTCTAGCTCTCCTTCCTCAAAGCAGTCTTGCTTGAAGGAAGGCACTCGAAACACTGTTGCGCTTTAAGTTCACCGAGGATGCTGTTACAGGTGTTTGCATTGCCAGAGATTTCCTGCCACTGAGCTCACTGCAGTTCCATCAACTGTCGTAACTTTGCCCTGCAAGTTAGCTGACACGCCGTGATGGTAGAATAGACAACAAATCTCCCTTGCATGTCAACCTGTTCTCAAACATAGCGAAACTGTGGGGGTCCTGGTTCGTGACAATGCTGAATTCTGTAACGGTATCCCAGACGCATCCCTAAGCGCTCAAAGCTGTCAAACCGCTCAGCCCTGCTAGACTTCTCAGGCTTGGTTACACTTATTCAACCTCTGCGAGCCTTGCATTTACACCATAAGCTCCAGTTTACCACCTGCACCTAGACTAAGTCACATCATTAGCAGTGTGGCAGCTTTTCTTTAATATAAATGACTGTACATAGATAACAAACCACTGAGCTCTAACACTCCAAGCCAAAAGAATTAGAAATGTGCGTGTTTAGTACCAATTAACACTGAAGAATGTTACGTCAAATCTGGAAGCTCTAAAGCGAAGCGAAGAGCTATTCTGCACACCTACGGTAAGCCACAGTAGCTCAATCGTGAAATATACACACGACAGCAAAGGTTTACGGGAACTTGGGCTTCACAGAAAAAGAAAATTTCGACTCTTATTGAATGACGCTTCTGATCTTCCGGGTCAGAAGCGTACAGGTGGCAAGAACTGCTACAGGCTGGGACGTTTGATTAGAGGCAGTGTTCAATTTCACTTCCCGCAAACTTTAGCTCTTAGGTGTACATATTCGGTCTTGCTGATATAGTCAAAAATCAATTTTAAGAAGCAAATGAAAGCATAATCATCAACGCCACATACTTCCAAAGCTGAACGGCATATGCCGCCTCAGAGAATACTACCTGCAACAAAAGGCACCAAAAAGATCATTAGCCAAAACACGCACATCTGAAGAGACTCACAGCCTCCCCGACCACTACCCAATTTTCAACAGATGACTTGAAAAGTACTCGACACTACAATAAGATCCTTTCCACCACTGAACGTACCTCACAAATGATCCTGAGAAGTTCCCCAGCAGTGGAAGCCAGTGTACATGCAGTTCATCTGAGACTGACGGCAAGCTGCGACCGGAAGTGGAGACTTTAACCACCTTTAAGCACACTCAAATGCTGTCATCCTTGAAATGTAGCTTTCACACATAGTGCGCACAATACATAGAGCAACGAAAGAACCATGTGTCGGCAAATTCCGTTCGTTTCATTTGACGAAGTTGGAAAGGCATCACTATGAAAACACGCACCTCCAGGGTGATTAGATAGTCTTCATAACGAGGGCTACATTCTTTCTCTTCACTTATGTTTGCCAGGGTCCACCAACGGGGTGACCGCAGCGTTTCTGTCATGAGGCTCGGGACGAGCACATCCAAAGCGTCATGAACACCTATAGACTAACAGTCTATCCTAATGTCTTACTGCCTTCACCTCAGCATCGAACCTACGCAGCTATAAGTGACGTTGTGAGGAAGGGCTTCTCTTAGCTATCGAAAAGAGCTCCAAAGAGTAGTATAGTACAAGTAAACTGGTAATGCTATTCTGGGCTGCGAATGAAAGTGGATTGACATTGTTAAGCGTATAATGTACAAAGCTCACCCCAGCACGGTGAATAAGCTCCTGAAGAGTGTACATAAGTCTTGATGCTAAGGTGAAATGCTACCTTTTGGTCAGCTAGAACTTGACTGGATAGTAGTGTTTTCTGAAATATAATTTTGAAATGGAAAATCAGCTTTATAATACAGAAACATGCAAAATTGATCTAACACTACTAGATTTAGCACTCCCCAAAAAGGAATGCACTCTAAGATTATATTTCCATTACGACCTTACGGCACTGGCTTGGATTACAGGCTCACTAGCTTGAAATCAGAATACTTCCCGCCTCTCTCTTTCTCTACAGGCATGTCCATTATTTCCACTCAGCGTGCTGCAACCAACGGCATCACAGGCACAATTTTGTATCCCTGTTTTACCGACATCAATTTGTGTTCAATTTTCACAGTGCCGGAAAATGTAGGTTTCACAGAATGTTTTTTTTTTCCACTAACTAATAAAAATCTCCACAGGAAACGGTTTAGGAAATAATGCATATTATTTTTACTTAGCAACATAGTTTCTTGCACACCCAATTCAACGTTTCTGAGATCTTTAAAGGGTGTTTATGATCAAAAGGGTATTGACAGGGCCAAGCCTACATACGACGACTTCCGTTTTTCTCCAACACTAATCCTCCACTATCATCGGCCGGCACAACACCACACAACTGGATATCACCGAGATCGGCCAGAAAGCGCAACGATTGCACGATGGAGAGCCAAGCTGGAGAAGAATCGGTACATTACGCAGACTGCTAGTTGTACATGCTGTGGAAACAAGAGTTTACCATTGGGGTAACACAATCCTTCCTGATTGTGTGGTTTAATATATATATGATGTAAGAAGGCAGGGATGGTTAGCAGAAGCAGAGAAGGTAGAAGAGCACATGCTTTGGAATAAACATAGCATATGAGCCAGGCCCCGTTTCCCAGTCATCATAGCATCACATGTATACACTAGAGGGCCTTTTATAAAAGGAACAATTGAAAGCATTTGGGGCACTACTTCGGCCTATGACACTCTTGGCCATGGTGTAAAAAGAAATAATTTAGGAGTGGACACTGTGCCCCATGGCGTGTGCATCCAAATAGTGTACGGCTCTTTCGATCCCTATAGGCCCCCTTGTGTCCCACGCAACTGTGCGGCAGTAGCGTGCGGAACACGAAGGGGGGGGGGGGGGGGGGGGGGCACAATTGCGACAGGAGCATGCGCTATTGACGAACTGCAAAACTGCATAAGTAGCATCCGTGATGGCACTGCAAACATGAGAACCACGGTGTACTTACACCATGGTCACGAGAAAAGCACGGCCTACATGATGTCTAACTCTAGTTGCTAGCATGAAGAGTGCTTTAAGGAAAATACGAGAGAGAAAAAAAAAGTGCGTTCACCACATCACGCTTAGTCTCTTTGACTCTCACGTCACAATGACAGCCCACACACAAAACTGCGACCACCATATGTAGTAGTATAGTTGAGCGTTATTTGGACACACTCACCGTTGCGACGTGGGGAGAGTAAACACCTAAATTATTTTTCTCGTACTGTAATCTTGGTCAAGTGGTCTCCTTATTCCTAGAATATTTCACTAGCAAGTACAGCTCATATATATAAAGGCCCTATTAGTATTGTTACAGCGGAAAACAAAAGCACTGAGACTAGTGCAGAACACACTGACCTGGACTTGAGCTCAATGTATTGCATATGGGATTTCGTACCAGGCATGCTATCTTCGTGGGCGGGCCTGCAGGCTCGGACATTTACTGTGTGCAGACAAGCCACGCATGTCTTCTACACGTTGTGTGTACAATAAAACACTATCTACGTTGCCTTGCAGAAGCAAGTTTGTACAGAGTGGGTGAAAAAACAAGCCGTCGAGAGCCGGCTGAAAAGTCCACGGCAGACCGCGGTGTACCCGACGGTGCAAGGAGCGAAAAAGTTTGAACCTCGAGCAGAGAGCGGCAAAAAGCTGTGCTTTGGGAGTACCGTACTATCGGCGAGAAAGTGTAAGGCTCAAGAACCGTAGGTGGGAAGGGGCAATTCCTTACTAACTACGTGCGACATGAAAAAGTAAGTCGGCACAAGGGCGAGACCACGTACCAGGCCTAGATGGTAAGGTGGTATTGAGAAACAGTAAAGCTGCAGGGTTTGAATGTGTTCCTATATCTTGACACTTGACGAGGCATAGAACACCCCCTCAGGCTTAGCGTAAATGTGTTGAGGTTTAAGACCTAGTCGTTCCGAACCATGGCAGATCGAAAGAGCATTGTCGGCCTCTTCGGGACCTGCCTTTGGCTCAGATTTCTGTAGTCATTTCTTGTGCCACCTAGGCAAAATAATGGCTCAGTTTTTTTTTTTTTCTGCACACACCGAGTAGAGCGTAGAGTAACGCTCGGTTACAGATACATTGTTCTTGTTCTTTGCATTCCTCATTATGACGTGACATCATAGTATGACATTATAATGTCACAAATTTTCATGATCAGTGTAACTGCTTGCTTGGAGACGGTCTTGGAGGTGTCTGACCAAAGCCTTGAGAGACTTTTCAAGACCTTACAAGACATGCTGCGGCGGCTGCATTTCCGATGGAGGTGAAAATGTTGTAGGCCCGTGTGCTCAGATTTGGGTGCACGTTAAAGAACCCCAGGTGGTCTAATTTTCCAGAGCCCTCCACTACGGCGACTCTCATAATCATATGGTGGTTTTGGGACGTTAAACCCCACATGTCAATCAATTAAGTCATTTGTGAAACTGTGTGAGGCTTGACAAGATTTTTTAGGCCCATACACAGCTACTTTCAGCTTTCTCCTCAAGATTAAAAATATCAGTGATTGCTATATCAAGGTTCAACTCAACCGTGTAAGAGCCAGAATTGATTGGGCTACAGAAGCAACACATTACTGCAGTGATTATTTACATGAAAATAAAAATTAGTACGGCACAGTATAACTATTCTTTGTAAAAACACGGATGGTATTGCAATCAAGCAATACTAAAGTGTTTTACCAATTATATGCTGCATACTCTGGTTATATGAGCACACAGGTGCAGATCATGTAGGTAAAATTTTTGCATTCCAATCATACCTCACTATAACGAAATAGCATCTTACCTGAAGAAAGTTTGTTATAACCAAAAATTCATTTACAGAAGTGTATTCCTAGTACTATAGCTATTGCAAGAGTATTCATTCATTTGCTATAACCCATATTTTGTTATATCTGAGTTCGCTATATCGAGAATTGAGTGTACTTCAATGTAATTCTTAGATAGTTTAGCTGTTTTGAAAAATACAAGCCAATGGCGCAAGATAAACGAAACAGCGAAAAACCACATAAATGTGCAAGAAAGGTGCTTTCACACCTTACTATCTTTACTTATTTGATGTTACTGGCCATCTAGCACAGTTAAACTCCGAATAAAAAGCGACCAAAAGGAGTGTTTTTTTTTTTGTCATCCCACAACAACAATTGCCATCTATATAGTGTGCCTTTCCTTGCACTACTGCTGTATCCCCAATACTTCCAGGTGACGAATGACACCCACGATATCGGCGTGACACACTGTTCCTGATTGGAAAGTGGCAAGCACCAAGTTTTGAAGGAAGGAACACACGAGCAGGCCAGGTGACAATTGATGATTGGGGACAAAAAGACACCCTTTTTATATCCCCCCTTTTTTACGATGTAAAAGGAATTCTTCCTTGCAGAAAAAAAAAGGCCACTGAGCGAGTGATTACGTCTAGTAAATGAGAGATTTCCGGCCAATCACTTGTTGCTTCGGCATAAGTTTGAACGGAAAGGCAAACAGTTTTTTATTCTCAAGAAGTTAGGCAGCCAGGAGGAGTGTTTCGTAGCGATCCATTTTGCTCGCTGTTCGTCAAACATCGCGCCAAGTGGCCGATCCCGGTGATAACAGAGGTGCGGTGGCTTTGTGGCCAATGACAATAGGGCAAAAAGTACAAAAAATCAAAATGGATCGCTGCAAAATACTGGGCCCCTACGGCTCCCACAGAAAATAGGCCGAGCGAGGACTCTCAGGCGTCGCTGTAACGTGACACGGCACGCAACCACGTACTTTCCTGGCACCCTGCAGTGACAAACACGCTGCCACATAATGCTCATAAAGGTGCGCCAGTCTGATCATCGCACTTGTTGGCCAGAAAAAATGTGATTGAAAACGAAGTGCGTAAGGTTGATGAATCCAAAAGAAAGTTTGACTGTCTGAGCCAACAACTGCGGCTCAAATGTGCCGTGCTTCCAGATCCCAAGTGTTCGAGGAAGAAAGACTGAGGGCAAAGCTCACACGCAGATTCCGTTGCTGACTAGCGCCACGGTCTCATGCGGGGCTCCCTCTTCAGTAAACTTGGTCGCGACCGGGTTGGTGCTGTTCTGCGGCAGGAGGACCGTAGTGACGTGATTACGCGGCTCAGCGGAGGAGGACGTAGTGGCGGCAGCGGCGGAAGACGAGGACGTGCTGTCGGCGTCGCGGTTGTTGTAGGAGGCTGGGTTCTGGCAGCGCCAACTGCTGGCCACGGGCAGCATTAGAACGCCCGATGCGAGAATGCTCAGGCCACTGAAGTAGAAGGTGGCGTCGTATGCACCGGTCGTGTCACATAGCCAGCCTGCAGAGAGCCAGTGGAGAAAGACTTAGCACTCAAGGAGCGTCGTCCAACTCAAAAGAAAGTTACGAAATGGCCTCTATATCAAGCGACAAAGAATTCATGCACACGAGGTGCCCCTGGAGCGAACGTTTTACGGTGAGCAGTCTTGCCTTCCTTAAGGCCGCAACCTTGTGGTTTTGAGGAAGGCAAGACCGCTGATCGTAAAACGTTCACTCAGAGGCACCTCATGTTCATAAATTTAACATCTCTTTAAGCTTCCACTTTTGCTTCAACTCCTGTCTTGTTTGTATCTGCATATGAAGGAATACACTCAAAGCTTCGACACAAAGAACATGGATGGGACAAAACATTGGCTACAGCAAAGAAAATCTTAAATTCGGTTTGCCACACCTTTATGGAGCATTTTCCTGTACATAATCTGGATAAGTTAGTAGATTGTTATGCCAGGGCTTCCAACCCAAACTTCAGTGCTTTAGCAAGGTATTCACACTGTCAACCTAGCAGGATGAAAATTCAGGAGAACGCAGTGGAGGAGAAGGGGGGGGGGGTTGCATATCTGACATTCGGACTGAGAGATTTGAGATCCTCTGTCGTTGTTTACATACACTGTAACTATGGAAGCACGGTTGTTTAGGACCTCCACACATTTTGTTTTCGGCATCTGCAGCCATTTTCCGACGATGGCAGTTGTTCGCGTGTGTCTGCGCCCGTATCGATTCACAACCGTGCAGTTCGGGAGTGTTTTACGAAACAATGACCGTGCGCGATCACTTATGCTCAGCGGCACGTTGTGTTCCACAAGAAATCCTGTGAATAGACATTCTGATGATGATCACACTGTCTTTGCAGCTATTTTGGAAGAGACTTCCGATGTCCTGCCCTATGTTGACCTGGTCACTTTGCGAAATGCTTACATCACAGGCACTCGTGGTATACAAAACCCATACTTGCCACCTTTCCGCGAAGTCACAAAGCACGGACACTAAGTTGTGTGAGAGTCCAGAAACACTTGCAAGTACACTTTTTACTTTAGAAACCGTCATAGATCTTTCAACTGAACTCGTGGAAACACACATCTCCCCAAAATCTTGTAACAAATACAACTGACACATAGGCAAGCGGCGTAGTTTTAGCGTACCCCTCAAGGCAGACATAAGCAAAACTTGTGGTCGCCTTCTTTGGGTACGGTGGTGACCTGGCCTCGCGACCCCCGGCCCTTGCGCAGATGCACGGTACTACAGTGCCTAGAATATGAACTTAGCGGTACTCTACGGTATGGTTACAATGAACTAAAAGTGTAGCGGTGAGTGCTCTTTTGCAGCACCACAACTGTCGCAGTAGGAAAGGCTGACGTACACGCATGATTAAAAAAAATGGCTCTGCTCTGGCGAGCACTTTTTGGGAGATTCCTGATAGCATTCGTACAATCGCGAGAGATGGCAGGCATGCACTGTAGAACATGTGATCACAGCGCCTGTGTAAAAAGATTCGACCTCTGAAAATAAGAACATCGAGTAAACAGGCATGCAAATGCGATGAAGGTGTAATGTGCTGCGTTGCACCCAAAGAATTTCATCGCCAGCTGGCTTCTCGGAAACGTGGATGGGCATTTTACGCATCGACAGCAAATCCCTCCTGGCTAAGCTCGTGGCGCAGCGACCACTTGGATCACCAGTGGGAGCAGCTGTTTATTGTCATTATCTTTATTTTCAGTTATAAGCTGTTATACTTATTTTCCAAAAGTTCGAATGCTTTGAATATTAACGCTCCGGGCCATTTGACTACTAAACACTACTAAAAACTATGTGAAAGTTCATGTATTGGCGCACCTCTGGATTTTACAAGCGGACATCACTGGCAGCTAAGCATGGGCGTAATTTATGGTTATTGTAAGAGAGTTTAAATTGGCTAGCAACCCGTGTCGTGTCTGAAAAATGGGTTGAAAGAAGCCTGGGCTTCCCGAGTACATCACTGTTATGTAAGAACACAAGCTACAGTAACGAGTTATTATCAGTGTAAGAAATCGTAATTTCTACGGTAACTGAAGAAGTGCTGGCATTCTATAGTAAGATAAATATGACCAACAGTGCCATCACTGGGCAACACGCACCGGCAATGGGAGGTCCCATGAGACCGGCCACTCCCTGGATGAGCAGGAGGAGGCCATAAGCACCCGTGAAGTTGTCCAGCGAGATGAGGTTGACCAGGATGATTGGCACCAGCGTGTAGTTGGCCGAGATGGCAAAGCCGTACACCGAGCTCAGCAGGGACAGGGCTGTGTAGCTGCTCACCATGGGCAGCACTGCAATAGCCGCTCCACTGATGGCCGTGAGCAGGCTGTAAAGCAGTGTGGGCTCCAGCCACGACTTGTCGCCCAGGTAGCCCACTATCACCTGCGCGGGGATAGCAGACTATAGTGGCGACTCATCAGTAGCCTACTGTCACCTGCACGGAGTACCACGGGATAGTAATGACTCAATGGTACGTTTAGCTGGGATGGTTTAGCTGGGATGGTTGGTTTATGAGTTTTCACGGCTACTCAGATTATCTGAGGAACTGTCGTCGAGGACTTCGGATAAATGCGGGGCAGTTTGTACAGTACTGTTTTATGTAATTACAGGTCATTAGCACCATAGCTAATGCAAACTGAAACAAAGAAAGAAAAAGAGCACGGTATACACTACTATCAACCACGCAGACTCACTTCTTTCCTTTACTCTAACTTTTTTTTTTATTTGTGCAAGGTGACCACACTGTGGTCTGCAGAACAGCACCAGTAAAGTCTTTGTGGAGCGTTGGTGACTGACTGAGCTCCCTGGCAGTTCATCCCAATAAGAAAATAGTGTGAACAATTTTAACATAAGTATCTGTGCAAGCACTATTGTTGACAGACTGTGCAGAAATACTGCACATGAAACAATAGTTCTTGCCCTTCCTTGCCCTGTCTGGACTGCACAGTCTTTTGCAAAAGCTTTAGAGGAGGGTAAGCATGTGCAGTAGACTCTGAATATGTGATTTGGTACTGTACAATCAAAAAGTGGTTGAAATCATGCAAAGAGAGGCCACCTAATTAATAAAAATTATATGAGCAGGCATTCACTCTTTATCACAGTCATATCATCATTTGGACATTTATCCATCAATGTTTGGTCTGTAATGTTTATATGACACCGTATGAAGTTCGACAAGAGAGCATCTTGAAGTCATAAAAAAGGGAGAATTTTCTGCGAACGTTCTGCCAAGGCCTTTCTCATGGAAGTGCTGCCACCGCACCAACAGTAAGAGTTTGTTCACTTTAATATTTTTTGTTAATATTTGTTGTTTAATATTTTTTGTTTGAAATTGAGTATCAAACTAAATTATAAGATCTGTGATAATATCACACTATTAGAACAGAGACAGCAATATTGTGAATAATGCGCACTGTTGGAACTGCTGGTTATTTCTAAGTAAATAAATTAGGTGCACATGCCACATATAGATGGAAACTATGTGCAAGAGAATTAAAAGGGTCATTACCCCCCACCCACCCCTCAAAGCTTGGTCAACAGCTCAGTCAAACCTTGCAGGCCGGTGCAGCAAAAGAGTTTAGAAGCGGAGTGCGTAGCCTGCTCTTGGTCAATACCCGACAAAAATCAAGAGCGGCGTTCAAATCAGATGTGCTTCAATCCACGGGGTAGCACCACATGCTGGCACCGCGCTTCATGGCCTGCTAACGTTACACAGTAGCCACACTTGCACACATGAACGACAACGGGAAAAAGCAATCACACTTCGTCACCCACGCTTAGGACTATCACGTGCAGTGACACAACTTCTTTAACCTGTACCGTCCTGCACTGCGTAGCTTGCAGCGCGCTCACGGGGACGAAAGATTAGAGAGAGATCTTAAAGCAAGTGACAAGTCCCAGCAACTCTGCATGGCCTTGACAGACTTGAGATTTTAAAATTTGGGGGGTGGGCAAAAAATTTATGAAAACAATAAACTTCGATAATGAATCTATTTAATGGTAACTTGGAAACGTGGTTCACAAATCCGTTAACCTGGCCGCTTCCCTTGCTCCGTCGTTGCAAACTCACCACGCCAAAGGTGTTAAGGATGCCAATGAAGGAGATGAGGAAGGACGCCCGGTCCTTGTCGACACCCAGCTGGATGGCGCTGTCGGGCAGGTACATGTAGGGGTTGTCAACGCATGCGTTGAGCAGGAAGTTAGAGATGCACAGCAGCGTGTAGCGGCCGTTGAGGAACAGCCTCACGTCCATGGAGTCGAGCAGCACCTCTTTTAAATCGCTCAGCCACTGGCACGTCTGCGACATTGCAAGGAGCGCAGCGAGTCAGCGAACCGGCGATTTACCAAAATGGGCGATGCATGACAGAACACTCGGTAAGGAATGTGTGAAAATGAGCCCTTACAATCATAGGGTGAACTTGACTTCAATATAGCCATTTGAGCAATTTTACAAAACGATACTTTAATTTTTATTTGTAGAATTTAGAAAATTAACCATAAAATCATTTTGCAAGGAGTTACATAACAAGAAGGCTAACGAGGCAAATGGCCAAAATGATTATTGCTGTTACACGACAATACAAAACAAAAAAACAGTGCATGCACACACAAAAGTGTTCTATGCAGAATATACAGTCGCCGACAGATCTTCCAGACTCCGAAAATTCGGACTTGTTGAATATTTCGGGCTTCACAAATGCACAGCCAAGGTTCCTATTTCACTTATGAATTTTTGCGACCAATGTTACAAATGAATTTCTGTTCCAAAGTTCAATTTTCTAGACTAAATCATTTATTTTGAGCTATGCCACTCAATTTTGAAAGCCGCCATGCTGGATGTTTTGTTCCCTTGGTCGAGTTTGGCTTGCAGTGGCTAGTTGTATGGCCTTCACGGTTGGAAGCGCGCACAATCTTTCAGTTTTGGAGGCCACGTGTGATCTTCCTTGGCTAGCAAAACGGCAAAACTTTTCCTTTTCAGTCAGCCTTATCATGACTAATATGCCAGTAAGTTTTCAATTTCTGGGTGTGTGTCTTTCTGTTCGACGTGGCCATGTTAGTGGTGTGCCAAAGCAGGGCACAGAATTTCAGGCCCCTTTACAGCCGCGTAACAGTATGGCTGTTCATATCCTCTTCATATCACTTCGACCACAGACCATTGCTTCTCGATCATCGTTGTTCATGGTGCTCTGTGGCCAAGCGTGGCCCTTGCGCCATAAAAACCCACACATCACCATCATCGTTTTTGTGCTCACAGTTGCCGCGCGTCAAATGCTTGCTACTGTTCGCGATTGCTCAGTAGCACTGTGGTGGTAATGCTGCTCAACTACTGACGTGGATTCAATCACGGCCACGACGGTAGCGTCTTGATGGTAGCGAAATGCTGGAGGCTCAAGTACTGCGTGGGGTCGGTGCAGCTAAAAGAAGCCCAGACTGTGTGGTTAAATCCCTCAAAACAGGCTTGTTTTGTTTGCTTGGTTCCATGAAGCCACCAACTTTTCCGCTTGGAACGGTTGGCAGCAGCAGTTGCCAACCTTGTTACCGTAGCACAGATATCGCTCATCCCTAAGAACAGCATCAATTGTCGCATTATTGGCGGCTTTCTTCAGGCTTTTCTAACCCAACTAAACTTCATTTTCATGGCTTGACCACTTTTTCGAACTGTTCAATTTTTCCGACTATTTCATGGTGCCCTGTCAGGTCTGAAAAATTCGCCGGCGGTTGGAAAAATCGGTCGAAAGATGTTGATGTGAAGAATACAGCTACAGTGGATTACCATATGTAACAAAGTAAAAAGGGATGAAATTGTTGCTCAGCAAGAATATTGAAACAAAAATGAAAGCAAAAAAAATTTTTTTTAATGTAACGGAGTCTCAGCCCACCTGAACATATGAAGTTTAAGAAATTTCATTGAGCCAATATCACAAAAATACAAAATTGTGCTTTGAAATTAGTGACATCACGTACGGCAATTTCAGCATGAAAGAAATTCGTAGTTTTCATATCATATATCCGGGCATTTCGTAGCACGACTTCTCCAGAGAGGTTTTCGCTTCGGTGGCTACACAACAAAGCACTTGCCTCACGGCCCTTGGACGCAAGGGTATGAACGAGTGAGGCTTTTGTGCTAATGCCATACATGTCCACCATCGTTTTCTATTATCCCCAACTTTTGTCATCTATTCACACCCCCCACACCTTTCACGGCATGGTCATGATTTTATTACTTGTATGTTTTTACCCACCTTACCGCGAGGAATTTTATGGCCCTTATAGAGCTGCTTATCACAATCATTGTCCATATCTTTAGTAAAATGAACTGGCACTCTTTGGCCGTGAAATGGCCCTTGCGCCACAAAACATCACACATCATCAATTTCAGCACGAAATTTAAGAACGATAGTTTGGCCAGAATTTCGGTCTTCTATAAATAATAATATGATGGTGAATTTAATCTTAGAGTTCTCAACAGTCCGAATCGTCAGCCTAAACCGATTCATTATTTTACTTTTGTGTTCCTTCAATCATAGGCATGTACACGGGGGGGGGGGGGGCTACCTTTTCTAGATAGATATGTGGGGTTTAACGTCCCAAAACCACCATATGATTATGAGAGACGCCGTAGTGGAGGGCTCCGGAAATTTCGACCACCTGGGGTTCTTTAACGTGCACCGAAATCTGAGCACACGGGCCTACAACATTTCCGCCTCCATCGGAAATGCAGCCGCCGCTGGCTACCTTTTCTAGTCACCTAATAAGGGGGGGAGGGCACAACGTCAGCCCCACACATAACAGGGAGGAGGGGGCACTGCGATTCATGGGGGGGGGGGGGGGGGGCACAAAGCCGGCCTCCATACATTGACATGATAGGAATTGGGGGAGTGCTCTGACATACTTTTGCCTCTCCTGAAGGGAAGGTCCCCACACACCTATGCCTACAAAGATTTGCAACGAACCCTGCCCTCTGTGAGCTTGTTCCATTTTATGCATGTAAATTTCTCAATGTCCTCATGCCGCCAAACCATTCCTTCTTCTCATGCCTGCTTCCCATTTCTTGCAATACAATCTCGTGCTATAGCTGATCATTGGTTACCTGCCTTCATGCCATGAAGTGAACAATAGTAAATTCTAAACCAGTGCAGTCTCAAATGGCTACAAGGATCTTCACGTTATCGAATGCTAAAAACTACTAAAAGAACTACTAAAATCGCACGGTCTTGAAATAACCAACCAAGCCCAGATCTTTACGTAACTTCACCAACGAGAAAAATTATTCTCTGTACATATTCCTGTCACAAATGATCCCATGATCCCACACTCAGTTCTCCGAGAACCACAGCATGGCGCTACGAACCAAAAACGCTTATCATTGCAAGTTAATCATTAAATACTAACAATCCGTAAAACTATCATCTGGTGAATATTGCAGGCACTACGAGAAACTGCCAAGAAATAGGGAAAGATAACGTGCCCTGCCTGGATGGCCATGCCTATCAACCACTCCAGACGCAATCGCCACAATGGTGGGCAGCTAAAAAAAAAAAATGAGGGCTGCTGCAGCTACTTCACTGGACTGAGTACTTCTGCAATAGCACAAAAATACCAACATTGTTTGTTTTTTGCTGAAAAGGCTTCAAAGAAACTTGTTTTCTGTAATGCTTGTTTGCACTGCCCTTTGGAACATGAATGTGCGTAACAGCAGAAGTGCATATAATATTAGATATAACTTCACACTTTAGGGCCTTGACACAATTTGGGCAGACTTTTCAAACCTAATGTGGGTACTCCCAAACAAGTGAGATGATATATATGATAAAGGTTGCTTAAGTGAATTCATTTAACTGACATGAATGTCTCTGATCTCTGTATAACGCTAACATAGCCGAATTTCTCTAAAGCCCAAATACACTTCCAATTTACTGCACCCTAATACCTTGTAGTCAAAGATCAGAGTAGTACACCAGTGCCACTTGCGCCACAAAACACTAATATATCGAGCAATCACTGGCATGTAGATTTTCATTTGATGTTGTCACTCAAGGCAAATGATTACCTTAAACCACGGTGTAAGAATAGTTTAGGTGAGAGAACGGCGCATACTGGAGGCTTCATGGAGAGAGGCGCATGCCGTTCTGGTTAGGAAACCTCTCCAGAGAGGGCGCGCTAAAATCGCTACTCACCGCCGCTGCTTGCTAATGCTCTCCCGCCGCATTCTTGCTGTTCCTTCACTCCACGCTGGACATGTTGTTGCTTGTTTTTCTGAACGTGCTCGCGTAAGTTGGCACTTCGACATCCTTCGTTGTTTAGTGTGCTAGTGTGCTTCGCGACGAGGAAGTGCTTTGTACCCTACTGCAACACAGGGTATAGGCCGTGCAAAGAAAAGTTTTCCCTTTTTATGCCACTACAAGATCAAGCCAGGCTTGAAGCATGGAAGTGGGCGATCCCTCGCAAGGATCGTCTGCTTCAACGGACAGACCGTGTGTGCGAAAAACATTTCGCCCCGCATTTTATTTGAAAGCGTGGTCTGCAGAAATTAATGGCCACGTTCTGATGCTTGGAAGCAGAAGAGCAAGACTTTCAAGGGACGCTGTGCCATCTATTTTCGACGGAGTGCCTAGTTACTTGTCTAAGAAGATAAGGAGCCATCGAAAACAGTCGAGGCGGCATGCTTGCCGTGCAGCTTCCTCTGCGAGCAAAGGCAAGACCAGCAGTGGCTTTCAAGTCGAGCAGCAAGCAGCAACAGCCCCAAATTCAGATGCTAAAGTAAACGAAAACAGCCATGTCGTCGTTGCAAGTGACCCTGACATTTCACCTTTCGGTGAAATGTTCTGCGCTGCATCAACTTTGTGCCTTCCGACGCCCTTGTGGGGTGTTCATCACATTGACTTGGAAGGGTATCGTGACCTAATGTTCTACGATGCCTCTCTGCTTTGCGCAAGTGATGGGTCATGTGTGTTTTTCAACAGAAAAACTGTGCATGCGAAATGTGACATGACTGTGCAAGGGCATATATTTGGCAAGCCCATTGATTGTAGCGCAATGGGTGTAAATAATTTTGCTGAAACGGCATCGTAAATTGAACATATCTTGAAAACTGTTGACAGAGTAGATGTCTGTGGTGAAAAACACAGTTGAAAGGACTTTCGTTCTGTGGCCCCTGAGTCTGCTTTCATTGACTGCCAAAGCAAATGGAGGCGTATACGGTGCCAAGTGTTGTTACCGAAGGGAAGCATATGTTGTGCATGCAGCAGTCTCTTCGATACTCTCAGAATTCATGCAAAGCGGCAGGTTGCTCAAGCGGAACAACGGCAACCACTGAAGTGCATCAGGCTGTTTGTGTCGCTTACCAAGAAACACAAAATTGACGCCTTGCATCAAGCAAGTTCCATATTAAAGAAGGCACAAGCACGACTATTGAAGCGTAACCAGCTAATTACTAAAGAACTGGAAGAAGGTAAAGCTGAAATAATAAAACTGCAAGAAGAGGATATCAAAAAGAAACTCCAAGCTTTTGATATTCAACCGATGCAGCTTCTTTTTGTGCAAGAACGTATATCTGCAGCTAAGTGCACTACGAAGAATAACAGGCGCTATGCAGATGACTGGCTACTCCTATGCATCTTGCTTAACATCAGGAGCCCCTCTGCTTACGCATTTTTACGAAGCAGTAACATATTGCCGATGCCATGCACAACCACCATTAGAAGATATATAAACATGGTGGGGCTCAAATGTGGCTTTGATGAGAACTTTTTAAAAGCTCTCAAGATTAAATTGGCAAAGAAGACACCCTTTAAACGCAGAGGGATGCTTATTCTAGATGAGATACAGGTCAGGAAAGAGATGACTGTAAACTCGAAGAACATGACATATGCTGGTCTTGTTGACTATGGAGACCAAGGTGGACAAAGCAATGAACTGGCTGACCATGGTCTAATGTTTGCTTTTGCCCCTTTTGCTGACAGGTATTTACAACCAGTGGCAATATTTGCATCAAAAGGTGCAACTAAGGGTACACTTTTTGCACAGCTGTTGCTTCAGTGCATTGTGCATTTAGAGCAAGCAGGAGTTTATGTTGACAGTGTGGTCTGTGACGGTGCATCTACCAATAGGGCCATGTGGGTGGAAGCAGTTTGGGGTAAGCGGTGCTCTAGGACATGTCGTAAATGTTTTCGAGCATCCCCTAGATCCATCCAGAAAAGCGTATGCTGTGGCAGATAGGTACCTCTCACTTGTTCAAGTGTATTAGAAATCGTCTTTATGATAAGAAAATATTGAAAGTAAATAGGAAAATTGTGAAGTGGTCATGCTATGCTGCACTTTTTCTTGCCGACACGAAAAACGCAGCAGAGCTTAAGGTTGACTTACTCGCATGTTGATCCCTCACATATGCTCAAAATGCGAGTGAAGTCGGCCACACAAATTTTTACCAACTCAGTTGCTAAGGGCATTTCTTTCTATGCATGGAGAGGCACACCACGGCTTGAGAATGTGGAATCGACTGGGGAGTTAACCCTCCTAATGAATGATCTTTTTGATGCCCTCAATCGTCGCTTTGCTGCAGAAGGCCTCACCCTTGAATGCAAAGGCTTCCATGTTCTAAAGTCAGCATCTAGGTGGCTTGATAGCTGAGAGCAGGAAGTAGTGAGGGGTGACATTCACAAAGATCTTTTTTTAACTCAGTCTACTGCTGAAGGCCTGCGTGTCACACTTAAGTCTGTTCAGGAACTGTCAGCATTTCTTCTGAAAGAGTGCGAGTTCAAGTATGTTCTCTCAGCCAAAATGAACCAGGATCCGTTGGAATGCTTTTTTAGTATTATAAGACAAGCAGGTGGCCAAAATGAGCATCCAACATTTCCGACATTTTTGCAGCTTTACCGCATGCTTTCCTTGTATTCTTTGCTCAAGCCACCAAAGTTTGGCAACTATGTAGTTTCTGAGAAAAACCAATCTGTTTTTCTCAACCTGAATGACTTCAGAGAGGTGTTCCAATCTGCACCTTTCCTGCGCACTGATAACATGCACGACCTCAAGGAGAAACTAGATGGCCTTATCAGTGAGGAAATGTGGGAGTGCGATGAAGTGCTTCAGCATGATTATTCTGATGCTGCCGTTGTGGACTGCATTGTATATTATGTCACTGGATTTGTGTCACGAAAGCTTGCCACTCAAACTTTCTGTACAATATGTAAGAAGGCCCTGGTTGGGCAGAGAGGCATTTTAAGCTACCAGAAGCAGACTTAGTAAATTGCAAAACCAGAGGGGGGCTCACGCATCCGAATGTGCATCTATTTCTTCTGTTTAAAAAGGCTGAGGAGCACTTTGCAGAACATGCTGGTGAGAGAGATGTATATGATCACACGACAGATGCAGTGATAGAAAGTTTCAACTTCACATTTCCATGTGCTGCTCACAAAGAAGTTCTTGCCAGCTATTGCACTATTATGTGTGCCTACGCATACGGCAATAGTGCTGGCAGCTAAAAAATAAGCATGTAAAAAAGAACCAAGACTTGCGCAAATGGTCAAAACTAGTATAATTGATTTAGGAGAAGAGAAACGTGTATGTTTAATATCTGTACAATAGTGCTTGTGTGTACTGTGATCATGGTGTACAGTGATGTACCCTTTGTTTTGTGTTTGTATGTAAAGTGTTTCATTTATAAATGCACTGCTGCTCCAATCCAAATAAATGAAATTTAGGATTGTCACCCACGCAAATGTGTGTGTCCATGTCATGAAGTATAGGAAGTCATAACGAATACTAAGATGTATATACATGAGAAGTTACACAAAGCAAAAGTGTTGAATGGGATATCACAAATCATTAGCCGCTTTTTTAGCCACGATGTGGCTAGCGTTATATGAGGGTTACTTAGATATCTTATATATATGAGGATTACTCTAGATATCTTGCGTGTTTACTGCCAACGCTAATTTAATAACATAATAAGGCCCTCGTGAGCGGCGGAAAATAAACTCGGCATGTACTCTTGACCGCCTACGACTGTGACGAAGGTGTAAATATTGCGTAGATTTCCTGCCGTAATAGGCGCTTTCAGAGAAACTTCCCGTCACCCCGGCAAATATCGGCCAGACAACTGGGACATTGCCACAGACGTGCTACTTCCCCTTTGCTACATAAACCTGAATGCTGCATGCTTAATGAATTCAATCATACGTTATTATAAGGCAGAAAGGTCAAAGAACATAATTTATTAAACAATCTGCTTCATAAAAGCTACATTCGGTGCCATAGCTAGGCCAAACTGGCTTCTTACTTACCGAGCTTGAGCTAGGGTGGCTCCGAGCTCTACTGGCTCTGCTGCGCCGGCGGGGCATTAGTTGCTAGCGCCATCTGCTGACGGGTCCGAGAAGCAAAGCTTTGTCGCAAAGCGAAGAGTGGTGGCGTTCTCTCACCTAAACTATTTTTACAACGTGCCTTAAACAAACAAAATGCTCCAAAGCTGTGCTTAGAGATGAATAAACGTGCATTAAGGTGTGAGAAAGACTGATCAGTGATCCGCAACAGGTCGCTGTCTATTGATTGCAATGACAGGGCCACTGAAAAGGATTAGCAGATAAGCTTAGGGAATGTCATAATCTGTAGTAAAACTGGAACTGTCTAAAGCGCTAGCAGAAAATGCCAGCAGAAATTTAGAAACACTGAACCAAACTGAAGGAAAAGTTCTTATCAGCCAGCAATGCCACAAAATTCACTCAGTGTAGTGACTCAAACAGCTTGAAAAAAAAAAAAAGAAAAGAACCAAGAAGCCGCCCTATAATTGCTCTTTATTGTACTTATATATCAAACTTGCTATACAAATGGGGCCAAAGAAGCATAAAAATTGTCACTTGAAGAATCACACGAAGCCTTTTTGTTTTGGTCAACTTCTCTTTCAGGCTTGGAAAAAAAAAAAAAAAAACTCTTACAGCATGTTAAACCAATGCAAAGCTAGATTGGGAACTTTTAAGACTGGCCTACAACCTTCTCAATGATACCTTTGCTCTAGTTATAACTTTTGAGTTGACTAATTACGGTGGCCTAGTTATGCAACTAGGCAAAATACAAATAATCTTGCCTCTTCTAAAAATGACAAACAAGACTGTATTGTTTCCGTCAAGCTACGTGGCACTTGGAAATTGTGGCACGAATTACAAACCACAGTTGGTATAACATCAAGGCATCAATAAGAATGCAGCTAGTCACCAGCCTTGATGAAAAGCAAATATTAAGTTGCTCGTTTATGACATTGATAGCATCAACGGAATAGGGTGCAATATAAACTATGCGCTGACTATAATGAAGAATGTAGAAGAACAAAGCTTAAACATAGAAGCATCTGAGAAGGCATAGACAATATTGAGGCAGTGGGAAGACAGATTCATAGCAGTGCCAAAAATGTGCGGGAACTCAACCATGTGGGTTAGTGGTCTACGTTATGTAAGTTACATATAAGAGGGTCAATTAATCATTACTTTTGATACCACAAATCCTTTCAATTTGCTACAGAATTATATAAGAGTGAACTAGTTGCCGTTTCAACAGTAGTAAGCTCAAAGCAATAACAAAAAGACAAGGTTGACAAGGTGGCCACAGGTGTGCCTTGAGGGCCAAAAAAGGAGACACTACGTGAAAACATGAATGCGATGCTCACCTTGTCCTCTCCGCTGATGGTCAACATGCTGTTGCGGTATATGTCGGGGCAGCTGGAAGCTCGCAGCCGGTAGCGGCGTATGTTGAGCATCGCACCGCGGTATGTGAGGCTGCCCCGCTGAAGCCGCATGTTGCGCAGGCACGCCGAGTCGGCCCGCTGCTGCAGACGGCGCTCGCCCCAGCCGTTAGGCACGTCACGGCCCCCCACTGCCGCGGGGCCGGCGGCAGCGCTGGATTTCGATGCCGGAAGCACAAAGTTGGGCGGCATGCTCTTGATTGTCGAACTGGGGTCGATGGTGTTCCAGATGTTGGGGTACTGTTCCAGAAGCGTGTTCAGGTGGCCCTTCTCTTTGTTGTAGTTTTCAGAGAGCACGTCCAGGGGCGCACCACGCTGGTCTGTGATGTATGTCGGAAGCTGAATGAGCGAGCTGCAAAGCCTCTGGTCGCTCCCCCCGGCAGATGGCAAGGTCCTCTTCTCATGGGTGTCCTCAACGTTTTCGTCCTCCTCGTCGTCGCCAAAGAGATCAAGGTCTCGCATCAGGGCACCAGAAATGACCATGTTGAGAAAGAAGCCAGCCAGAATGAGCAGCGTTCCCTGCCAGGCAAACGTTTCCAGCAGGCGGATGGTCAGCGGAGCAAATACAAACGTCCCAATGCCCGTGCCGCAGACGGCCAGTCCCGTGGCCAAAGACCGTCGCCTCTCGAAGTAGTAGGCAACGCTCACAATGGACGTCACGTAGCAGAGGGCTAGGCCGAAGCCAGACACGCTGAATGTGAGGAAAAGAAACTCGAGAGATGTGCCAATGTAGGAGGCCACAAAGCCACCGGCAGCCAGAAGCGAGCCCACGATGCAGACACGCCGGCAACCGTATCGGTCCGTCAGCGACGACGCAATGGGGCCCGTGAGAAGCGGCATGCTCAGGTAAAGAGAGCCGACCCATGCTGTCTTGCCCTTGCTCTGCTCGAAGTAGTCAATGAGGTCGACAAAGAGGATGCCAAAGGACATAGAGACGCCGTCGGCGATCAGGTTGATCATGAAGGATGCAAACACGACCACCCAGCCCCAGCCACCGTCGGGCGGCGTGGCTCGGCGGCAGCGACCATCGCTCGTCGACGAGGAGGATGAGGAAGATGAAGACTGCACCGAACACCGCTGGCCTAGCAGCTGCTGACCAGAAGGCACCTGAGACTTGGACTCTTCGTCCACAGACATGCTGGTGCAACACACGGGGACAACAAGAGTGTTGTTACAATGGGGGACACGGGTGTCAGGTGGGTTTTGCACTCACTACCCAGGGTGGTCTCTGCACTACACTGGGAGGGTTCGAGTTTGGGTTGCGTGCACGGGGCGGATGATGAGGAGGTGACTAGTGTGTGCTCTAGGTTCTTGCTGCTGTAGATTTCAGGCACTGATATACCGAGCTGCTGCAAGAGGACCAGTTTTGCCATGGGGCGTTGCAGAGCGTATGACTTGTTACTCAGGCGTAGGTGGTTGGCCGTCCTGACGTGCTGCTCCGGCAGTCTCTCTGATCTGCCACTGATCCCATCAAATCTGCACGAGAGATGCTCAACACTCAATACAGAATCTTGCATATTGCACCAATTTAGCAAGCTGGTCACGTCGTTTTACCTCCCGTCACACTTTCTGATAGAAGACAGCAGAAAATGGGGGCCGCAAGTCGATTGTGGTCAATGATCAAATTGCAAAGAATATTGTACAAGCACAATGCTAGAAGCTAGTCAGAAAAGAGCTTCCGTGAAGGGTTAAAAAGTGCTTAAAGAAACAGGAAATTCGGGTTTGTGTGTTTACGCGTGTGTTTATATGTTAGCAGAACTTGCAAAGGTTCAATAGAAATGTTCTATGACTTGAGACCAACTCGAATTGCTACAACAGGGGGAAAATTACTTGTGTTTGTTAAGATATCGTGGCATTAGATTCCACTGAACTAAAAACATCATCCCCTTCTTCACATATCTCCTGCTTCCGTGTGTGTTTAGCCCGAAAGAGGCTTTCAACATATAAGCAATTTTTTTTTGTTCCGCCATATTCTCTCTTTTAATACAAGTCATTTACTGCATTTTATTGCCATTTAGGAGTGCTGCACAGTATATTACTTGCGATAATCTTGCTCTTCCTGGTATTACTGGCTCATACTTATTTTCTAATCTATACTGTGGCTTACCAGATGGCAATGCCCGATACACCCATTATTTTGTTTCTTGTCGCTAACTTTAATGCCCCCAGTTTTGTACTTAATTTCCGATTTCAGTTTCATGTTATCTTTAAGCTTTCAACAAACTTTTTAAAGGTTTCAAAATAACTTTTACTTCCTGTCATCTCTTTATTTTCAAAAGATAAATACTGGCTATGCTTAGATACCTTGTGTTTGGTGCAGCTTAGCCTGAGTCACTCTTGCACCAATAAACCCAAACAAACTAACTAACTACCACAAGATAAACATTAACGTGGGAACCTCAAATTTTTTCAACATCCCATGATAACAACACTAAAGGGGAAAAGGGGATAGCGTTTCAGTCTTTTTTAAAGTGTTGTTTGTAAAGAGTGTGCACACTTTTCGTGCTACAAAATTACAAACTTTAACAATGATTAAATGTTTTGAAGGACACAATCAATCACCAGCCAAATCAGGATATAAGCCCTAAATAGCAATCGGAATGAATTTTTTTCATTTATGCCAAGTTTGTGAAAAACTCATTATTGGACACTTCGCACAACAAAGCCACAAAAACTGGCATAGTCGTGGCAAGTGGGACATGTCAAGAAACTCCTTGCACACCATACACACATGCAAAAACGGTGCCTAAGGCAGACAGGCCAGGAGTGAAACAAATTCAATATAGCTTTCGTCATTCTGTATGCAAAGAAACCATCAGATTTAGCTGTTTGCCGAAAATGCACATTATGCTAGAGCACTAAAAATAAGTAATGGCTTCATTAACCAATAAAATCACTGACTGTGCATGCTTGAGAATTTATGCAATTCAAGCACATGCTCTCTCTCTTCCTTATCATAGGCAAAATGCTAGCTGAACTTCAGCTAACTTCACCTATACACAAGTCTTATAACCAATGAACTGAAGCGACATATACAGGTGCCAGTGAGACAAAAGAATAGGGCTGACATTTTTATGCAGCCAAGAGCATAGCGCGAAAGAAACTGCATGAACTTAAAAGGCTTTTTTTGTTTTGACATACTTTCTTTTATGTACAAAAAATATTGCACAGACTCCCAACACAACTGATTATGAGCTCATTGGTCACCTTTAACACACAGTGTCCCTAATCAATGCATCAATTGGTAATGTAGTTAAGAAGCAAATGTGTCAAACATAGCAATCTGAAAGCTTACTGGCCCCACTTTCTTTAATTAATGCTTTAAAACACACTATCTGTTTATTTAAGAATACTACAGGCCTTAGAGGGCCCAGACATTGAGAGAAATATATGTGCAAAAAAAAAAAAAGGAAAGTAAAGAGGCAATCTATGACCAAAGTACAAAGGTAATCCATGAACATGAAGTCAAACACTGAAAAGAGCAATACAGGAAAATAGGAATACACAATAAAGAAATATTACCATAAGTAAACCGTTGAAATAGTGCTTAAAAGGAGACAAAATAGTAAGTGAACACTTTTTATGAAAGTAAATTAAAATGCTGCTGCAAGATTCCAGCAAGCGCAAAAGCAAACTCACCCTTTAAAAAATAATTAAAAATAATAATGGGCGAGGTCGCCAGATTATGAGTCCAGTTGCAAGAAACCGCCTTTAGAAACTTTCATGGAAACGCAATGCATCAAAACGCACAACCGGATCGCAACCACCTGCACTCACACTCCATGGCAACGGCGGTCATGCAATCCTCCTGCCGACAACCGGCACACAACCGCCGCACTCGGGAGCCAAGACACGCAATGACGACAACCTCAGGACGGACTCTTCCGACACCTAAGCACATTTTTCCGGAACCGAGTGCCCAGATAAGAACGGCCCCTTTTGTTCTCCATAAAAGATACGTGACGTAACTGAAGAGCCCAGCAATGCACACGCACGCAATTGCTGAAGGACGTATGGTGTCTCAAACACAGCGATAAGAAGAAAAGGACAGACCCTACCGCGATAGCATACATAGAGAAACGGGCGATTGAAGAGTGGCACTTTCCATTGAGTCCAAAGGGTACTAGACAGGTCTCTCGAACAAGCAAATCATTCACGGTATCGATTAATGTCGTCTATAGATGGAGATACCGTTTAGAGGTAACGCAAGCAAAAAAGAGTTCTTGGTCAGAGTTTTTCTTCACTACTGGGCATAAGGACAACTCAAACTTGTTACACTAAAACAACTTAAGAATATACGATATAGATTCTCAATCTACCTACAGCTAGCTGAATTCAGGGACAATGGCAACTTGTTTTGTTCTTGGAGTTCAATGGCACAGCCAGAATGTTTTTTGGCGTATGTGAATGGGGAGCGTTCAGCCACCCTTTATACATGTTTGTGCATGTAAGCATGTAATGTAGATGCGCAAAACAGGGAAATTTGAGGTGGGCGGTTGAATCGTAGAAAAATCACACATAGAGATTGAATCATAGGCAAATGCCTATATTTTTTATTTCACGCACCCTAGAGCCTCAATCTGTTAACGTATGAGCACGAATTGGGTGTTAATGGATGATTTAGCTTTGCCTACTGGCGTCCCTTTCTATCAATGGCACATTTTGCTTTGAAAGCACATTCAGTAATTTGTGCAAGATCGAGTAGAAGTGGCTGACGCTACTGTTAACAGGAATGCGTCCGGCAATGTGACCTAGCAAATAAGACCGCACGGTGTCACCGTTTGTTGATGTTTACAGGGCCTTTTCGCCATCTGCCTGGCACTGTTTTGCGATTTCAGAGCAAGAGCCTTTTTTTCCCCTTTTTTCTTTTTGTACAGCATGCCATACACAATCACTTTTTGCAGCAAGTGGGTGAATGGCCAGCACAAAAAGGTGCTGTATTTCTAGAAAAATATACTGCAGACAGTGTAATAGGAAGCAGGGAAGTCTGCGTATGACATAAACATTTCAGTACATGGTGACATGATGAATATATTAAAAGCTGTTATGGTACCTCAGTACATAAAATGTCACTTTTGTGTTGTTTTCTGAGGAAATTTCTGCCATAAATCCACAATTCTGTTTAACTTGATTACTGGCTTCATTCCTGCAATATCTGTATGCTTTCCCCTAATATTTTTCATTAAGAGGTGGCGGGTCTTTGATGAGTGTCATTTACTAATAAAATTTATACGATCAACTGAGGCACCTGTAAATGACAATGTGGCATCAGCTATCCAACAAAGCATTCATAGCCTTTGACTAGATGTGCATTTAGTGCTGTGTTCATTGACAGAGATTAGTATGAATATTAGTAAAAATACTAGAACTCTGCCCAACTACTTTGAGTGAATGCAAACATGCTAGGGCTGAACATCTCTTTGCATAAAACTGAACAAAGAAATTCGTAGGCTGCCCAAAAGCATGGCATTATTGTAGGATGAATGGGCATAATCATTTAAGAGTTTTTGCCTGTTTAAATCATTCACTTGGGAAATACAGCCCCCACACATACACCATAGCTCCCATAAACCCGCATAATTTGGAGAAATCCTTACATCGTAGAACTATCTCCCATGAGACTCCAGTGAACATTATAACCCCTTTCATATCAAGCATGAGGAAATGCTTGACAACATACAAGTTGTAAATTCTCCAACTGATTATCAATAAGACAGTGGTAACACTACTTCGCTTTGAGTTCAGAGTAATAGGATTACTGAACCTTTCTTCTTTTGTTACAAACATTATTATTTACATAGACCTGAGGGCCATTTCATTTATTGAGAATAGTACTTTTTCATATGATGTACTTCGATAGGCTCACACTCCCAATGTTAGTACAATAGTCAGGCTGAAAACATCACAGCCACTTGAACAGCCTTACTTTTCCTAACTTAATTTCCACATTTTCCAACTTCCGAGGGCTGTTGGCGACCTGATAGTTCCGCTTAGGCCTGAAATGCTTGTGGAATCATAAATAATTAATGTGCACACTTTCTGTATTCAATCTGCCACCCTCAAAACTCCTCGCCCCAGCTGCAAACTGATGAAAAGTTTTCAGTGTTCCAGAAACTCACGTCAGCCGGCATGTGTGTAAATGTGTGTAGTGCATCGCTTGCCACACAAAGCACAATATCCAAGGCCCTTGAGCCGTTGGCAAGCTCAGAAAATATAATGTTAAGCATACACATCAAAGACTGAGGCGCACAAAACGGTTGTTTCAAACAGGAAAAAATAGTTTGCGAAATCGAAAGCATCATCAACCTTCAAACAACCGAGAGATGAAAGCACTGTTACATTTCGTAGAGCCAATAGACTTATGTAGATGGCTTTAGTACTGCACTTTGCATAGAGGTAAGAAATTTACATGATTAACTTTAGCATTGTACTTCTTGCAGAGTAAAAAAAAATCAGTAGATGACTTAGCATTATCCATTTTGTGGAGGCCACAGCCTTATGTACACTGCTTCAGCATTGTACTTTTTGTACAGGCAATAAAATTAGATCGGTGGCTTTAGCATCAGTTAGCAAAGAGTTGCATCGATGCCTTTGAAATGTACACATGCACTGTCTCTCTTCCCTATTATTCAACGTCTCCTTCTCCCCTACACTTGGTGCGGCACGGCAAACTACATTTGCTGCTCCTAATGGCGCACCTCTTTTTCTAAGAAGTGTTCCCCCCGAGCCATTAAGACAACTTAAACAGTCATCGCAGGGCACTTCGTAACAGATAAGCGCGAAAGGGCGCTCGTAATTCTATATCTACGCGATTAGAAAAGCAAATAAGGCATGCTTCCAAGCAGCGCAATGCTGAAATTGGAGTGTGTGCACATAAGGCCCACTATCTGTTCTCCAACTCCAGTTAGAAAGCAAACCAAGAGGTTTATTCCACTGTAGCAACAACAAGAGCATTGCTACACTGGTAGCATCTTCCGCATCATTCTGCTATGTTTGTCGGAAAAGGGCCGTTCTTTAAAATGTAAGTCAGTGGCGGCATTTTCAATGGATTAACACATCTTTCAATTAGAGTTTACCCAAGCAATCAATCCATGGAATGGCCTCTTCAGAGAGGTCGCTACTGCGATAGTTACATTAAGAAAAGCATATACCTTCCAGCTTTTGGGTTCAATGGTGTAATTAATTAATGAGCATACATGAATCACTCTTTGTGAGACATTGTATTAATCAATTAACATACATTGCCATCCCTTTGTGAGACATTACACATGTGGGTATAAAAGTTGTTTGCAAATTATAGATAACAAAGAACAAATTAGCCCAAAAGTATCACTAAAATATGTGAATTGATAGGCAAATAGTAAAGCATGTCACGGAAATGTGCATATAACAAATCAACATTGCATAAAAATGTGTTTAATGGTAAAAAACATGAATATACAAAAAGCACACTGCAGAATTAGAACTCATGAGATACACGACAAACTTTTTCTCGAAATGCACATAAGGTGCATGTAAAGTGCGCCGCCAAGACCATTCCAGATTGAGACCGTGGATGGAACAAGAACAGAATTTAATTAAAGCCCTTAAAACATGCACGGAACAGGAGAAGATTAAGGGGGTGAAGGCTCTGAGTAGCACGAGTGGAGTGCTTTACAAATAAAACTGGTGCCACTATAACCGATGACCCACATACTATATCATGAAGAACAAGGCATTCACACATTCACGTCCATGCGCAAGTGTGTCAAGCAATAAGTTATGTGTGTGCAATGAGGTAGAAAAGTGGTGGTTGACGAGGCATTCGTGCTAAAGTCACACTCCCATATTTTAAAATCATGATCACTAATCAGTTATTCTCACCATGCATGTTTCACATCACTATCATGATTTCAGTAATCATACATTCTTACACAGCTCTACTATGCAGAATTGTAGGCCTTTATACAGCCACTAAACACCTGCATTGGTCACACCCTTTACTATAACCTAGCACTCTTTGGCCATTACTATAGCTCTTGTGCAATCTCTTTCTGTGTCTGAAATATGCACTGTATCTGAACGAGAAGATCAATGATAAATATGCAGCACTTTGTTCAGCACTACTTGATACGAGCTGTCCCCTCGAAATGATTTCTCTTGCGAGGTTGGCTACAGCTATCAACCATTTGAAATCTGCTGCCCCAAAACAAATGATCGCGTGGTGCCCTGTGTCCCGTGCACAGGGACTCAGTAACAAAGCAAAGAAGTCAACAAGGTCGCAAACTAAGTCAGGAGTGGTTCAGGTAACAGAAACATTCAGGATTGGGCCATAGGGACCTTGACGTAATTGCAGGTGCACTAAGTCAAGTTCTGTTGACGTTGATGCCGTAAAAACTCCCTCCCTCCCCCCAGGGAGGAGAGGTGCCATATTTACCTCCGACCCTCACCTGCCGTCGTCTGTCGCAACCTTGAACTTGGCCTGTGCCCAGACAATGCAATCAATTCAAAGGCCCTCCCTGGCCGTTTGTTTTTCTGATGAACGCGATGCATGACGACACCCAACGGTTTCTTCCAGGTCCATTTGAGCCCGAGTCATGCGTCCAGATTAAGAGAAGGATAGAAGGTAGGAACTCTGGCATTTGCGTAGTATTCCTACTTTTCATTGTGTTGGGAAATATAAGGAGGATCATAAGGAGCAACATGTGAAACACTGCCACTTGCACCGGGCAGTAGAGGTGGCAGGTTGTTAGGTCGGCATGCAGGTAAGCAGCAGCAGTCATTTGGCAAGCCGCCAGGTAGGGGAAGGCCCCACGAAAATGGCTCCACCAGTGAGAAGAGGCGTGACGCGTGTCCCACTTTTATATGCAGCTGCAAAGGAGCTTTGCATTCAACGTGGGGTGACACGGGACCCAGCCAACCTCGTGGAAAGTGCGATGTCGATGAGACAGAAAAAAAAAAAACTGTCATTTTATGTTTTCGAAACAGCTGTGCAAGTTGAAATGACATGCAGCTGACAGCACGTGTGCAGAGCACAACTGGCGTTCCAAGGAAGTGGTGCTTTTCTTTAATGCACTGCTTAATGGCACAAATCAAATAGGCATGTCTTTATTAAGAGCATAGACTGACAACACATGTGTAGGGCATGAACTTGCCTTTCAGGGAAGTGACGATCTGTTAAAAATGTTGCCTAAGACTTGATTGTAAGATGACAGAGTTTTCTCTAGGCTCGTGTCTGAACAGCATTCCCAAAAATGAGATTGTAGGTAACACTTCAGTGGGTGGATCTTAATCAGGCAACATAATGTGTACAAGGGCAAAGTGAAAGCTGTAAAATAAAAAGCTATGAAAGTACATTGCCTAGCATCAAGTAGGCACTACACAGGCGGCATGATGGATGCGAAAAAGTACAAACAAACACTTATTTTCTAATTTCTAGGAGTGGTTTTATCTGTAGTGACTGAAAGCAACTGCTACTTACGGTTGGAAAAAAAAAAGAGTATGGGCCTCAATAGAACGCAGAAACATCATTCGCACTTTTCACGCTCGGTCCCTGGTTTACACACATATATAAAGTTGCCTACATGACATCTATATTTTGCAATTTGTGCGTTTAGTTTTATGAATAGATCCCAAGACAAAAACACAAAAGTTGGATGTCATGTAGACAAAGGTGCGGTGTTTTTATCGCTCTGACATTTGCCTTGTGGTCCATATATGCTTGAACAGCGAACAAAATAAAACAGCTGAAAGTTGTGTTTTGTCCTTCTGAAAGTTGTGTTTGTCCTTCTGTACTTCTGTTTATCTTCTCCACGTCTTCTTCATCATCCTTGTTTAAAACAGCACATATACAAGATTTCAAAGCGAATATCAAATTGTTCTGAATCAGTCTTTAAAATGGCTCTTCATTTTTGCACCCACTGACAAAAATTCTGGGTGTTTTCAACACTAGGGCCTGTCATGTTGGAAAATGATGGGAAAAGCGCAATGCTCCGCTGCATTGTTTGCTGTATATGAACGAGAATTTCTGTACAATATTAGCCTGACCAACTTCCTTTGCAAATGGTACAACCAGCGTGTAAATTATGCACACTTTTCACAGGCAATGATTGTGAACTAGCACAATTACAATAATCCAGCATGCTGCTTAGAATCGATTAATAGTGACCGTTTTCTGCTACAGAGTGGTAATGCTGCAGTGCGACATTATAATGCTTTGAAAAAAAAAAAAGTGACACGAATGGGAAACGTATTACAGTCATGATGAAATGAGGTTTTTTGGAAAGCCAGCCAAACCGAAAATTGGGCGACCATTAAGCTTCGCCTTTAAGATTTGAACGCAATGCTGATATATTATCCCTAGTGCATACTTCAATTACCTAGTGTGTACTTTTTATTTTATAAAATGTTACTTAGAAATTTGAGTTGTTCACTACTACAATGTCATCAATAAAGTTGAAAGTGGCTTATGTCAGTGACGTTTTTGCATATGGCCGGGTTCTATGAAAGATGTAGCATGCTTTAAATTACGAGAGATTATGTGTCTGAAATGCTTTCGAAGTTATTATGCACCAACTACGTGGTATCCATTATAAAAACCTCAAAGTCGTAATATTACGACCTTGAGGTTTTGAACACGTGTTTAGCATATGCGTGGCTGATTCGATGGATACCCAATGACAATGTACGCTTGTTGTACGCAATATTATTGTGATATTACCTGTTCTATTGTGAGGCATGTATGTATTCAGGACATGTGTGTTTGTAAAGCATGAAAGTTAATTTCACAGCACTTTCAAGCACAGGAAGTTATTTTCACTGTATTTCCAAAGTTAATTTCACAGTATTTCCAAGCACAAGAAGGAATTTTCACTGTATTTCCAAAGTTATTTCCCAGCATGTGCATAGATGGGCGGTAGAACACCTGCTTTCAATGCAAACTTCCAGAGTTTGATCTTTACTCGGACTGGGAAATTCTTATTATTCATTTTACTTGCATCCATCTCGATTTTTTGGTCACAGACAAGGCGATTTTTTGCTCACAATCAGTGACACTGACGCCAGAATTTCTGCGAAATGAGCTTTTTTACGCTATCGCATTAATAATGGAGGAGAGTAGAGCAATTATGATAATATCTGCACCTTGTCAAGGCCACATATGGATAAATGTTTCCACTCTTGCTGCCTTACAGAGTCAATGCAAAGTTCAGTGAGAGTACTCAATCCCTCATACAGAGTTTGAACATTACTTGACTACCAGCTACAGATATCTAAGAATGACTGCCATGCAAAAGATATCTCTATACTGATAGCACAAGCAAATCTGTACAAAGAATCTTAAAAATGAAAAGAGGGCTATCCAAGCTACAACACTCTACATTTAAGTCTCACTTAGGAAGCACAAACAATCAAACATGTCCAACGTGTCTCAAAATGTCTCGAGGTGTTAAAGCACATACTTAAAATGACACAGGAATATTGACAGTCATAAGCTGTTCATTAATGAATCTTTTTGTAATGCTAAAAAAAGAAGGATCATAACAAAGCTATGGAGCCAGCTAATACATATAGAAAGAAAGTAAACCAATTAATCATAAACAGGTAAATAGAATTGGTAACAGCCATATTTCTGCAGGTTTGGACGTTCACACACAAGGCGTCAAAACATCTGACGCACAGTAAGAGCTTACAAACTTGGCAAAGTTCGCCGTGAGTTGGCGTCACAGCCCAGCCAGAGCCAACAAATGCATCGCGATGACACGTGCGTGCGAAAACTAGGCTGTGCCCATCGCACGTGATGGTCACAATCTCCGAAAGTAGCGCGATTTTCCCACGTTTCCAGCTTGTGAGATTAGTGAGTTTCTCTTTTCATTCAAGTCGGATAGGCGGGCGAGCACCGTATTCCTCCTCACGAGGTCTTTCACTGGGGCCCACGCACGCTCCAATCTCTGAAGTGGGCATTCGGCAACACGACTGAGAGGCCTTATCAGCGGCCACTCTCCCGTCAATTGTCCCACGATAGATGGGTCATTCCCGCCTGAAGTACTACTCAGGAGCACCCTTTAGCCCTGACAGATAACATGAACCCGTAAAACTGATATGAGACAGCCTCACCTCTGAGAAAGGAGTTGCCTGCCTTTACTGAGAAAGGAAAGTATTAGGAATACCTTATGCAAATTGATGAAGTACATATGCCCTTATTCTAATACGCTGAGGCACAAGAGGATGCGAATATGTCGGTAATAGGCCACCACAGTAGCTCGGCGGTCAAAGTGCTCTAGTGCTGGCCCAAAAGCTGCAGGTTTGGTCCTGGCCACAATGGTTGCATTCCCCTGTAGGTCAAACTCACACAGTACTCAGCCTGGAGGGCCTGTGCAATGTTTGCGTATGTTCAAGAACATCACATGATCGAAATTATTTGGAGACCTCCACTATGGAGTTCCTCATCACCCAAGTTGCTTTGAGATGTTCAACCCGTCAAACCATCCAAACCAACCAACAATATTTGTAATAGGAATAGCTGATAAGTAAACTGCAATACTAATACTAACACACTGCCAAAGCACTGACCTTTACACCTAGCAGCCAAGTAACAGTAATAACATATTTAAAAGTCTTAAGCCTCTTAAGCAATGAAAAAAAGCAAGTTTATTTTCAAGTTCCCCGATTCCGCAGTGTTTGCATGACGGCTGATATTTATACTGAATCAAACACCTTCTCGTAATCTATGCAGGCTATGTATAGTGGTTGGTTATATTTTGAGCATTTCTCTATTACCTGATTGATAGTATGAATATGGTCTATTGTTGAGTAGCCTGTTCGAAATCGTGCTTGTTTCTTTGGTTGATTGAATTCTAATGTTTTCTTTACTCTGTTAGCAATTACCTTTGTAAATAGCTTGTATACTACAGAGAGCAAGCTTATCGGCCTGTAATTCTTCAAGTCTTTGTCATCTCCTTTCTTATGTATTAAGATAAAGTTAGCGTTCTTCCAAGACTCTGGTACTCTTCCCGTCAGGAGACACCTCGTAAACAGGGTGGCTAGTTTTTCTAACACAATCTGTCCTCCATCTTTCAGCAGATCTGATGTTACCTGATCCTTACCAGCAGCTTTGCCTATTTGCATACTCTCCAAAGCTTTTCTGACTTCTTCTATCATTACTGGTGGGGTGTCATCTGGGTTACTGCTAGTTCTGATAGTATTAAAGTCATAGTTGTCCCAGCTACTGTACAGATCTCTGTAAAACTCTTCCGCTATATTAACTATCCTATCCATATTGGTAGTTATTTTGCCTTCTTTATCCCTTAGTGCATACATCCGATTTTACAGGGGATCAACTGCTACTATAGCGCTTCATAAAGAAAGCAACAGAATACCAATCAAGAAGAGTGTAAGGCAAGGGGACACAATCTCCCCAATGCTATTTACCGTGTGCTTACAGGAGGTTTTCAGAAGCCTAGAATGGGAACAGTTAGGGATAAGAGTTAATGGAGAGTACCTTAGTTACCTGCGCTTCGCCGATGACATTGCATTGCTGAGTACCTCAGGGGACGAATTGCAGCTCATGATTACGGAGTTAGACAAGAAGAGCAGAAAGGTGGGTCTTAAAATGAATCTGCAGAAAATGAAAGTAATGTACAACAACCTTGGAAAAGAGCAGTGCTTCAAGATAGGTAATAGTGCACTTCAAGTTGTAGAAGACTATGTGTACTTAGGGCACGTAATAACCGCGGAGCCGAATCACGAGATTGAAGTAACTAGAAGAATAAGAATTGGGTGGAGCACATTTGGCAAGCACTCTCAAATTATGACAGGTAGATTGCCACTATCCCTCAAGAGGAAGGTATATCACAGCTGTATCTTGCCGGTACTTAGCTACGACTGACGATTGATTGATGTGTGGGGTTTAACATCCCAAAACCACCATATGATTATGAGAGACGCCGTAGTGGAGGGCTCCGGAAATTTCGACCACCTGGTGTTCTTTAATGTGCACCCAAATCTGAGCACACAGGCCTACAACTTTTCCGCCTCCATCGGAAATTCAGCCGGGATACGAACCCGCGACCTGCGGGTCAGCAGACGAGTACCTTAGCCACTAGACCACCGCGGCGGGGCCGGTACTTAGCTACGGAGCAGAAACCTGGAGACTTACAAAGAGGGTTCAGCTTAAATTGAGGACGACGCAGCGAGCAATGGAAAGAAAAATGGTAGGTGTAACCTTAAGAGACAAGAAGAGAGCAGAGTGGATTAGGGAACAAACGGGGGTTAAGGATATCATAGCTGAAATCAAGAAGAAGAAATGGACATGGGCCGGGCATGTAGCGTGTAGACAGGATAACCGCTGGTCGTTAAGGGTAACTAAGTGGATTCCCAGAAAAGGAAAGCGGGTTAGGGGGAGACAGAAGGTTAGATGGGCAGATGAGATTAAGAAGTTTGCGGGTATAAATTGGCAGAAGCAAGCACAGGACCGGGTTAACTGGCGGAACATGGGAGAGGCCTTTGTCCTGCAGTGGACGTAGTCAGGCTGATGATGATGATTTTCAAGTTCAGTAAAGCAGACCAGTGACATTGCTTTTTCAATCAAGATTAAAGTTTTATAAGTATACAGGGTGTATTTTTTAAGGCAATACAACCTTTTCAAAAATTCTATGAGAGTCAGGCTGTTCTTAATTTCACTCATGAACTCTACATCTAGGCAGAAATAGTTCATTTTCAGCAACTGAAATGACACTAATGCAACAAATTCCCCAAAACTATCAAACTCATTTTTTAGTTATTGACTTGAGAGCAGTTTATATGAAAAAATTATAGTGCATGATAACTGATGGCAAGTTCATTTTTTAGAAATCATTAAAGTTGCACATAATTCGAAACAATCATAATCAAATTTTGTGGGATGACATCAAGACAGACGGCACCCTGTACACAGGAAACATGTTTTCTTTATTACATCAGACCAACCATGACAGAGAGGAGGTGAAATTCGAATCAAGGTGTGTGAAGGCAGATTCTGGTTGGGATAGTCGGCCAGCATTCTAAATTTCAGAGGTGGCCAGCTTATTGTTAGCATGCGATGTTTAGTGCTAGTCTGTTTTCTACTTGAAGGGCCCCTAAACAACTTCTGAATATGCAAAGAATGAGCGAATCATTTTCACCCGCAGTGGTTCTTCTTTTTTCGCACAATTTATGCCTGCTGTCTGTTCACATGACGCCATAAGTGAAAATAAACTCTAGATTGGTCCATGTGAGAGGGTTATTAGTTGCAAATTGTCACCTCAACCAATCAGTCATAAGGGATATTCAGGCACTTTCAAGCTGTTAGCTTTTGTACCAATGAATTGTCACAAAACGTTGGAAATAAAGATTTCATTGATTGATTGATTGAATTGTCACCTACACCACTTTCCCATGTAGTTGCAAATCTGCCCTGCCTTGTCTTGCATGACTATCATGCGCAACTAACTTGTTTCATTTAGTTTTGTGGGTTTTCAACTGCACAAGCAGAGCTAACAGCATTTAGCCAGAAATCTCTAAATTCTGATAGTGCACTCAACGCTTGGTGCTGATGCTGTTCACATGTTTCATGAAGGAGGAAGTGGCAAGGTGAAGATAGCACCTGTAGAAAAGATTGAGATGGCGAGAAAGAAACCACTCTCTCGTCTTGGATCACGGAGTAGTCTAAGGGCCAGTCTCTTTTGTGTGAATGCTTAAGAAAGAGCCGATATTTCTTGATGGTAAATCATTGACTTACTATTCTTATGTAAAGCTACATATCCGCTGAACCGACGTCTTAATGAAAAAAAATAAACATATGCTAGATAAGTAATACTTCTTTGTAGACTAGTTGGTTCATAGTTGAAAACTCGACTATGGTTAAAGCTGCAAGCTTTTACAGAGACAAGTGTGAGCCAAGCAAGACTACAATCAGGTAAGCGCAACTACATATTCAACAAGCTCGCGACCTGCAGCAAAGCCAATCCACAACACTTTCACGCGCTGTCAGGTTTCTAGAGGTCACGGCCGTGCTGCGCATGAGTGGAATCAAAACAATGACTCCCTACAGTGAAGGGAACAACCCCAAAGAGTATACAACGCTGAGCACACATGAATAACCTCATCTGACAAGTGATGATGGTGCCAACGTCCTAAGGCTGCCTTGTTAATTAGGCCAGCCTGTTAATACCAGTTCAAGTAAGCGTCACATGGGCAAGTGAAGAAGTTACCGAAAGCTGTGGTGCAGCATTTCAGAGTGGCAAATCACAACCTTGATGAGTCAAACCATTAAGTACTTCAGTCAAAACTTGTGGTCCGTAAGAGATAGAAAATTTAGAGCGTTATCTTATTTACAAGTTCAATATACTCCAGCCAATAGCTAGAAATGTTTCTAAGCGAGCTCTCGAGTCAATCCGATATGGTAGGCACATAATGAACACCAGTAAGATGCTTATCTATGGCTTACTAGCTGTTCTGATCACCGGAAAATCGTCATGTTTATTCGCTGCTCACTGGCGACATTCATGACTCCGTGAAATTCCCTCCCCTTTCTACCCTTTTAAAGCTAAAAAAAAAGACAAACAAATAAATAAAAATTTAAAAAATGAGACAAAACACGAGTGACCCTTCTCGCTATCTTTTTGCTCTTTTTTAATACTATCTATTATTGATGTGTTTTCACTTACTGACCCCATTAGGAATGCCAACTTATCTCAATACTCCCCCTCCCTCTTCCTACCTAAGCGAGGCCTGATTCAGAATGCTGATGGTTTCATGATATGCTTCGTTTAACATGGTAAAAAACGCAGTGTTTTTTCACTTACAGTTACTCATAAAAAAGTTAATTTTGCCTAAACAGAAAAAAAAGTAATTGAACTGCCAATATATTTTTGCCGCAGGCTTCGGGAATTAGTATCTCGAAACTCACATCCTCCTGAGAAATTGTTGGTGCATACGATGCAGAACACACAAGGTATTACTATTACACTTCAGTATGTGGCACCAAATAAGAATTAATTAGTGAAATGTGTAGGCATGTCAATGTTTTCTGTGAAAACTAAACCCCGTGTTTCAACAATCCCGCTAAAGCATTACAGTTCAAGTTAGTGCCATAATCTGCTTTACAAAGGGACTGAGACCCAATTTTTATGGCATCCGTTTTCTTTAGTGCAATGAAAATCTTGCTGGTCACAGTGTATAATCGTAAAAAATTAATGCAGGAAATACTCCCAATTATTTATAATCAATATATTTGGGTCTGCGGCAACTGTGAAGTCGTAAAGAAAACACACTGGAAATGAGGAAGGGAGAGAGAGATAAGCCCTGCCGACGTTCATGTTTGTGTGCTGCAATGAGCCGCACATGTGCCTGAATACGCACATACTCTAATTTTAATTGGTGCATAAAATAGAAGCATCAGATTATGAATTCAACACAGAATTACTTCACAGTGCAACATGAAGGCTCTTTCACATTAAACCCTTTCCCAATTGAAAGAAAAAGACAAAAGCGTGCCAAAATCATCGAAAACTTTTTCCCTACCAATTTGTACAGCTATTCTGTTTTCTTGGTAGAATTGTACCATTCTTTGAATTCAATAGTATTTCATTATTTTAACACTAATCACTTAGAAAAAGATAATGCACATGTGGCTTTACTACAAGGCAATACAGTAAGAAGTAGCAATAAGCTAAAAGCAGAGATACAAGTGTCCGAATATGAACAGGTGTGGCCATCTAACTTTAAGAAACACAAGTAAGACAAGTGTCGCCTTCATAACTTTCATGCGGGACCAATTTTTTTTACGAACGATATAGCTCTCATCGGTCATTGGTCAGAAAATCTAACCATGACCATACTCGCTGAAGGCTGCGAAAGGGTTAAACACGATTTAAAAACATAATGCTGTTAAAATCTTGAATAGGGGGCATGAATCCGTCACTGTAATCCACTGTCTATATTTACACTGGGACCTAATCGGACATTCCAGCCTCGGTCCCTTTAAAGTCTGAACAATAAAGAAAAAACAATCATACATTACTTTTTTACCCTACACAGTGTGTGTTATTGCCCTCGTAAAATAGCGCAACGCCATGCTATCAACACTTGTCTGCTCTTCATTTTGCATGCGCCCGTCACCATGCGCTCTCGCGCCTGAATATGAAAGAACCGTCGTGTGTCATCAGGGCGCCCCCATCTAAATGCAGAAGCCACTAAAACACGCCCGCGCAGTGCAATGTCCCCATCACGTGAGCTGCACGTCTCGCAACCGCTGGCTGCCGCAAGTACTCCCCACATGGCCATCCCAGGTGCTGCGTGCAATGGTCTACGACTCCAAATAAAAGCGGAGTCACGTAACGAGGGCTCAACACAATAAAGATAGGCAGCTGCCCTGTAACGGCAGGAGAACCTGCACGTTGGGACTATATGCAACTCCTGTGGAACGAAGTTGGACCGAGGCATCATTAAAAGGATGTGCATGTTTGCTATTGATAATGCAGGTTTTAAGAGACAGCGATGTACTGCGCTAGTAGCGTGTTGCAAATGTAATAAAAAGTACCTACTGGCTAGATTCTATGCTAGAGTAGGTAGGCCTTAGTGGTAGCGATGAAAGTGTACATCAGAGCTTTTTTTTACAGCGAAGGCTGTATATGGCTAGGAGGAACAAAAAACTGCTCGGCACCGGTGTCACGAGCGGTGTACTTTGGCTGTGCAATCAGTTATCTCGTTCTCAGTGTCATACCCCAGCACGCACGCCATTGGCTGCATTGTGAGTGATGTCGTCCATTGCTTTGCTGTCACAAGAGATAGCTACAACATTAAAACAAAACATATGAGCATCTTCTTTGCTTGTGAGTTGTGTACGAGATGCTGACTTGAGACATTGGCAATAAGATGATACAAGAGATAATGCCCTGGTGACGATTCACTGTTCTTTTTTTTGTTTCTTGCAAACCCGTGAAGGAAAGGAAGGAAGCGTAGGTTAACTAACTTATTATCACTTTTTCTTATTCTAAAAGAAAAAAAGTGTCACTACTTGAAAGTTTAGTAACATAACATCTTTAAAAGATGCATTTCGAAATGTATTTCTTAATTGGGAGAGCTTTCTGAAGAAACATGCTAGCTTGAGCAAGACTGAATGGCGGAGAATGCTGCACCCCTGTCAAAACATCACTTCATGCATACTAACAATTTTCAGTTTAACTGATTCATTGGTTGATATGCGAAGTTTAACGTTCTAAAATCACCGTATGATTATGAGAGACCTCGTAGTGGAGGGCTCCGGAAATTTCGACCGCCTGGGGTTCTCTAACGTGCACTCAAATCTGAGCACACGGGCCTACAGCATTTTCGCCGCCATCAAATATGCAGCCGTCGCAGCCGGGTTTGATCCCGCGACCTGCGGAAATTTTCAGTTTGTATGAAACCTAAAGCAGCAGATTTCTGAAAACTCACTAAGCTAAAATGAATTCATTGAAACGCAGTTCTTTTCCCGCAGAGGGTTTCAAAAAACTACATCTTACAAAGGACAGTCGTGGTGAACTAAACAAAGCTGAAAACGGGCCAGAACACTTTGAACAAAGAATATATTGAAATCCTAGAACTAAGGCTATGAAAATGCACAAATATTAGGGTAAAAATTTTTTTAAAATGCGAGAAGGAACAGCTGCTGCTGTAGTTTAACTGGTAGAGCATTCCATCCATCACACGAAGCTTTTCTGTTCTGCTCCAGGCAACTGTAGAGTTGCCTCTTTTGTGAAGTTTTATTTCCTTTCCACAACTGATCTCCCGAAAAATTCCAGGCTTGCGCGGAACGGGCAGCACAGTCACAGCGAAAGCTACAAGAGCGGCCTTTGAGAGCCGTTTCTAAACACTCTTTGGGATGCTACAAGCACACTGCTGGGTAGCCACTGCGCCATAAAAAATTGCAGTTTTTGTGTAGTAGGTTAGCATTCACTATGCTATCGTTCATCATTCTTGGGAGAATGGTGGTGTCCGCTACATACTTGCTAGGAATTAAGTGCAATTTTTTTATGCAGTGGCTGACAACGAAGAATTATGCCTGAAGTGGGTACGTGCCACTGTCAAAAGGTGATCAAGAGCACGTTTTCTAATGGGTTGGAGCACTGAACGACCCACTCATTACGCAATTTACATTGCGTAAAACCTGGTTGTTCCTTGGATGTTCTAAAATGCTTTATTACTCATATTAGCAGGATTCCATTCCCGACAACAAGCCTGCCTAAGACCACTTTAGAAATGAGTTCCAAGCACCGGCATGGCTCAGTGGTAGAATACTGGGCTGGCATGCAGCGGACCCGGGTTCGAATTCCACTGTGTCATTAGTGTTATTTATTAAAGATGATAGTCTTTCTTGGAAACCTTCGACGAAAAATTTTTGCCTGTCTGTCCATTTGTCTGTTTGTCCACCCTTAACGATACTGGGAACATTAAATGGCACCAGCCAATAACCCAAAGGCCGCAGCGCCCACCAATGTTGCTCAAAATTCAGCGTGCATACTTGTGCGATTGTCAACTAAAGAACAATTATTGCGCATATCTAAGGCACCATAACAACACGTATATATTCTGTATGTGCGTCTTTTACTAGAAAAGGCATACATAAGTAATTCTAAGGATTATAGCGTTTATCATGCTGTACTGACCATGCAATGCTTGCACGGAAAGGCGAATGTTTCCAACGCTTTGCTGAGACGACATGGTGGTGGCACCTACCCTTCGCCTTGAGTTCTACACCTTATCACCTCTGAGACCGGTGCGCCCGCTTTGTTTTCCAAGATAACTGCCAGATAGCGCTCATGTGTCACTTGTGACGGGACTTGGTGCGCTCGTTCACCTTCGCTGCATGCTCGAGGCACTAACGTAGTGCCTCCAGAATACCATTAACCGATTTTCTTGCGCAGAACATCAAATAAACATCTTGTTCAATCTCTCTAGACACAAGGCTATTGTCTTTCGATGATATTTGCAAATTAACATGCAGATACGGGGCCAATTTTTTACTGAGCTTTTCCTTTTCTTACTTTGTGCGATGATGTTTAAAGACAGTGGCAGCGGTGGCGGAACACTACGGCAGCACGTGTGACCTGAGTTCTGATCTCATAACAGCTTTCCCTGTAAAAGAAAAATCTTGGCTGACTTGCTTAATGCACTTTCTGGATTCACAGCTTTGATTTCAAAGCTTTGCGGGGCTGTTACAAAAAAAATAAGATCAGGTACCCTCTCCCACATTAATGTTTTCATTCTAAACAGGATCCAAACGTTTGGTGATGACTCCAAAGTAAACAGGCGCTGACTCAAAGGTTTCGGGGGTCACAGATTAAGTGCAAACCTGATAGCTTAACTGTAACTCTATGCCTGGCTTGCCCTTCGAGCGTTGGATGTCGGAAGTGACCAGTTTTTGTGTTACTTCATCGTGCCTTATCTTTCAGTAGCTCTTTCACTTTCGTGTTGAATTCTTGCTTCCAGACAGACAGTTGATAAAGAGACAAATAGGATGTTTGCCACGACCATTTTGCTATGGTGTTACAACTTAAAGCAATGTAGACATCGCAGCTTGCTTTTGAAGAGAGATGTGCTTCAGAATTGTATTAACACAATTGCGTTAGCTCATTTTGCATACATTTGGGATAGGCATCGGCAGTGTTGGTTCTCAGTGAAGAATTGCCGTTGCCGGCAAGCGAAAGTTCAAGATAGATGCAAACAAATAAAAAAAATTGGCCGGAATGAGAGTGGAACTGAAGCCTTTTACGTGGCAAAAAATGTTTTCTACCATAAGTTCACACAAGAGCTTGAAACTGTTTCATATAAAAACTCTATAAGAATGTCATGTTCTTCAGGCAAGAAGGAACATCTATGTGAGTTTACAAAAAACTTGGAACAGAATCTGAATATTGAGCAGACTTAAATCACACACATGCACCCATTGTTCTAGCAGAAGTCTTTAGCAAGCACACAATCTTTACGGGGGAGATGCGATTTGGAAAAAAAAAGTTAGGTTAATATGCAGCCTATGCCGAGGAAATGTTTACTATAGGCTTTCATGCTGATTTCAAATATGCAATAAGTTTTATAGTAAGCTACGCAGTTTTAGTTCTATATCATGACAATGCGTAACGTATATTCGGTTTTGAAAAAACTTTTTATGCCACCAAACATATATGGTTCTCAGTCATTATAGGCTCATATTTCTCTACATTAATCATAAATTGCAAATAACTATCAAAAAAGTGAGTATAAGACATTTTAATAGAGAAAAAAACTGTAATGTGAGAATGCTTAAAATTCTCGGCCCATATTAATAGTTAATTTCACAATAATTACACAGGTGACATCAAATTTTCAAGAAGATGCTTGCATACATCACATGTTAAGGAATACGTAGGCAAGATTTCCTCCCAATCGGGCTATCAGAAATAACAAAAACATAATGTCTAAACTCAAGAAGTTGTCCAAAAATAGATCTTGAGAAACGGGCATTTTAAAGGTATAAGTGAAAGGTCATATATGCGGAAAAGATACGTTTTGTAAGATGATTTAAGATGATTTCTTTTTTTGCAATAGCTGGGCAATCACGGTTATTTGATCATGTGGCTTTAGTAAACTCCTCATGCACAATGCAATGGCAAGTAGCCGGGTGACAATTTTCAGGGGACTTAAGAAGATGACCTCCTTTTAGTTCTTTGTAGTCACAAATCTCGAGCTATTTAAAAGCGTTCTTAACCTACTTACAGTTTAATGGAAATCTTTAGTTCTTTTTGTCATGGAAGTAGAGAAACTATAATTAACAAAGAGAAGAAAAACCAAAAATATGTAATTTTAAAGGAAAAGTTGTGTTTTTCGACTCGCATCTTCCTTTAATCACAACAACACTCTTGGTACCACCATACCAACAACAACAATCTTGGTACCACCACGATTTTCGAACTGTGCCAAAGGTGTACCAACAAGGGCGAGCAATTTTGATGCCAGTGGTATCTGGGAATATCAATACCAACTTAGTCTAAAATGCCGAGCTGTTGCACGCGATGAAGAACACCAATGTACACTTTCTGAGTTATGCAAGATGGTGCAAAAACTCATGACGCAGAAGTCAACAAGCCAACCCACAACTCGATCTGAAAATTGTCCCTGACAGCTACGATTTCTGTTTATGAATGCACCGATTTCAGGAAGTGCTGTACTAGAAATAACACAAAAAAATGGCCGTTTGTAATACATGGCATAACAAAATCAGGATGAAAATCGATCACCCCCTTGAGTGGCTTTCCAATTTCACGAAGACGTGCAATCTGAAGATTGACGCAACACTGCTGCCATGATTTGGACTATACTTCTTATGTCATCCAATCATGAAAACTGGAGAGAGTCTGTCTGGAGTATGACACTCATTACTAAACAAGTTTAGTATGACACTCATTATTAAACAAGTTTTCAAATTCCAACTAAGGAAGCACTCAAATGATTCAAATCTGCCACACCCAATAGTAGCCTAAGTGCACGTACTATTTTCAGGGGTTCTTGGAAATATTATTTTCAATGTAGTATTATCACTTAGATTATAATTTCCATCGATTTAGGTGCTTTGCAGTTCTGTTAATATAAAAACAGTCTGTGTTGTGCAGCTGGTCTGAAATTGTGCTATAAGAAATTCTGATGATGCAATACCTGTGATATCTTCCCATTTTCACCTAAATTTGTCTAAAAATAAAGGCTGAAGGAAGCCTACCAGAAAAAACTTGCTCCAAATTACAAGATAGTCACTGGGGCACCAAGTTCATTCAAGTGCGGAAGAAATACTATTGTGCGAATCTGTTCAGAAGCCAGTTATGAAGACAAAACTAAGATACTTTGCCTGCTTTTCTTTTTTTTTCAGAAAATAATAAAACTGCAGCTAAACCTTCGTCTCAGTCTTCACACATGCATAGTAACTTTTTTTTATTGCTCGTATTGCAGAAATTATAGTGTCGGCGAGGTTGCTTTTGAACACCGCTTTGTAAAAAAAAAATTACAGAATTCCGAAAAGACAACTAGAGTTAAACGTTCCTCTCAGCCTCAATGCATGCAGGGTGTGAAAAATAAGGTGACCCTGCATGCGCAATACTGATGGTAACAAACGGGAGTGACTTGCGCTGCATTCAATACTACCTACGTGCCTGTCTGGAGTATGACACTCATTACTAAACAAGTTTAGTATGACACTCATTATTAAACAAGTTTTCAAATTCCAACTAAGGAAGAAATACTATCCTGCGAATCTGTTCAGAAGCCAGTTATGAAGACAAAACTAAGATACTTTGCCTGTTTTTCTTTTTTTTTTTCAGAAAATAATAAAACTGCAGCTAAACCTTCGTCTCAGTCTTAACACATGCATAGTAATTTTTTCTTATTGCTCGTATTGCAGAAATTATAGTGTCGGCGAGGTTGCTTTTGATTGAAAAAATTGGTGTTATCTGTGAGCCTAAATTCGAGATATATGTGCCTAAATAAATAATAAAAGATTGTCGGCCCGAGAGAGAATTAAATTCAGGACTTCTGCATGGCAAGAAGGTGTGTCAGAGAGCCCCACCGATACATATATAACACCGCTTTGTAAAAAAAAAAATTACAGAATTCCAAAAAGACAACTAGAGTTAAACGTTCCTCTCAGCCTCAATGCATGCAGGGTGTGAAAAATAAGGTGACCCTGCATGTGCAATACTGATGGTAACAAACGGGAGTGACTTGCGCTGCATTCAATACTACCTACGTGCCTGCGAGCGGCGCAACTTGCGTCTAAGCCTTTGTGACGCCTGTCCACTCATATCTCGGGGGCATCTACCCTCTCATGACTCAGCAAGACAACAGCTGCAGGTTAAATCACCTGGCTCTCCTGTGGACACCCGATCGTCCTGCGTGTCCCTTCCCTTTGTCATGGCAGCTGTGCTTCGATGGGAGTGACACAATGTATGCCGGCAAGTGATACATCATCACGTGCAGAATACAAGTGAAGATATTTAGGGCCCGGAAAAACTTGCTGTAAGTCGTTTCATATTGCGCTACCCGATCGCAACAAATTATCGAAGGAAGCGTGACTGTTTGTAACGTGAACATGCAATTATGTCGTAAATTTTACGAAGATATTCTAATATTTTTACAGTGTTTAAAATTACCGCAGTTCATCTACAAGCATTCACAAGCTGCCAATGTGACTGGATTCTACTGTTGGAGCGGTCAATGCATGGTCGAATGTCGACCAAAGTACACGACTGCACAGAAGCGTCTGGCATTCGCAATCACATTAAGCTAATGTCCTTGATACAAAACTGGAAAATTTTCCTCAGTCACATCTTGAAGGGTTGATGCTATGCAGTGCAACAGGAAAAACAGAATAAAGTGGTGTAACAAGAACTTGATTGGCAATTGTGTGCATTATAACGATTGTCCGCAACTCTGCTTGCAGTCCTACAATGCAATCACAGTTGACTCTCACTAAACATTAGCTGATGGGACCAGGAAATAATGTTCTGTTTAACAGCCATTGAGTTCAACAAATTAGGGGTGCAGAGATCAAGTGCAGAACCAATCATATAGGAGACAGTTGTTCCATATAGGCAGCAGTTCTGTTTAAGGTTTCTTTTGCATTAGTTTAGTGCACTATCTATTCTTATTGAAGAATTTGCCATTTATAGAACTTTGCTGGAGCAACCCGCTCTATTGAGCAGTAAATAGTTACATGCCTAAATCCCGTTACACAATGCCTCCTGAAATTTATGGTTCTGCGTCTACTTACGCCAATTCATTCAAATCTTCCCAACGCACTTGTTTTAAGGTGAGCACACTACTGGATCACCACAATATCTTTGCTGACTGTCGTCACAGTTATTCCAGAAAGCCCCCGACAGTTTTCCCCTGCTTCCTGTGTTCCGGAGTGACGACCTCATTTATAACATCCGCCGCCCTGACGCACAACACTCAGTTCATAGAAATAGAATGAACAGCCTATCCTCAAAAAATTAAAAAAAGAAGCACACACCCTGCAGCACCAGAAAAACAAATAAACAAACAAAACCTTGTAATCACCGGACTCTAAGGCATTTAAGCTATGTTTTTAATAAAAGATTACATGCACTACATTCAATGAAATCAAAACTACAAGTGTTACAAACTACTGCTCTTCGTGTCACGCATGCATTTGCTCCAAATATAGAAGCCACGGTAGCTCTCCTCAAACGTATTTCACTAGTATGATGCCTTCTTAGTTAGGCATTTCTTTTTTGTTGGCGACCTGACTTTCATTACATTAAAACAAAAATATATTTTCACAGTTTGATTGGCAGTGATCGCTACTATTTTGCAACTGTCTGGCTTTATTTATTCTCAAGACTACTTCCTTGCAACACTTTTTTGCGAGGTCAGAAAATGCTGCCGATCCGTAGCAGAGGCTCCCGGCAACATGCGAGCCAAATATTATAGCGCAGCACGTGGCCTGAAATTCACAATAAACTATCAAAGTCAGCTAAAACTACTTTCTTTTCTCTAGACAAATCACGCAACAAGCCCAAAAATCACACGTAGTAAGCCCATCTATCAGCCATTGGCTGATTTGAACATGGAGTGCTTGATTACTACAGAGATCCCACAGGAGACCATCACTTGTCCATGCATGCGCGCGATCGCACTGAAAAAGTCATGTATTCGAAAAAAAAAGTGCTCAAGGTTACGAGGCACACGTGATGTTTTTTGCTTGCCCCTCCCATCCCTCCCTGCTTGGCTTCCAGTACTTTCATCGGGACGAGAAGAGAGAATGCGATTGCAGCGTGTGACAAATCTTTGTAACTCCGCTCGTACTGGACGGATTCTTAAAATTTTTGTGGCGTTGAACTTGTAAGGCAATACCTTTTTTCAGCAAATTAATTCAATGGTTACTCAAAAAAGTGTTTCAGGGCCCCTTTAATTATCCCAAGCCCTGTCGTGCTTTGTATTTGCATGTTCCACTCGAATTCAATTCATTTATTTTCTAAACGCATCACGGATACTTAGAAACCTCACTAACCATTATTCACAAAAGATTAAAAAAAAACATACCTGAATAGTGCAGATACATTAGTATACAACAATCAGTAAAAGAGAACACCTGGCGCTTAAATAGGTTGACATGTTGCTATTGTTACCGGTGGTTCGTCTTGAAATGTCAGTTGACAACCTGTTCAGTAGTTTCTTTTTATTCTTTGTCTTCCAAGCGTAGATGTATTTGTAGACTTAAAATAAAGATGTTTATCAGGCTATATGTAGTCTATTTCCAAGATGCTAGATTCAAACTGCATGGTCTCCAAAGCATTAAAAAAAATGCAGTATCTAAAGTGCCGCTGATAAAACTGAAGATGGATTTTTTTAAAGGACAGACTGGTGGTCTAGTTGGTGATTGCAAACCACCGTGAGCATTCACTAGTCAATAATTCAGACCCAGTGACGCGAGGAAGTCTCGAGGCGGCAAAGATTAGGCATAGAGACGCGGTAAGCAGCCCTTCAATCTGTCTATTGGAAAAGGAAATGCTATTTTTGTCGCGTCAGCTGGTCGTGTGATTATTGGGTCGATCGCCTTGTGTGCTCCTTACGCATCCCCTCCCCCTCACCCCCTTCTCTTTTTTTTTTATCTTGTTTGTGATCACCTGCAATAAACACAGAGTTGTCAATTTAGTGCTGTGTCCCATCTTGCAGCTATCGTTCGTGAGAATTTTTGAGCTACTAATCCGGGAGAGATTTCTAGCATGCCGTGCTAATAGTGGTAAAAATACCTGCCAGAGTAGTAGCCCGTAATGATGCTTATTTTACTGTAGCTTAGATGTGATAGATTTGCTTTTTGATCAAACAGAATTTATCATTACATATTTTTTATT